>NW_020799118.1:15506722-15589220 GCF_003259725.1 Athene cunicularia | reverse complement strand
CCCCCGGCTGCCAAGGGTTAACCCCATCCCAACCCCATCGCGGGATCGGCAGCAGATGTGGAAGGAACTGGAAATCCCTTCTCCAGGCCGGGGTCCCGCAGCGCAGGCTCTGCCCCAGCACCCTCCCGCCGGCGGCGCGGGCACATTCCTGCGCTGGGCCCGGGCTGGGGGCGCAGCCGGATGCAGCCCCGCTGCCACCGCCTTGCCGGGGCATGTGGGACACGGCCACGGTGGCCCTGGTCGTCGCCAGGTCTTCGGGGAGTTTGAAGGTGCCTGCTGGCTCCCTGGGGAAGGGGGTGGATGGGCTCTCACCAGCCACCCTGTGGCTTTTTGGGTGCGGGGGGGGGCTGGGATTGGAGAACACCCTTAGGGTCACGCCGGGTGAGGGCTGGATTCAGCTGGGGAAGAGCAGCTCTGCTTTCCAGGTGGCTTTGTCCCTCCGTGGCTCATAGCGGCGCAGTGACAAGCCCACCGAGCTGGTCAGCGGGGCCAGAGCGTGTCAGGGAGCTGGGCTGGGGGCTCTCGGCAGCCCCCAGCCCCTGCATGCACCCTGTGCCCAGTCTGGGGCTGCAAGTGCCCGGCACTGTGTTCCTGCCGCCAAGGTCAAGAGCAGCCGGGACCCCACCTGCGGTGGCTGGAACCCCCTGGCACCACAACTGGGGCACAAGCCGTGCTCAGCGCCTGCTGGTTTCCCCTGTCCATGGCCTGAGCATCCCACCGTAAGGAAGGGAGAGGCTGGAGCTCTTCAGCGGTGTTCAGAGCAGCGTTTCAGAAGCAGCTCAGCTTCCCCGAGGAGTTTCAGAGCTATGAAAGCAAGGTCCACAAATCTCTAACCCTGTTGGAAATGTGTTTAATTAAATGCATTTAATTTTTTAATCATAAATAATAACACTCTGGGCTGCCTGGAGCTGCTCAGAGGCTTGCTAGTGTGGTGCCGAGCCCCTGCCGTGCTGTGGAAAAGCAGCTCCAGAGCTGTTCTGAAGGATGCAGAGATCTTCAGGGCTTTTCTGGAGCAGCTTCGAAGAGGCTGGAAAGTTTGCAAGCCATTTAGAGACCTTTTCAAAGGATGTGCAGAAAAGTTTGAGCGCTTCCAAGCAGCTACAAATATATTTTTGAGGAGTTTTAGAGCAGCTTTGGAGCAGCACGGAACTGTTTCAGGGTTGCTCATGCCTCTTCAGTATCATCTGGAGGGGGTTTAGGGTGGTTTCAAACTGTTTGGAGAAGTTTAGAGACGTCACTGAAAAGTTTTAATGCTGTTGAGAGGTACATTAGAAAGGTCCGGAGGAGTTTCAGGGGCCTTTCAGAGGGTGATAGAGCACTTGAGGTATTTCACAGCCATGCAGAGGAGCCTTAGAGTGCTTCAAGAGCTGCTACAAGATCTTTTTTATGATCCATTTTGAGCTATTTCAAGGAGTTTTAGAAGAGTTTAGAGGGCTTTGAGAGCTACTTTGAACTGCTCCAAGCAGATTTAGCACCTTGGTGCCTTTTAGGGCTGGTTTGAGGGGCCTGAGAGCTATTTGAACAATTCAAGTTCTTCAGGGCTGCCTGGGTCTGTCCTTCCAGAGCTCCGAGCTGTTCAGAGGTGGTTTTACAGCTCCTCAAAGCGACCCAGCACCGCACCGATGCCCCTGGAGGCATTTACTTGCCCCATTTCTAGAGTAGCTTCAAGCTGGTGGGAGGTTGAGCTTTTCAGAGGAATTTTTAAAGGATTTTTAAGAGGCATTTAGAGAAATCTTTGTGCACGCTAGGGCTGCCTAGAGGGGTGTAGAGCAGTTTGGAGTGCTGCAGAGGTGTTACAGAGATACTCAGAGATGTTTTAGAACAGCTCAGTGCTGCTCAGAGCAGTTCAGAGGAGCATGGAGCAACTTGAAATAATTTGGGGTGTTTTAGAGAGTTGAGCATGTTAGAGACACCTCCCAGCACGCAGCAGCACTGAGCACTTTGCAGCAGCTCCGGGTGCTCCAGGGCTGCTTGAAGAAGTTCAGAGGAACAGCCGGGAATCATCTGGAGGCACTCAGGGAGCTGAGAGGGTATTTTGCACATTAGAGCCCTTTGGGGCGGCTTACAGGGGCTGGGAGGATGTAGAGGGAAGCTTAGTGGGGTGTGGAGCAGCTTAATAGGGTGGTTTAGGGCCTTTAAGGGATTTTTAGAGTGTTTCAGAGCAGCTGAGTGCTCAGAGGGGTTTAGCACCGACCAGAAAAGGCAAGGGAAAGCCTCACCTGGGGCAGACCCAAGCAAGACCCTGCCAGTGCTGAGCCCCAGCTGGGCCCCATCTCAGCTCCCAAACCCCTCCAGAACAGCAGGAGGCCTGGGGGGGGGATGGACAGACAGGGCCAGCTCCAAAAGTCCCTCACACCCCAGACCCCTCTGGGAAGGCAAAGGGTAAATCCCCCCAGTTCCCACCTTCGCAGGAGGTTTTGGCTCCCTTTGACCTCGGCCCCTCGGGAGCCAACCTCCCCCCCCTCATCGCCCCCGACTCAGGGCACTCTTCGGGGCAGGGGCGTTCCCACTCCCACCCAGCCCCCCCGGATGCAGGGGATGCTCCAACGCTCAGAACCACCCCTGCAGAAAGAACATCTCTGGGCAGGAATAGTAACAGCTTTTAATCTGACAAGAATTGATACATCATTTAAGACAATACTGGTTTTGCCTCTTTTTTGGGGGACTTCCTTCACATACCGGTGGGGAAAGAGGAACATTTTCGGGAAGTACAAGTTTTTGTTTTTCTTTTTTTTTTTTTTTTTTTTTTTTTTTTCCATAGGGACTTTAAAGCATGGTGAATGTGCAAGTCAGTGCTTTGTTTGCTTAAAACTTTTTCCCGGTGCTTATTTACAGTTACAGTACCTCTTTGTGAGCGACAGGAAAAAAGACGATTGTTTGAGAACTGGGGATCCATGATCCCAAGTCGAGAAAGGCAAATCTCCGATATTTATATATTTATACATATATATATATGCTTTGTGTATACACAGATACATTTCTCTCTTCTTTAAAGTATTAAAAAAATGATCAACCTTCATTCTATAAAAATACCTACTCTACAAGATAGAAAAAATTTCCCTCTCCAAGTATACACTGATTTACACCCAAAGCTTCTCTGGAAATGTACATTACGTGGCTTCTTCCCGCGGACTTGGGGCAGGGAGGGGGTGGATGCCAGGGAGGGCTGGGTGTAGGGAAGGGGGTGTGGGAGCGCTGGGTGCCCCCCTCACCCCAGGTTTCTGGGGCTCGCCCCCACCCCGCTGCGCCTTGCCCAAGGCCACGGGGGGTCGAGCACCCGGAGGCGATGTGTTTAAAGAGAGGGGGGGAAGAGGCAGGGTCAGGGCAGCAGCAGCTCGGCTGGCTCCAGGTCTCAGCTGATGGCCCCAGAGCCACCAGCGCAGGGGACCCACGAGCCACCGGGGACCCGCAGCAGGGACTAAGGCTGCAGCAGCTGCCACCTCTCCCAGCCAGCAGCACCCTACCGGGGACAAACGGCGACCTGGCTGCTGTGCCACCGCGCCAGCATGGGAAGAGAGATGTGCCGCGTGCGTGGAAGCATTTTGGGGAGGAGCAGGCACCCCAAGGAACTGCTGTGGCTTCTGTTTTCAGGCCACTCTGGCATTTCTAAAACCTGACAAGCAGGAAAAAGAACCGCTTTATGGGGCCCGATGTACTACATGAAGCTGGATCCTTGGGAGTCTGATGGCTGTCTCCTCCCAGGAGCCAGAGGGGAGCCGGGCGGTTAAAGTTGCTGCTCCCCAGGGTGACACTAGGCCGTGGCCACTTGTGCCAGCAAGCCAAAAGCTGTCCGATGTAAACATGGCTTGTGTTTCCCAGGGAGCTGTTGTATTCTCTGGTCTCCTCTCCCCAGTGGCACAGAGATTTCAGCCCAGGCTGACGCCAGGGGCTGATAAAAGAGAGCGGCTGCTCCGTCCCGTGTTGCAGCACAGGAACAGTGGGGAAAGGCGGCCGGAGCAGGCTCTCCCTCCAGGACTGCAGCTATCACCAGCAGAGCCCTGCTCCGGCTGGGAACAGCACAGGCCACTGTCCCCACACCAGGGACCTCGGGAGGCAAGGTGGAGAGCTCAGCCCTCGCCCCTGCAGCTCCCCAGCCACCCGCAGCCGCTGCACGTCCCTGTGCTGGACCGGGTGAACCAAGGCGGGAGCAAGAGAGGCGGCCAGGATCAGCCTCCAGTGCAAGTTGAAGAGTCACAGCCTTTCCTCCAGTCCCTGCAGGCTGGACAGACAGCACCCGTGTGTCTCAGCTGGGGCCGAGGGGACCTCTCCCCCCAGAGCCGGCTCAGACACCCGCAGACCCCGGGGCAGTCGGCAGAAGAGCCGGGAGCAGGGAGGGGGGCAGCGGAGCCGGGAACACCAAGGCCTGGTGACGGTAGTGAGCCACAGACAGCAAAAATAAATAAGGAGGGAGGTGACAAAGTGCGCTTAGGCCCTGTCCCAGAAACGGCCGCTCCCCTGCCTCTTTCTGCCACGGGCAAGCGAGAGAGGAGCCAGCATGCTCTCTGCACGCAACCCCTTCCCGAGCAGAAGCAGCAGGGCAAGGATTAACTGCGCCAGCTGAATGAGGACATTTGCATTAAATTAATTACAAAAAAAAAAAAAAATAATCAAAACCTCTACAAGTCCGGGACATGTTTCCCTCTTTCCCAGATCTGCCCCAGTGAGTGAGTGTGTCAGGGACACTTTGGCAAAGCAGATACTTGGGCTGGACAGGGCAGCAAGGGAAAACATCAGCACTGCTGCTTCCTTCTCCATCCCGTTACACCGCAGTTCAGAGAAACCCTCCCCTTCCAGCCCTCGCGGTGGGAAGCTCCTGTTTGCACCCCGCGCGCCACAGGGTCTGACGCCGCTGTCGGGACAGTTCCCAGCTTCACAGGTAGCTTCCTCCAGCTGTCCGTTGCCCGTGTTTCTTCTCCAGGTTCCCTTTCACCCCTCAAAACCAGAAGGGTTTCAAAATAACGGAGTCAGACAACAAAGCCTTGCTGCTGGTTTTCTTTTTCCCTGGTCCGCTGGCTCATTTACCCACTGACCTGACGCGATGCTTCCTTGGGCCTTCATCAAGAGCAAAGACGTTTCGGGTCCCTCTTTATCCTCTCAGAGCACCAAATCCACACCCATCGACGAGCGCAAAGCTGGCGGCTCTCGGCCGCCCTTACTTAACTTCCAGGATGGAGGGGTTTGTCTCCATGATGGCCACGATGATCCTGTCGATGTAATCCTGCAGGCGGAAGTTGATCTCCTCTTGCTTTTGAATTGCTTCCATGAGCTGCAAGGGAGGGAGAAGTCACTGCCTGCCACTGCCCAGGCACAGAAGTGGGGCTGCTTGTGGCTCTGTGCACCCACAGGGGTCTCCCCACTTCTTCACCCTGGCCTGCAATGTCCCTGTAGTCAGGGAAAATGCCCTCAGCTGCTGGCTCTGCTCACTCCTGTCCTTCCTCAAGTTCTCAGCTGGATGAGACCCTGGAGAAAGCAGGGAGCATCACATCTCCCTTTGGCCTCCAAAACATCCAGGTGTGTTTCCCCATTTCTTGGGGTCTGAAAGATTTAATTCTGGTGCTTCGCACACCAGTATCTGGGGTACAGCCACGAAGCAGGGAGAACACGTATTAGAGAAGACAAGATCTCCAGGGTAGGTGTCCCATGTCCCTGGGATTTTAAGACAGCTACAGAGAGACTGCACCCCCCCACCATGCTGGCTGGTCTGTCCCAGGAAGAGGAACAGGGCAGGCAAAGAGGAGCTGCCATTATCAGCAAATTGGAAGGGAGCAGCTTCCCCTATTGCCAAGGAGGGCTGGCAGGCAGGCTAAGTCCTGCAAGCTCTTCAGACAGTTGCATGGGTACTTCTTTACTCATGACAGCTTTCAAGGGAACTTTGGGAGCAAGCTGTACCACAGGCAGGGCCACATCACCTCCTCCCAGGCCATGAGATGCACCAGCCACCCTGGAAAGATTCAGTGTGAGGTAAGCAGTACCTCGTGGCACGTACCTCATCTCTGGAGACTGAGCTGATCTCCGCTGCCAGGGATTCAGAGAAGGAGGCTGAGAAGAGGTTCTTGGCTCCCTGGATGCTCAAGTTAATGATCTGTCCATTCAGTTCATCGTTCTGCTCCTTCAGGTTCCTGTTATCCTATTCACAACAGACAAACCAGATGCTGCTGAAGCACGTGGTGCCCTCAGAGCAGATGCAGCTGGGGGAGGCAGGGACTTTCATCCTAACTAGCAGCTCACATGGTGCTGGGAGCAGAGCACAGGCTCCTGACTCAGTCTCAGCAGAGCCTGGAGAACCTCTGGAAGCACGGGATATGCTGGGGAGATCCAGGGGACAGCAGAGAAAGTGGCTTAGAGTGTACATGCTGTCCTCCAGAAGCAGCGGCCAACCTCTCCTGTCCCAGGACAAGAGATCAAGAAAGCAGTGGGCTGCCAGATCCACAGTCAGCTGCTTGCGAGGAAGCCCCCGGGCCCCCACTGACCACCCCTCTGTCAGGGAATCCCCTTCTGCAGACCGAGCAGCCAAGCCACTTCCCTCCCTGCCCAGCCCTACGTACCTGCTTGAGCTGCTTGATCTCTTGCTCCAGCTCTGTCTCCCGTGTCCTGCTGTTGTACTCCTGGAGCCCCATGCTGCTGCTCCTGCCTCTTCGCTGCTCAGCTTCCAGTTTGAAGAGTTGCAAGTGCTCCAGCTGCTTCCTGAGGTCCTCAATGAGCTGCAGCACAAGGGAAGAGGACAACCGAGTGCTGCTTCCCCAGAGGCTTGCACTGGTCGTGGCTGGTGTGAAAGATGGCAGCAACCCCACCGACGGCTGCAGCACGATTAACAGACACCTTCTGAGGGGGCACATTGCTAGAGGTGTGGGGGAGGAAGGGGAAGCTAACAGGAGAGGGGCAGCTACTTAAATACACAAGAGCAGCCCTGGAAGGACTTTGTTGGAACACCGAAGATGCTGGCTCTGGCTCTGCAGCAGCAGACAGACCCCCCCCAGCAATGTGGGCACCTGCTCAGGCAGCTCCCTCTTGCCACAGTGCTGTGAATCCCTGTCTCACTTGAGTGCTCTCAGTATCACCACAATGACAATTTCTAGTTTGAGGCTCAAAGCTCCTTTTCTACCACGATAGTAAGTGCTGATTGAGCCTCCAATTGGAATTACCAACCACAGATGCCTGGAAGGGGTTGGATGGGTTGTGTTTGTGCCCCCAAGCACACAGAGGCTGTCAGCTCTCACCCCAGCAGCCTCACACTTCCCTCTCCTGCCTTCTAATGCCTGCTGGCTCCACGTGCCATCATCACCGTGTTTCTGCCACAGCTCCTTCATCACAGAAGAGAAATGGGTCCCCTGAGAATGGGTCAGGGTGGCACAGCCCCACTGTGTTTGCAGATGCAGACACACTCGGCTGAAATTTAGTGCAGGCAAAAGTGACGGATTTTATATAGTTAAGCTGCTGTACTACCTTTCTCTACCCAGGCAGGACCAAATGCTCCAGTTACACCTATTTTTAGAGAGGCTGTGAAGGCCAGCTTCCCCACATAGCCCTGATTTGGGGGCAAGCAGAACAGGGCTGCAGCAGGCAGCCCCAACTCTACTTACCTCCTGTGTTGACTCCTTCTCCTTCTGAAACTGGTGCCTTTCCTGACTCAGCTTGTCCCCCATCTTCCTCTTTTTCTCCTGCTCCTCTGTAAGCTGCACGGTAAGGTCTTCGATCTCATCCAGCAGCTTCTGCTTCTCCTGAAACAACACGAAAGGCAACAGTGACAGGGCCAGACTTCATTCAGCACTGCCAGGGCTCTTCCCACTCGCTCAAGGACACGGCGCACGCTGAGAACCGCAGGGAAGGCTCTTCTCGCTGACGCATTCAGATGCTCTGCCTGCTGGGATTTCATTTGCTGAGGGCTTCAGAGCCCAAGTGCTTTGGCAGCAGCAAAAGCCACACACCAAAATAGCACTGCTAAGAGAGAGGCAATAAGAGATGACTAAAGAATAAAGGCACCCAGGCAAGTATCTGTACTTGTGCAGCTCTCTGGGCAGCACAATGCTGGTATGGGACACGGCTTGGGCAAGACTGTGGCCAGCACAGAGGCTACAGGCCAGGAAGAGACATTAAATCATAAGGCTCCTTCGGTCTGAATTTTAGAAAAGCCAGGAACCCACGAGCTTAAGCCACTCTAGGGATGCTCATTCTTGGTTTCAGATATGAAAGAATTTAATCGACTGACCCAAGAAGGAACACGACCAGTTCATGCCAGGATGTAGAACACATAGACCAGCTCTCCTGCTCTGTCCCCTTCTTGTACTAAAAGCTGACTGAACATTTGAGACATCAGGCAAAGCTTGTCACGGTGATGACAACAGCCCTGTGCAGGACACTTCCCTTCTGCCTAGGACCAATTCAACCCCTCCCCAGGCTCACAGCTTCCAGCCTGGCTCTCCCTGTGAGGAAGGTTTTGGCTTTCAGAAAGCCAAAAATGCCACAAGACAGCCAACACCGGTGTTGGCCTATGCCACGAAGGAGACGAGGAGCAGCTCTGAGGGGGAGCTTCAGCTGCTGCTGGGTATGGGTGTCCTGCTCCGTGGAGCAGAGCACCAAAAGCACCACACCAGCAGGAAACACAACACTGGAAAAAAAAAAATCCTGATTTTGGACAACAGACAGGAGAGCAGCTCATAAGCACGGCCTCTCCTCAGCAGGGAGGGGCAGTAATTGTACCTCTCACTTTTTGTTAATCTCCAACTGTTGTGAAAAGCAGTTCTGAAGACAGATTAAGAATCAAACCCAACTTTTCATGGCTTAAACACACCTAAGCAGAAAATTTACCCTCAGACCCACAGTGGTTTTCCCTGGCCTCAATGCACTGTGCTTACAAGATCTCGGCAGATGAAGACCACTTCATCGTGGCCACGTCAGGCAGAGTCAGGCAGCGCTCTCCCGCGGGCTCAAACACTGAGAGTGGATGAAATGCCTGAGGGCCTTCGGCTGGGCAGAGAGGTCTGATTTCACTTAAATTTTAATTTTACATCTGCCACAGACATGAACAGAAACAAAATGCAGCCTTTGTACCAGATGTTACATCTGTAACCTGCATTCTCTCCAAAAATGAGGATCTTGTCCATCGCATGGAGACTGCAGCTCCTTGAAAAGCCTCCCCCCTGCCCCGGCCCTGTCAGTAGCTGCACGGCCTCAAATCCTGAGCAGGGGGAGAGGATCTGGGAGATAACATGGCACTTTGAAGACTCAACCCACAAATCCCAGCAAGGGCTTATCTGCCTGGGCAGGACATGCAGATGAAGCATACCTGCTCCTCTTCCTCCCTTGCTGCAGCCGCAGGGATGGGGACAAGCTTCCACGAGAGGGCACGAATCCCCTCCTAAGCAGCCAGGACAGGGCTGCCACTGCTGCACACTGTAGCTGCATGCAGGCTGCACTGCCACAGCGAGATTTATTAAGGGTTTGTTAATCCCAGCTTTCAAGACAAACACTGGGGACCTGCCCAGGTAGTAGTCTGGGATAGCTCTGGTCCGAGGCAAGGTCTGCAAGGACTGGAAGGCAGAAGCAGCCGATTTGCTCATTACACGAAACAGATCTCACACAGGCCCTTCTTGTAAACGAGAATTTCAGCCCAGAAGCCAGAAACACAGCACTGGCTTGGGCACTCCAAGCACGCACGTTCCTCACCTCCTCAAGTCTTTCAATGTTAGCTTTTAAACAAGGGACACAGGATCTCAGCTCGCTGTTCTCATCATCCAGCTGCTGCAGCCTGCAACAGTAAAGAAATGTATAAGAAACTCACCCATGCATCCCAAGTGTAGGAGACTTGGTCAAAACATCACTAGGAGCTACTGAAGGCAAGCCAGCAGTGATTTATCTTTTCAAAGCAAATGCTAAGACTTCCACTGTTTCTACTGCCAGGGGAGAAAATGGGGCACCCACACGACTTCTGGCAAGTCTGCTGTCCAGTGCCACCCCTCCTCAATCCGGCCCAACACTATTCTTTAGGCTGAGGGCTTCACTAGGCCATGGGAAGCCTCAGCACTAGGCACCAAAAAGCAGAGAGGGCTTCAGCTTGACATTCTCCAGGTAAAGTAACACCCTTTTGTCATGGTAACTGTCCTGCAACAAGCCTGGTAAAAAAACCCCACTGCCTTCATCTTTTATTTACTGCAAGGGTTGAACAATAGCAAAACACATTGTGGAAAAGCAGCAAAAAACCTGTTAAATAAATGAAACCCCTGCCACACCACTTTTTCCTTTGGAAGTCAACAGGCAGCACGAAGTATCCAGGACACTGTCTGTTGGACCAACTCTTCCCAGATATTTGTCTGTTTCCATGAAGGTGGGAAACATGTCAGCATCAAACATACTTCCATGTATCGTTCATGGGAACAAGCACTAACAATCCACTTCATTCACACACTGTGAGGCAGGCACACGGATAGAGAATGCAAGTGAAATTTAAACTGCATCAGGGAAATTCAAATATAAAGTCTGAGGGGTCACGGAGGGGCCTGATTTCAGAAGGAAGGTAGGAGCAGTAGCCAAAGCTCAGGGGTTATGATGACTTTAGTTACACCTTTAACCAAGACAAACTCACTGTCTACCACACTTTGTCTCCCCCAAAGGCTGCAGCTGCAAGGCAGCAGCCTGTACGTTTATGCCAGCGTGAACGAGTGGGTCCAGAAGACCTGCCACCACCCAGCGCTGCCCCAGCCCCACCTGGCCTGCAGGTTCTCAATCTCAATGCTCTTCTCCCTCTCCATTTTGCTCAGCAGCTCCCTCTGCTTCTTGATCTCCTCCAGGAGTGTCTGGTCAGCTCTCAGCTCCTGCTCCTTCAGCTGTTCCTCGAGAGCATTTGCTCTGCAGAGAGGAGAGAGAGAGAGGATTAGCTGTTCCTGATGGCTCACCCCCGGCACGCTGCCTTCCCGATGGAGGGATCAGACTCTCTTCCCAGCCCTTCTCCCATCGCACAGCAGAGCTGAGAGAAGCGGACTGTAAAACAGAGTGAACTTTCAGGGAAAGCACACCTATTGCCATCTCAAGTAGCAGGTGTATGAGGGCTTCATCCTGGAAGAAGCAGTGGGAAAGCAACATGGTCCACAAAACCCCCAAGGACTACTGCTAACCAACATGACAGTCAAATAAAATAATCCAGGTGGCACCTGCTGGTATTGTCTCTGTTTAGTTTTTTTTAAGTCTCCAGGATGCATCAAAATCCTTTTTAAGGAGGAGGACAACAGAGGGGTGAAGTGAGGGTGAAAGTGCAGTAATCATTTTATAACACACAGCCTGTGGGTCATAGTCACAGCATCATCCTGAACAGGCTACTTAATTGGAATCTCATAGAATCATTTAGGCTGCAGAAGACCTTTAAGATCATCGAATTCAACCATAAAACCCAGGGTTGTGGTTTCACCTGTAGTGGCCATGGCAGAGAAATCCTCCTTCAGCTGTTTCTAGGATTTTGGGCTCCTTGACCTTTACTCTGCCCTGACATAGTCCTGTTACCCAGATAAAAGATTACAACAGCTCCAGTCCTCTTCCTTTTCACTCTCTTATGTCCCCAATAACAGATATGGGATCTGCAGGTCAACCTTCTCTGTGTGCCAGCAGAACAGCAATTTCCACACAGTCCTGAGACTGTGACAGCGCAGACAGTGGCGGTGTTTGCTCAGACAGGGCAGGAGGATTTTCCACCATGGCCACCTGCCCTCGGGAGCACCGCAGGGCATCACCTGACCCCAGCAGCAGGCTGAGGTTTTCCAGGAGGCTGGGGTGCTGGAGTGTGTTGCATACGCAGGTGGGAAGGTTTTTGCCAGGTCAACCTATTCCTCAACCAGCAGTGAGTACACTTGGGGCTTCACTTGATTAAAAGCCGACTGACACTTCTGGGCCAAGCTGCTAAGTGAAAACATTTCCCTTGTTGCAAAGTTTATCAGGGCTTAGAGAAATCTTTGTTTGAACCACTCTGTTCCCTGACATGATTGTTACTTAACAGTCTTACAGCCCTATAGATAAACTCCTGCTGGGTTTATCTGCCAAGGGTAAATATGCTGCTGGAAGAGAGAAGCCTGCCAGATTAGTAGAAGTGATTACATCAAATGGTATTCAAAGGGCTACACCCCAGGCATGATCTGAAAGCAACAGATCAAGGCTGGCTGTGAGGAGTGTCAAAATGGGTAGTAGGGACCCTGTTGTACCTTCCACCCAAATCTAATGGGTGAAATAACAGCCAGAAAGAGTCCACACAGAGTGAGTATGAAGTATATATCCTCCCTGAATTAGGAATCTTTCTTAGAACATGACCCCTCTGCGGTTCTCTGAGCCAACCCCTAGAGCTCCAGAGCTCCACAGAGACCTTTCAGGATGAACATGTGGGGCAGGGAAGCACATCAAAAAAAAAGATATTTAAAAAAAGACCTAAAAAGCACTGTTATAGTTACAGTCATCTGAGCAGAACGTTGCATTTGCCATTTGTCCTGGCTGAGCTGTATGCAGTTTCCTGTGCTCCCTGGAACTTGCCAGAGCCCCAGGAAGGCGTGTGCAGGATGCTGCAGCCCCACACACAGCCCTCGTGCAGAGAAGGCAGCCTGAACCCCGGCTGGATTTATCCATGGCTGCCCTCTGCCAGGGTGGGATCGGATCACCGAGGGCAGAGCTGTGGAGCTTTCCTGCTATTTTCTGTCAGTCTCCCTCTCCTGCTGCTGCCTTTCCCCACACACTCCAGCAGCTCCTGAGCAGCTCGTGCCTGCGTGCGGGCAGGCAGATGGCTGGTGAGGAAGGCATGGGGTGCTGCAGTGCGTGGAGGGGGAAAAGGCCCCACAGGAGACACTAAGCTGTGTTTTGGCTGCGGCACAAGCTGGGCTCCCTTACCTGTGCACAAGCTGCAGGTTTTCCTGCTTGAGGCGGCTGTGCTGCTCACCATTAGCAGCTGTGTCCTTCTCCAGTTCTGTCACCCGCTTCTCCAGAAACACCACCTGGGTGACAGAGAGGGGGGGATCAGCCACCTGTGTCTAAACCTGCTGGTAAAGGGGCACCAAGAGCTGGAGCAGCTGCCCCCACCTCCAGCACCCTGTGCAGGTGCTCCCTGCTGGTCTTGGGGCTGCCTCGGTTTGTTGCTCTGATTCAGGGCAGTCACCGCAACACAGCTCCCGGCATCACCCCCCTTCGCTACACAGGGCTGCCAGAGACATCACTGGGGCTTGCTCCTGGGCAAGCTACTTAAAAATGGCTGGTTGCCACTGGAGTCAGGTAGCCATGGCTTGATTTAAAGCATCCTTTTAAAAAATAACTTTATACACCCTGGTTTCTCAGTTATTGATGTCTCCCATGTACCAAATCAGAGCCAAATGCTTCACTCTTTCCTTTCTTCACACCCTTCATGATGATATCCTACAGGCAGGTCTAGAGGGAAAGACCCCAGCGGGATCACCAGAGCTCTGCTGCCTCCCAGCACAGCCCCGAGGTCGGGGATAAGCACCTGCTGCCTGAAACAGAACTGAAAGACCCTGGGTTCACAGCTATACGTAAAGTCACGTAGGAGGAAACAATGCTTGCTGGTGGGAAAGGATCAGAGATGAGTATTTTCTTTTCTGTACTTATATGGGGCTTATTTCAGCTGTATTTGCATTTTCATTCATTTTCCCTAAATAGCGAACAACTCTGAAGAGCAAAGGGGGCTGGGAGTGTCCCTCTACTTCCCACCCAAGCAGGAGTGTGGGTAACCACAGAAGGACAGAGTTTCTGGTCCCAAAAATCCCATTTATACCCACAGAAGAACAATCATGAAAGCGAGGCAATTAGGAGTATGTCTGCAAAACCCAAACCATCGCTCTGAAGGGCAAGCGACATGCAAGTGTATTAAAAAAAGAAACATGCAGAGATACAAAGCCTCTTCCAGAGTATATACATGGTTTCCCAAGCCAGATGCCTTGAAGAGCACGAGTGTCTTATTCAATTTTCAGACTTGGAAAAATGTTGATTTTTAATTTTTTTTTTAAAGGTCTTCCATGAATTATAATTATATCTGAGTGCAGCCACACACATATGTATTTCTCTTTCACATGCTGCTCCATGCAGCTCTCTATTCATGATTCCAGAATGAAAAAGCCATTTACAAGGAGTTTCAGGACTGCAGCAGACATTTACACAAGCCACAACTCACCTATCTTCAATCCTCCTTCTTTCTCTTAGCTCTTTTTAGCTAAGGGTGCTCAAACAAAAGCTTTCTTGTGCTCCTGCCCAGCTCCCATATTGTCCTATAACGCTTTTCTCATAACACCCCAGTAAAACCCAACAGGACCAGCACAAAACCAGCTTCATATCCCGATGGCACAATCAGCAGCAGCAAGAGTGTGCCAAGGAAAGGAAGTCCTTCTTTTGCATCGGGCAACTTTGCTCATCTCAAAAGCAGAAATTGAGAATGTCTTATTATGTGAAGCAGAAGTGAAAATCGAGCCTGCACACAGCTCCCTGCTCCTCCCAGCCAGCCCGAGGGAAGCCACCCTCCCTGCAAGCAGGGCAGCACTCCTCCCACCCCTGGGAGAAGGCACCAGTGCCACCTCCTGACTCAACCCCACACCTCTGCACGGTGACTCAGAGCGCTCTCACATCCATCCCCTCGATGCCGAGGGCTTCCTACGTCCCACCTGCACTGATCTGCCCAGGGCCAGCTGCGCTGTAAGAAAAGCTTCAGCCCAGCTCCTGCTGGGGCCTCTCGGAGCATCGCGAGCCACTGCATGCTCCGCAACAACATGGACAGCACCGCTCTTACCTTGTCCGTGATGTCCTCTTCTGTGCACTCCAGCGTGTCCCGGTAAGACTCCTCCATCACCCCCACAGACAGCGTGCTCGTCTGATGCAACTGTCTATAACAAAGACAAACCACCCCGACCCCCAGCAACATGAACATTAGAGCAAACATTGCAGGACATGGCAATTTCCAGTGACAACCCCTCTTGCAGGATACGGTCCCTCTCTCTGCTCCTCGGCTGCCACCTCCTTTTCCAAGGGGAATTAATAGCACTGCACCTTCTTGGGCTGCAGGATTTACAGCAAAGGATGGTGTGGGCCAGGTCCTTCTTACCACCACCAGCTCCAAGGGACAGTGAAGCTCACCACCTCGGTGTGCCCAGGGAACAGGGCTGAGCGGGTGGCTCTTACCAGCTGAATGAACGCACCCTGCGAGGGAAGCGCAGACGTGGACACATGCTGCTGGGACTTCATACCATGATCATTTGTTCTTGCTCTTTGGAATGGGAAGAGATAAGAGCTTGTTCTTTTCACTTTCTTTCTTTAGAACTTACCAAGGCCATGTATTATCCAGCAAAGGACAGAGTACTCCGCTCTAGCCACTGATAAGGCTAATAAGAAGCAGGGGGGCACCGGGTGTAAGGGGAGGGAGGGGAGAAAACCCCCCTGAATCTCTTGTGAAACACTCCAGACCACATCCCCACACCAGCTGTGATAGCTGAGAGCGAGCTAATCATTAGCAAGGCCTTGCAACACTGGTGTCCACAGCTTTGTGGTGATCTAAAGGACACCCCATGGAAGGGCTGATCTGTGCTTAATCATCGTGGCATCGCTGCAGATCAGCTCCATCATCTCATGGCACAAGAAACCACTATTGCCACAGGGAGGGGTGGTTGTATTCCAGCTCTGTGAACCCCAGGCAGATGTTGCCTGGAGAAAACCACTCTGCTCCCCCACCGCAACACAAACGATGAGCAGGCTGATCTACCCTTGAAACCAGCACTGCTTCGAGCGGGAGGTGAACAAGAAAACCACAGTGGTCTCTCTGAACCTCAGTTTTTCCTAGGAATTTGTAATGTGGGCTCTCAAATTTACCCTGCTACACAATATGCTCATGCAAATATTCATGAAGCATAACTGGCATTTACCAAAGAGACCACAGCTGAGTACCAGGCTTATTTTGCATCCTCACCCTGAGTATATATTTAGATTCTAAAGTCTCTGGCACATTTGTCATTTAAATCATGCCAAGCACAACAGGGCCTAAGCAGCTGAGATTTCTTGGCACAAGCAAAACCCAGATAACAAAAATCAGGAAAAGGGCCCTTACCAAAATAAAATCAATTTCCTAAAAGCAAATGTTTTGGTATTATTCAATAATTATAGTATCTGCAACAGAGGGCTTTCTTTGGGCTGATCTTAAGGATCTGGCTCTACTCTGCAGCAGAACCCTGTTATCTCTCATTATCACAAACTAAACTCAACTGCTCTTGATTTAACCAATATTTACTTAAGCCCAGAAGTCCCAGCCTCAGAAAAGCATCTTGCAATGCAAAGGGCCAGGAGGGCTCAATCTCCTATAAGACAGGACATCTCCATTCCCAAAAGTTTAATTCAAATCCTCCCTAAATTTGCTCTGCCAGACATGGGACAAAAAAGCAGTCCTAAAACAGGAAACCTGGGGACAAGCTGCTCCCTTCAACCTTCTTTCCTGACAGTGTTTTGAACAAAGATCTAGAAAGTAAGATGACTGGAACTAGGAAATGTAATATCGAGGACCTGCTTCCTTGCCAGGAGGGGAAATCGTGCCAGGGGAGACTTGCTGACTGCAGGACAAACAGAAGGGGAAGGTGTGAGAGCACAGCTGGGAGGGAGAGGCGTACAGAAGCTGCATGGGTCAGTGCAGGGAGCAGACCAAGTGCCAGGGCATGGGGGGATGAGCATCACTCAATTCAAGCTGCCTATTCCTCTGCAGCATTCCTGCTCCGCTCAGAAACATGCAAAGAGAAAGCCAACAACTGCAGAGGGAAATCTCCATCCCGAGCAGGGCAGAGACAGGCAGGACAGTTAAGGTAAGGCTCAGTATATTCTTAACAGCACAATGACAGAGGAACAGGAGGGATGGTGAAGTTGGGAAAGGAAAGGGGGCACCAGGCATCATAGAGAGGGGATGGACCCTCTGCCCCAGTGATTCAGAGCAAACTCCAGCTTTCCCTTGTGTGGTCAGGGATAAAAATGCCCCCAAGGAATGGGTGACTGGCATCACATGAGACAGTCCCACAGGACAGAAGCAACACAGTGTTAAACCTCATGGTAGGGTCACCTGCAGCTGCCCCCCAGGAACCCCCAAAGCCCCTGACTGAGCAGGGAGGGCTGCTCCTGCAAAGTCAAGTGTCAAGAATCACTCTGAGCAAAGTAACACAGAACCAAGAGAGTTGTCTATGGTGGCTGGCTTTTTTAGGGTGCTGCAGGAATCCTTGAGCGGCTATACTGACTGGTCACATCTTCTAGAGACTCACCATGATGACAGCAGGGATTAGACAGTCCAACCAAGCATGCCCTTATAGAGACTCATCCCCCCTCCACATGCCCCCTGCTAGGGGGAAAGCACCCCTACTTTTGTCCTGGAAGAAATCAGGTTGACACCAGCCTCCAGCTGCATGCATGAGTGAAAAGCCCCCATTTCAGGAAAAAAAAAAAAAAAAAGCTATGCAAACTATCAGAATGAAACCTGTTTTTCCCCAGTGCTACACAACATGTCCAGGAGTTTGACACTGCAAGCTTATTTTGATAGTCCTCCTCCTGCAGGGCTGGCAGCCAGCACGGACACCCCTCTCCCCAGGTAGTAATAGGAGCATGAGCTTACCTTGCCACCTTCTTGCTTGAGAGTCTTTTATTTGGACTGCGAAATGAAGAAAAAACAGGAAAGAGTTAGGAGAGCTGAGAGTGGAGAGCAAGGGAAACAGGAAACTGCGAGCACTCCGGGGCACATCCTTTGCGATGGCAGGGCAGCGCCCACGCGGCACACGCCACCCCACAGCCCGGCCACCCCCGGTGAGAGGCAGCGAGGAAACCGCTCACGTACTTCGATTAACAACGCGGTGGCTACCAACCAAATGGAACAAGGCCGCAGAAAACTTCACCCACCGCCTCCAGCAACGGTATCCTCTCGCCAGCTGAGCCCTGAAAGCTGATCCTCAAGCGAAGCGCTAATAATAGCGGTGAGTTCGGTGGGCTTCAGCCCGGTGCCCACGGCAGAGCGAGCTCCGTCTCCCGCACCCTGCAGCACCCCAGTCCTCCCTCCCCTGACACCCCCCCAGGAGCTCCCTGCCCGGTGGCTGGGGGACAGGGCACACCTCCTGCCTGCAAATGGGCCCCTCCACCCTTCTGCACACTGCTTTGCACTTCTCAAAGATTATTCTCACCATTTGGCTCTGGATCACCAGAGAATTGCTGCCTACTTGTAGCTCAAAGATTTTAGGAGCTGTTGGTCATGTCCTTTTGTGGATTTTAAGCACCGGCACCGTTATAATCCCTGGGGAGGGGCACAAACTCTCCTTAGCACAGATAACTGATGGAGATCACACAGCCCAGCTCCTGTGTGCCTGTGCCAGCTGCCACCATACCGCAGCGGTCAGGGTTCAGCTAATGCTCAGCATGTTCCATGGTACGAACAGCCAAGGACTGCGTTACCCTGCCCCTCAGGACACGGCTGCAGGCTCTCCCCACTGAGGGAAAAAAAGCCTTTTTCAGGATCTGCTACTTGCTAAGATGCTCATTCCAGTCCTTCAGTCATGACTGAGGCAGCTGCACGCTAGTGAAGCAAGAGGGCTTGGATCTCACTCCTCATCTTCCACCCAAACACGCACTTGTTGTTAAACAGACACCACCAGGACACATCACTGACACCAAATCATCACTGAATGATGGCAGCAAACACGGCTCTAGCCTGAGAGGAGAAGCAGCAATTGCATTCCCTGGTGCTTAGATCAGTTTAAAGAAAATAAATAAATAAAATCATCTGGAAGTCCGTTCCTGCCTAGAGCTGCAACAACTAGATTAGTTCTTAGAAGGAGGAATTAAAAATAGCCAAGAACAATTTTCTTTTTTGAAAAACAATTAATGACCAGGGGCTGTTGTCAGGGTTACCAGGACT
Source organism: Athene cunicularia (assembly GCF_003259725.1). Lineage (NCBI taxonomy): Eukaryota > Metazoa > Chordata > Aves > Strigiformes > Strigidae > Athene > Athene cunicularia. The sequence goes on along the minus strand of NW_020799118.1, from coordinate 15,570,331 downwards.
CATGTCAAAAGTGCATCCTCAAACCCCAGATTTCCAAGGAGTGCAAAGGCTGCTGCTGGCCGGGCTTCAAGGACACTCAGCACTCGCCTGAGGGGAGGAGGTCAGGCCCTTGTGTTTGCCAGCAATTGCAACGAGTCACGTATGTCCCCAGCACCGGAGGGAGAAAAAATATTTTTCTCTGCAAACAGCTTATCAAAAAGAAGTGCCGGCACCTGCGGGTCTCTCTGGAGGGGATGAGGCACCACCTCTGCTTCAAGGGCAGTAAAACAAAACATACTTTCACAAAACTGGTTCATCCCAAGCTCATTGCGGATTTCTTCCCTGCCTTCCTGTACAGTGGGCTTGGGCAGCAGTGCCCCAATGGGGGGACCAGGCTCCCCACCTTATTACAAATATAAAACACTACATATGCCCACAGCCTTTAAGAATGAGCCTGTTACATGGTGGTTTGGCCTTCACCCCAGCTGCTAGCATCCTCTGGAGCAGGTATGCTCAGCCTTTGCCTGCCAGGCACAGCGTGAGGCTGCTTGGCCCAGATTTTAGTCCTGTTTCTGCTGTTCTTTTCACCTGCAGTCTAGGACTTGTCCCTTGAACTGGGGGCTTCACGTTGCTGGTGATGCTGGGGTGGAACACATCCCTCACGCTGCATGGGGACACCTCATCCGCACTGCAGAGAGGGTGGGTCAGCGTGCAGGGGCACCTGGAACAAGTTTCCAGTAAATCGGCACACAGGAAACCCTGAACACTGATGGAAGAACTGCACCTACTCACGCTGAGCCCAAAGGGCTCATGTTAAACCAAACCCTGTGGAATTCCCACTGTGAAACCATGGGATGGGGAAGCCTCCTCTGAAAATCTCATCCATCACAGGAGGCTCTAAGGTGTTCGTTCAGCTTTGCAGGTAAATTTGGCAGAGAAAGCCTGAAATGGGGTGGGGCTACTGGTATATCCAGGGAAGTCCAGCATTGTTCTTAACTGCATAACCCGAGACCCATCACTGAGCCTCAGAGCCTCCAACAGAACAGGCAACTATTTATCCGAGAAAGAGAAAGGGAGAGAAGTACTTTCTCCATTAAAAAAAATTAAGGTCCAGTCCTATTTGTTTTCTAGTTCTCTTCCTGTAGCTGTATAGCCCAGGAGAGCTCCCATATCACATTGTCCCTGAAGAGGACAGACAGAGACCAAGAGCATGACCAAAAACCAAGCTTGAAAAAAACAGCAGACGCAAGAAGAATGATTATCATTAATACCACCACCCTTCCACCCACTGGATTACAAACAGCTCTGAAAAAATAAATAGAAATCCTCCCCACTTGTTAAATCAGCAAGTCCAGCCACTGGCCGATAGACCTCAAATGTTACATTCAAAAACTTGTGAAGTTCCTACACGAAGGCCGTGGTGTTTATCACATCCACCCGGCCAGTGGTGGCACATCGGTGGGCAGGCAGCTGGCAAAGCTGGGTGAAACAAGACTTTACTGCTGCAAAGCAAGAGCATCTACAGGAGAGGTCCCAAGCCACAGAGAGCAAGCGATGTTTCCAGGTTACTGCTGCAGCGGGAAGACGGGCTGTACCTGCCCTTCCAGGCTGAACCAGCCATTGGGGTGGGCCTCCACGCTGGGCACTGCCAGCCAGGAGACCTGGCAGTCTTTTCCTTGGTGACAGAAATACTGTACATGACCAGCTTAAGGCTTCAAGTCCTGATGCAAGGACTTCATTACTTGGAGCGTGAAGAAGCACCCAACACTCAGCAGGACATGCAAAGAGGCTGCCCAGAGCAGAAGGGAAGACTCTCACTGTCTGCCAGCCTCCGTGGCTCAGATTAAAGAAAACTTCTGCTCATCCTCCATAACATTATTACAACCTTTGCCACCTGGAGAGGTTCACTTTGTCTGGTGAAAGTCATTCCCTTTCACAACCAGGAAATCAAGCGAAGGAAAGCTGTGCAAGACAAGGAAAGTCTTCCCTTCCACAACATCGTTCCCAACACCGGAATGGCCACACACAAGCCCAATTACCTATTCATTTCAAGATCACTCAGGCGAGCAGAAAGATCCTCAAGGCGGTTGATTTGTTTGTGGCACTGGCTACAGTAAAACTCAAATGCTTCATCTGCGATAATGCTGTGCAGTTTCGCAGCGAGCGGATTGGTGCTAGAGAAATCACAAGGGTCATTTTAAGAGGACAGAACAGACAGGGATGATTTTCATCCGTGGCTTCCACAAGCTGAGTGTACATTTGGGCAGAGGAGCTTTCGGTGTGAGATACAAGATTCACAGTTAAAAACTTTAGGACAGATTGGGTCACCTCCCCCCCTGATTTTAGAAGCCAAATCAGTCTATATGGAGTTGCTATTCACTAGCAGGACTTCCATCACCCTCCTCTCAGACACTTAAAGCAGCTGAGCTTGGCCCATATTTCCAAACCCCTGTACCAGCTGGCTCTTGTGTAAGACCCCCCCAAGAGCCCAGGGTAAGTGAGGTGCATGCTTTCCACAAAGCTACATAACAAAAAAGTTTATTTTCTGACATGATTTTCCAAGAAACCCATCTCAGGAGGCTCTGAGCAACAGTCCTGGTTTGCCTCGGTAAATGCAGACCAAACTCACACACCTCTGGACTGGGTGCTGTGTGCAAGAGCCAAATTCTCTGGTTGGCTGCACCATTTTCCAATGGGATGCTTTGAAAACAGATTTAAAAATCTGTGCTCCTGCAGGCTCTCTGTTAGTAACGCAGAGTCAGATTTTCATTGCAAAGAGCTTTTAAGCTAAGTTTAATATGGAGGTTGTGATTCAACCTCTCTCTCCTACAAAGCGAAGCCCAGAGAAGCTAAGCAGCAGTGTTGCCTTACTGTAGGGAACATAATTTGGCTGGAGGACATGGGGGTCTACAGGACTTTGGGAAGCTAATGGGTGCAATCAACTTTTCATTTTCAGCTGCCGATGTGGAAAGCTGCCAAGGCATTCACCGACACCTGGCAGAGCCATTTCCCCCACTTGACATGACCTGGGCAGGACAGCATTTGGCCAAGGGATTCTGAACAGCAAAAAGTCTGTGTTACTTGGGAGCCAAATATATGCCACAAATACTTTTCCCAACATCACATACTTAGGATTCAGCTGGACAGGGGGCTGGGCTGTGTTGTCTAGACCATGCTTTTGTCAAGAAAGGTTGGACTGGATGATCGTTGAGGTCCCTTCCAACCTGGTATTCTATGGTACTCTGCAGGAAAACATGCTTCTGGAAGCCACAGACTTTAATCAAAGAAAGGTTAATAGTGAAAAATCAAAGCAGTTCAATAAGACAGACAGGTAAAGGTGTGAGCAAACACAAGCAAGCTTAAAACCAAAAGGCATCTGAAAGGACTAGTCAACCCCATGATACAGATACACACTGGCAAGTCCTGGCCCAGGAGATGCTGAGTGCATGGGACATCCCAGGAGGGGTCACTGACATTTTTGGTGGCAGTGGGGTGTCAGCAGCCCAGCCACCCCCAGGGTCAGGCCTCTGAGTTTGTGCTGTCTGTACAGTATTTCCGAGCCCCCTTAGAACAGGTGACTGGACAACAGTAAATGCCAAATTGCTCATCTCTTCCCATTCCTGGAAAAAGAAAATAATTGAAAAACATTCCTCCTACCCTCTAGGGCCGGTCTGGACCCAGCATAATCATTATCCAGCAGCAGTCAGTTCAGTTGCTCAGGCTTTGCACAGGGTAAGAGAGCAGCTCTGTGGCACCTGGAAGAAGTGACGTGCCCTTTTCTGGGCTCTACCCCCACGCCTGGCTGCACTGAGCCCCGTTCAGCGGGTCTTCCTCACCCCTGCCGGGAGGCAGAAACAGCTTGCCCGGCTGCGTGCTCCCCTGGGCGAGGTGAGAACCCAAATCTAACAATTAATCAAAACGGGAAAAGAAGCACAGAGGAGAAGCCACAGGCCAGCCTGGCAACTCTTCGGGTGCGTGCAGATATACTTGGCCTCTGGCTGCCTTGGTTGCTTGCCCGTTGAGTGGGTGAGAGCTCAACTGCACTGCGCCTCAGGGCATCCCCACCTACCCCTTGTGGCAAGCTGCCACGCTCTGCGCCATATGCAGCCTTCCTGCCTCCTTCCTCCATCTCCTGGATCACTGCTTGTCTTCCACAGGTCATCAGTGCTTATTGCCATAGCACGTTAGCAACCAAAATGGGTGCGTGCGAGGAGCTTTTCCTTTCCGCTGCCAATTCATTTCCCACCAGGAGTTGCAGAGAGACTTCTACTGGATGGATGTGCCAAGGGAGGTGGCAACCCAAGAGGAGGGATTGCAAACACATGTGCAAGAACTAAGCAGGAAAATGCAAACCCCACAGTGTTCCCTGAAGGCTCTTGGTTCTTGCATTAGTCCTCGGGTGAAGATCTGGAGCTGTGGCAGGAAAATTTGACATTATTCCTGTTTAGAGACTTTTCTAACATGGTTGTGTGTGATGTGACCTGTGTGTAACAGGGTGTGTGGTGATGTGACTGTTTACAAGTGATACTGTTCCTTGTATTCAAATCACAGGCAAAAAAAAAAGTTCAGCCTGAAGCAGATCTATCCTATAGTTCAAGTTTTCATTACATTTAAATGCACTGGGGTGTCAGGACTTTGTTCAGAAAAACAGTATAATCTCAGAGAGCGATCAGCTAAGGACCTGCATGCACGCAATGATAATCCAAGGTAAGGGCTAGACCTGAAAGGCATGAGGAAATCCTCTGTTTCAAACAGACCTGCATTCTTTACTCTGGAGGTTTTGGAGGGTTTATCTGCAGCCTGTCTCCCTAGCAAGCCCCAGCAGTGAGTCTCCAGCATAAACCACCATGAGCTGCGTGGCCACGTGCCGAGTGAGGCCCTCCTGGCAGAGGAAAGATGCTGCAGAACATGATCTTGTGGATAAGATCCAAAGAGAGAACAGCAGAGGGAAGATGGTGCCCTGACAGAGCAAGACTTGAACAGTGGGAATGTAGGCAACCTGGGAGCTCCAGAGTGATATTAAAGAAAAAGTTTAACTGATTGCAAAGCTCCTCTAGCTGAGTATTTTCTTGCCAGGAGCCTTCTGGACTCAGTTGGAGGCCCACCCTCAAGAAGAAATTCAAAATGAACACCAAGGCTGTTTTTTATCCAAGAGCACTTTCTATGCTGCAACACCAGCACAGACAGACACACTGGGCATTTCTGCACAGTGGAATCAAAGGACAAGTGTGGAGATGAGTGACGTGTCCCTTTCACTGCAGGGCATCCCCCCACATCAAGCTCTGGAGCACTGGTTTCCTGAAGTAATGGGTCCAGCATGCTTTGCAGCAACACTCTTCTATGGAAGATCTAGTTAACATCTTCAAAATTGCTGCTTCACCAGCAAAAAAGGAAGTCAGACCTGACCTGCAGCAAAGCACAGGTGTGGGGATTTCGCAGCAGTTCTTTCCTGTCAGCCCTGCGCAACCAGAATTGCCCAAACTCTACAAAGGGCTTTGGGAAGCTTGTGGAAAACAGACAGAAAAAAAGTGATGACAAGTTTATACTGCTGCAGAAAGTCACAAGCACTTCATTCCAAAGAAAAAAAGTATGTTCTTGTCTTCAACTCAAGCGTGTGGCTGGCAGGGACCGCTCCTGCCTTGCACATAGAGATGCACTGCCCAAGGGAGCAACACATCTCTGGTGTTATCCATCATCACAGAGACTCTGAGAGCTGCAGCAGTGGATGATTGTCCCAGCTTTTACCTTAGAAAGTAAGTATTGATGAGTTTTGTACCATCATATGAGCTCCCTACATGGGCTGGAAGAGCAACATTTGTCTGGTTTCAGACCCTAATGCAAGGAGTGCAGGAAAATGCTACAGCCTGCTTCTTGTTCCATGTATCCCTTAGGCTGTCTAGAGAAGGAAGGCTGCCACAGCTTGTGCAAATCCACCAAGCATCATATCAAAGCCAAAAATACAAGCGCAAAAGAGAAAGAAAAAAAGTCATCCAACAGGACCAAGGGTAAAGCTGCACAGTAGTTTTCTCTACCAGTAAGTTCTGCAAGGAGCCACATCCCTAACAGGAGTGGGAATGTGATGCTGTCCTGGACACATGTGAAATGCAGACTGCTCTTCCATCTGCTGCCAGGCATTAGTGCCTCTGGATGGGAGGATGGGCACTAGACAGAGGGAGGCAATTCCTCTTCGACTCGAGCCGATTATCCTATTGTATCCAAAGTTTGCCAGGAACCCTCTCTTGCAGGCTGACCAGTGTGCAAACCCAAAGGAACCAACGCTCACACACAAAGCATAAGCGAAGACATTAAGCAACTGAAACTGGTTAAAACACTGCCATTGCTGTGCTGAGCGTTACCTGGGAGAGAGGAACGAGGCGCTACTAAAGCTGCTTTCCCCATTACACAAGCTGTCTGAGAACAAATCTGCTTCATTCCCTTCTCCATAATCCTCAAAATGCTCCTCTCCACTAATGACTGTAACGATGGAGTGGCTGAGGTCTGAGCCCAGGGGCAGGTCGTGCGGATGGGATCTGTGGGAACAGAGAAGATGATGTTAGAGGGTGGCCATCGCAGCAGCCTTTCCAACTGTATCTAATACATCTGCTTTCCAAGACATGGCTCCCATTTTGGCAGACTAGGCTAGTTCTTCCATACAGTGCCATTCACCCTGTGCCTTGAACACTGAAGGGGCAGCCCAAGCACCACCAGGAAGATGACAGCAATTTTTTTTTTTTTTTTTTTTCCCCCCCACAACAAACCGATGTTTTTTCATGCAAGCTCCCCTGGCAGCTACAACATAGGATCTGGGGGCAGTCAGACTTGCAAGACAGTACCCAGGGTTGGTGTCAAATCTGTGCACAGCACAGGTGCAACCAAAAGCACAGCAGAGAAAGAGCTTAGCATGTCCCAAACACACCCTAAATATGTTTTGAGTTACCTTGTCAGGCTGTGTGCTGGGCCCACACTTGCTTATTGCTGCATAATCCTATCAAGAGCCCAGTGCCAGGGTTGAACACTAACTCCCCCCTCCCCATGACACAAATCCCAGTGGTTTACAGGCAGCTCCCAAACCTGGCAGCAACAGACCCCCTGGCAAGACAAAGCAGCCCTTTCCCTGCTCCTGCTGGAGAACACTGTATGTGCTCACGATGATCTTGGAGGGGAGAGTGCTGTTTCATGTGCTTTTAACACTGGATCCAGGAGGCTGTACTGTGTTAAGCCTCAGCCCAAACCCTGAACACACCCAGCATAGGTCCTGGGATGTCCCTTGCTTCAGAGTGGACACAGCTCAGCCCAGAAGTCATCATTTCTGTAAGCATCTTTTCATGTGTGCAGCACTGTATGAAGTCAAGCCACACGACAGCATGCACCCACTCTGAGGAGTTCCCTGTCCAGGACCACAGAGATTTTAAAATTAAGCTGGGGGGAAAAGGCAGTGGGTATTTGTAAGAATCAGGCTGTGAAAGCAGCCCACATGTCTGAGCCACAGGTATGTGCTTTGGGGGAGACTAGCACTGCTCTCCTCTCCAAAATCCAATGGTGAAAAAAACAGATAGTATTAGAAAAACTGATATTTCAGGCTATGCCCCCATCTTCATCCACTTGCTACGAGAGATAAAATGGGGGTATGACTAGATTGCTGTATTAAATCAGAAAGAAAAAAGATTACAGATAAGCCATTTATGACAAAACCCGGCAATGTCTGAAGGATTTGCCCTTATCCTGCTAATAAAAACATGTCAACCCTCCAGTCAAAACAGCAGCAGATCTCTATTTAACCACAGACAAGTCCAGTCCAGCTTGTGGGCATCTGCACATCCTCCTCATGCACTCGAGAAGCTCCGTCTTCCCACAGCGGGATCCATCAGCAACCCATCCTCCCTGGCAGTGAGTCAGACGCTGCACCCAGCAGACCACTGCCAAGAGCATCGGAAATCTCTCCAGGAATAGAAGGCAGGGGGTGGAATTTTTAACTCGCATGCAAAACCCAAGCCTAAATCTCTAAATTTGGGGCTGTGGTTTGACAAGCACTGTAGAAAAGCAGATCTGATCAGGCACCTGGAAACCCTCAGCCAGGGATGCTTCAGGCAATAAATAGTACAAGTGTTTCATATATGCCTATTGGGGCTCTGGCAGTTTCAATATCCAGAGTCCAACTAATCTTTACTACACACAGCCTAAATAACCGCATAAGCTCAAACCATCTAAGGTATGTTGAGCTTTAACAGCTACTGAAAAGCACTGTTGAAGCTCTGATTCAGTCCACCAGCTGCACTGGTCAGACCATACTTACCAACTGTCCCCTGGAAGAGCTCTGGGCACTAGAGGTGTAAAACTGTTCTCCTGCCTGGGGTATGAATGCACCAAACCCAGCCCTCAACAACTTACGAATTGACTTCCAGAGGTTTTTGTCTCAAGCCTTCCAAATATTTAAGACAAATTAACTTTTTCCTCGATTATTTTTTTGGCTACCTGGAATTTGCACACATGGAAGCACACCTGGCAACAGACACCACTGTTCTTGGACAGAGCACTCACAGGACATCCGACCTTCTCAAGCACACACTGGGAGTAGCAGGGAAGCCTCAAGAACAACCTAATCTTAAAAAAATTCCCAAACAAAGTTTTTTGTACCTACAGGCAGGTGAATCCGAGGCACGTAATTTTCCCCAGAGGACGAGAGCATATGCAGGCTGCCATGGCCCCTCCAGGACCCTCCGCTCAGTGGTCGGGGACTTCAGCAACCAATTATTTAACTGTCACTAAGCTGAACGTGCTTGGGTGAGGAGAGTCTAGCTAGGTAATCTCATTTCTGCTCTAATCCACAGCACCCTTTCATCCCCGGAGCTGAGCGCCCGGCAGCACTGACTGCTCACCAGATCCAACATTCCCAGATGTGATTTTGGGGTGGGAGGGAAGCTTGGTGCTTTCTAAAAGCAATGGGAGCTGTAAGCACACACCAAAGCGCCAAGCCTGGGTGATGTGCTTTTTGGCCAAAAAAAAATTCTGCACGTTAACAGACCTTAAGTGATGTTTCTAGAGGTTTCAGTGCAGACCGGTGCTCTTGGGTCACTATTAAAGGAGTTATTCTCTCCTCTCCTGCCTGCCAGCATCCCAGTTTCACCCTGAAAACCACTTTTCCTGCAAAATCTAGGAAATGAGGTGGGCCCAGGAGCAGTTTTGCCAGCAGCACTTCAGACCTGGGGAAGATGATCTTAGCTCACGCTTCTGTGCTTCAGGCATGAGTTTAAAACTAGTTATTACAGGAGGTGGTTGTACATCAAAGGGCACATGCATGTTTAGGTAAAACAAGAATACGTTGAGTTCCCCTCCTGACTTGAAAATTATATGTTGCGTTTCTGGCTTAAGTGATAGATTAAAAACTGCAAGTATTTCAGGTGTTTGGATCATCTGAGAACTTATTTTAGAGGTTAAAGATGCTAATGAGGGTACAGAAGTTCTCCCAAGGCAAGCAACGATTAACTCAAAGAGATTGCCAGGCCAAGTGCCAAAACAGCCTACACATGGTGCAGTCTAATTATTATTATTATTCTTAAGAAGAGCTATTTTGGTCTTGCATGAAGTTACAAATACAAAGAACAAACCAACCAGTTTCAGCAAGACAGACTCAGCCCACTTTATTTCAATCCTCAGGCTGAGTCCCCCTCAGTCCTCATCTGCTCCCAGTCTGCCAGTTTCCTGCCCCTCATGGTGAGTTTTACTCCTGGCCACTCCCACTCACCCATGCTCTGGCTCCTCGATAGGATCCGTGAACTCTGAGTGCACGGTGGAATCAATGGCACTGTCCGTTTCGACTTCGTCATGCATCTCGTGATGTACTAGTGTGCTGGTGTCTTCATCCGTGAAGGTTTCGCACTCGCTGTAAGTGCTCTCTGAGCCCATGTAAGCACTGTCAGTCACCTCATTTGCCTGTTAAAAAACACAAGAGGAAAAAAAGTAAGATAGTATAGCTATCCAGTTTCATCACAGAGCAGGACAAAACACAGATGGGGCAGCTAATTACTGCTGCATTGCATTTATCAGCACAAAAATCCAACCTCCTAAAACCATACCCCACGTCCTGATGCTTCTCTGTCTCCAGGTCCAAGGACCGGGCGCTGCTCCGGTGTGCACCACAGCCTTTGGGACATGCACGCTTTGCAACAGCAGCATTTGGAAAACAGATTACAGAAATATATATATTAAGAGTTGGAGGGAGATTTTGTTGTGAGCAAGTATGGATTTGTCAAGTCCAGGAGGGATTAACCCACTGCTTACTCAGCAGTTCTGACCACCGTTGCTTTCACCCACTCCATTTTAAGAGGACACATTATTAATCTGAATTTTCTGAAAAAAACACCATTCCAAACTACCAGTTAGCTCTCAAAGCACTTCTTCCCCAGTCTAGTGACAGGAGGGCACCTTCCATCCCTCAAGAAAAAATAAGCTGGTTTATAAATCTTCATTACAACATCTATAACTTGCAGGGACTGCATCAGCAGGAGACTGAAATCTCTACACTTCAGCTGGAACAGCATCTCAAATATCTTGCACTATCTCCCCACACCTGTAACCTGCAGGCTCTGGGAAAGCAGCACGATCTGTTTAAGACACCATGCTAGAGCATGAAGGACTGGATTTTCCTCCCAGTTCTGCCCCTTAGGCAGGTGTTCATCTTTGCTTCTGCCTGCTTGCTCGTACGTGTGGGCAGGGATGCTCCTCCCTGGACACGCGCTGCTGAGCCTCAAACCACCCCCATGTTTGGAGGAGAGCCGTGGCAGCGCTAGAAGAAACACCCTCCTAAAGCAAAAGCTCTGTTACCCGTCAAAGTGCCAGCTCATCTCCCAGCATTTATGGGATTTCCCCAGTGCACCTCAGAATAAATCAAATCATTTTTGGCTCTGGGATCTCAATTGTGGTGGGATCTGTCAGTGCTGGCGCTGAGCTCCAGCTGATTCCCTGTCACCAGAGGTGTCAGGCGGAAGGACGGGAGCCCTCCTGCCTGGCCTTGGGAGAAAAAGATGCTCATGAAAAGCCATTTGCTCCATCTGAAGTTCACCCAACAGGACCAAACTTGCTCTGTTACTGACTGCACCCCCTCCAGCATGGCAGCAGGGCAAAGCAGCAGCATTTTGGACACAGGCATCAATGTCAATGCAAACCTCTCTCCCTCTGCTAGACAGCACACAGAGCAGCTTCCAGTGCTTTTTCCAAGAACTTTCAAGAAAATTAGATTTCTCAAAGCAGCTGGAAAGAAAACACACAGACATACTGTCCTTGCAAGCTTTTTGAATGAAAGCTGCCCATTCAAAGCAGGGTATGCACACGGCAGGATGGAAGAGTCCTGCTCACTGCTGCAGACACCTATTTCCCCGTAGAAGAGTAGCTTTTAGAGCACTTGCTGTATTTGTACAGCAGGAGAGTACCAGACCAAGAGAGACAAACATCCCGCTGCTGTTGTGTTGCCTTGACTTCACAAACGCTGCTCTCGCCAGCCTTATTCTCCTCTTTCGGGTAAATACTCCACACCCCAAAGAACTTCTGCAGCTTTCACTGGCACGAAGAGGCTCGAGATACAACCACCACCTCATTTTGCTTCACAAATTCCCAAGCTGCCTCAACATGTGTGAGGCCAGAAAGGGATAGCAAGAATTTGTATGGGTACTCTGAAAACTTTGAAGGGATGGATGGAGAACTGCTCAACAGTAGTTCCTATTCTACATGGACAGTGAGGAGCAGAGCAAAGTGACCAAGTCAGTGCCGTGGCTGTGCTCCCTGCTGAGCGCTCTCACCAGCCCCTGAGCCAACCAAGCGCACTCAGCTGGATGATGGAGACAGAGACACAAGAGCCCCTCCTGAAAACCTGGCTCAGCTTTCACAGACCCACGCTGACCTACAGACACCAGCACCAATTCTAGGAAACCACCCTGAAGTTAAACATGACAAACTTTCACAAAACTGGAGTCTGAAGTCAGCATCAGGAGAAGATGGGGTTGTTCAAGTGAACTTGATTCAGTAGAGGATAGGCTGCTCTGTCCAAGATCATTCCTAGCACAAAAGATGACAGCTTTCACTACATTTTGAGATAAAAACAAAAGCCTCCTAAACCCCCTACCCACTTTAAAAAGCATAAATCCATCAAGACTACTTATAAACCTAAAGCTAGGGACTTGCTTAAGTGCTTTACTGGATTTATGCTGCACTTCCTAGAAACACCAGTCACAACACAAGCAGGAGGAGGACGAGGGAGATTTGGAAGTGGAATCTTGATCTGCCAGCTCGCTCACGGACACACAAAGACATTGGGCTGTCCCCAAGCTGAGCCCAGCAGCTCTCCAGCCTCCAGAGGATGGCGTGCTTGGGCAATTGGAGTGTTTTTCCAAGCTATTTATAGTGTACACAAAGTTTAGGAGAGGCCAGGCTTCAGCATTTTGGACAATGTTGTGTTGTGGTATCGGTGATGTTTTGCCTTGAGGGGAAAAAAAAAAAAACAAAAACAACTCTCTAGCCCACAACACTCATCCCCAGCGCTCGCACTTTGGTGCTGGACTGGCATAGCTCGGCCAGGTGGGAAGCAGCAGAGAGGGCCTAAGAGATGACAACAGCAGCCATCCACATCTGCATGCTTCAGAGGGATATTTTTTGCCTGTTTGAAAGAGATTTAATGCCAAACCGCAAATAACTTTCCTTGAAGACTCCAAAGTAAATGCTGCTGGGGTTTTTTTGGGGTTTGGTTGTTGTTTTTTGTTTTTTGTTTAATACAAAAAAATCCCTTCCCACTGGAAAAGCTTAAATTTAAGCATACATTGAAGTATTATAATGAGCATAAAGACAACTATTGCAAAGGAAAAAAACCAACAAAACAAAACACTCCAACCCACAAGTAATTTGATTAAAAACCCTGTTGTTGTTCGCATCGCTGACACACTCAACATGAAGCATAACCAGGAGCTGAACAGTTCAGGGCATCAGTGCCCTCAGTTTGATGGGTTGTTAACAAAACATCTTATTGACAGGAAATACCAAGTATGGACAGGCTGAATGAGGGCCCAACCCTTTAGAGCTAGAAGCAGCCACCAGAACAGCACATTAACCATCTTTCTTCAGCCACACCAAGAATATGCAGCAATCTTTTTTTTTTTTTTAAAAGAAAAATATTACCTGTACACAATTTGCAAATTTTCTTTGTATTAAGCAAAGACAAAAAATATTTTTCTTCTAACACTAGCCTAGATGAGCTTTCAAATGCAAGAGCCCTATTAAAATTAAACCTACATGGTCAATAAGTTAAGAGGCAGCTGAAACTATGAACAAAATCCTTCTCCAGAGCACAAGCGTGGAGAACTTTGCTTACATTTCATCACAGATTAAGTAACTAAACCTCAAGAAAAGATTCAAGGAGAAGATAGGCACAACAAGGGGACTTAGGTAAGGTATTACCAAATGCCTGAGCAAGCAAAGCAAAACCAAGCCCCCCTGCCCTGGGCAAAGGTGCAGCTGCAGGTCGCAGAAAACTTTTTTATGGCCTCACAAGCAGTTGGTTTGTGCACTGACCCTTTAAACCTCCCTGCCAACTCTCTTATTTGGCCAAGTTTGCCGTTCTGTGAGCAGGCAGAAAGTAAACACACTTTTCCCACGTTAAAAAACGCCATGATACACTTAAAGATGTCCATGGGGTTGGGACAGCCAGGCCAGGCTACAACTGCCCTGGGGGACTTCCCAGGAATGTCTCCTCCACGTTCAGAATTGGGTTGCTGTCACCAGCATCAGTGTATTTTAAGTTTTTATCAGATAAAACGTACCCTTAGATGCTTCAGGTAAACCTCAGATCTTAAAACTGGGACAGATGCACACACAGAGCCCCTGAAACAGGTTTGACTGAAGTTCCCACAGGCATCTCCCCCAGTGCCAGACCCAGGTGCCCTGCCTGAGCGTGACACTGGCCATCCAGGCACATCACTGCCTGTTCAAAGGTGTTCGGCAAAACATCAGGGATTTGAAAGCCTGGCAGTGAGCCCTCCTGCTTCTAGAAGGAAATATATGGATGAAATCAGCATCGGGGCGACATAATGGTCATATTCATAATATTCTCCCTGATAAAACAGGCGAGACGATCAACCACCTTTAGGAGATTTCAGCAGCAGTTCATCAATTCCTTGAGTAAAGACTGTCTGATTAAGTGTTGTAAAGTGCTGTAAAAAGGCATTGATTAAAAAAGCTGATGGAATATGAGGAGAAGAAACAAGACTGTTGGGAGTCACCTGCAAAGTCTGGTCAGAGACAAGTTAAGCTTTGATCTGTGACGGACAGAAGCTTTAGCCCAAGCTTGGGTAAGGTGTTGCCTTGGAGAGGGGGGCAAAGTCTGGCTCCCAGAGAAGCTCCTCCCGGGCATTTTCTGCAGGGCAGGTCCCTGATGTGTGCCTGGAGCTGCCCTGGCATCCCAGAGCTCTGCTGTCCTTGGCCACAAACACTGAAACTCGGGAAAGGAAGGGAGGGGAGAGGAAAAGGAAAAACAACTCTGTTTTCTCAGCAAGTGTAAGCCTATTTATGATGAACACCAGTTCTGACTGCACACAAGGGGAGACAGACTGGCTACAAAAACCAGTCTCCAAAGACACCCTCGCCTGCTGACTGCAGCCAGGGCCCCAGTGCCAGTGCCAGGCTGGGAACACTGCCCTGCCCAGAGCCGAGCCAACACCAGCCCGGCAAACACCCGGGGACCCCCACACCACATCTGTGGGACAGCCTCTGTATGAAAGTGGAGATGAAGAGCATCCCCCCTGCTTGGTGCAGCATCCTACACCTCAGGGGCAGCCTGAGGGGGACACAAGCCTGCCCAGTCTAGCAGTAGGCAACCTCTGCTTAAATGGGCTTTAAATCACTTTAAAGCCAGGGAAAAGGGAGGTAAATTGTGTATGTAGTCCCATGTGAGTCTGCATTAATAAAACCACCCTCCAAAGCCCTGCAGTGCCCCATGGCAACTCAGCCTCCAGGCACCAGCAGCCAGAAACCCATAACATCACTGAGCAATCCCACACCAGGGGCCAGCACCAGCAGCAAGGCACTGACTTCTTGGCCACAATATTTGCCTCTTCCCAAGTATGTGAGCCATGTCTACTTTTCAGAGAAGCCAGGCAGCCTGCACTCAGCCTAGAGTGAAGGCAACTTTCACAACACAGCCCTGAGAGTTCAGAGGCTTCTACGCTCACTAACACCCCTAACCCTCAAGGCCAGGCAAGAGAATCACATTGCATCTGTTGGGGCAAATCAAAAGCACCCAACCCAAAAAAACCCACACCAAAACTAAAAAACAAAATCACAAGACACCAGATCTTTCAGACTACCCTCAGCACCCTGAAAGCCTGCAGCTACCATTCCTCTCGGTCCATTTCCCCCAAGAAGACCCAAGCAGAGAGGACTATGAAGATACCATCACATGCACACATCCCATGGACTTTATCAAGGAAAGACCACTCCTAAATATGTTGCACATGCCAGCACACTCGATAAGAAAACAGCAAGCAGCCGAGTGAGGTGGATGCCCAACCTGCCTCTTCCTGGCACCTCCAGGGCTGAGTGCCATCCCCAGGACTGAACACCTGCCTCCCTCTAGAAACGCAATCCTTCCTCCTTTCATGTTAGCACTCAAAACCCACCTGCGGACACATTGCTTCCTCACCCAAGTCAAATCCAGCTCCAGGAGCTGCTGGTTGCTTCTGCAAGGCAGGAGGGAAGCAAAGTCCAGGAGATGCCGGGCGCGAGGCTTACCGACTCAGCACCGGTCCTGAACAGAGAGCCTTTTGTTCCCGACCTCCCAGCCTCCTCGATAAGGAGAGGTGAGCTAACACACACTTCCTAGCCGTGTGACTGCGGCCCTCCTGGTTACGTGAATACCAAAATAAAAGCACGCCTTCAAAGACCCATGCAATGGCCAGCCCTGCTCCAGGTGCACACGCTTTCTTTTCCCATGAAACTATGACCAATTAAAAAGGTTAATTTTGAAGAGGACCTATAGAGCTTCCAGGGTTTATCTCATCCTTCCTGATATTTCTGGTGAATACTTAAGTGCTAAATGACAAATTCCTTCCTTATAGCCACAAATAGTAAAATGAATAAAGCTTGTCTTGATCACTAGGGGAAGATCAGGAGCACTTTGCTACTGATAAGCAATTGCAATCACCGTTTGTGTGACTCAGACAGCAATCTATGATATGTGATGACAATATCGAGTCATGGGTGATAACTGAGTTTACAAACACACCAACCCCACCGCTGCCCGAGCTCTGTATTGCCCTCATCCAACAGCTGCTTTCTGCAAACACAGGAGCCCCACTGGAGCCAGTGCCACAGGGTGACCTGATCCGCAGGATCCTCCCCCTCCCTTCCCTACAGCAGCCACTGATGTACAAAGTCCTCAGCAGTGCATGGTTTGCCCAGAGCCGTAAGTTTTGCAGGTTTTGTCTTTTTCCATTTCCTCTCTACAGAAATTTCACATACTTCAAGCCCCAGACTCCCTTAGTCATGCCTGTCTAGCATAAACAAACTTACTTCCTTCCATTACGGTCACAAATCACATTTTCCCATTTTCTCCGGGTTATCCTTGCTCTCCTCTAGGCCACATCCTTCCTGAAGCACAGTGCCCTGAGCAGGACATACTACTCAGCAACACCGACTGGAAGAGTCTTGCACTTTGATAACCAGTTGACCTTCTGTGCTGAGTCCAAAACAAGCAAGGACTCCTGCTAATGAGCACAGCAGCAGGACAGTTATGCTTTAACCCAAGCTCTCCTCCTTGATCTGTCCAGATCTGCTACTCAGCCATGCAGGTTGCAGCCCTTTTGCTCTCCCAGCTCTTCTGGGTGTGCTGCAAGACCTCAGAGAAGGTCTAGCACCACTGCGAGAAGCCCCATGTCAGATACCCCTAAAGATAATTAGGAAACCCCAACCACTGCCAGTTTCAATTTTCAAACTCTTATTGAGACGCCTTTGTTTCCAACGCTGCTTGGCCCGCCCGCAGCCTCCTGATGCTGCTGTTCCTGCGCCCCAGCCTGCCCCCTGCTCTGCAGCCCAGCTCCCACGTTTCTCTGTCCCATGCACTGCACTTGCTGTTCAAGATAAAGCTTCAAGGTCTTTGTTTTCCAAACTCCTGCTGACCTATTTTTGTGCAAGGCAAACACTCCAACTACAATGTTTTCCAACCAGCAAAGAAATTTCTCACCATACCCTTGAACTAGAGTCCTGCTTTCAGGGATATTTATGCCCGATTTATACTCCCATCCTTTCCACTAAGCAGTACTGAGTCTATACAATACATTAATTTCCTAGGTATTTTCAGGCTTTTTTGTTACCAGGTTATCACCACGGACTGATTTTGGAGTTCAGTCCACCAGTTTTAGTAATTTGATACTGTATTTTTTTGTACCTAATCGATATAAGAGACTGATCACTTGTTTGCTGTGAAAGTGTGCTCCGCATGCGTGAACGGGGATGTGCAGCTCGCATCGTCTCTCTGTGCAGAGGAGCAAGAAGGTTGCAGGGACAGTGAGGACATTGCTTAGGGCTCCACGTGCTTCCCCAAGGGACAAGCAGATGAACGGACATTGAATTGCATCCATCACATTTCACAGCCTGCAGTTCTGGCCATCTACAAGATTTCGATTGCAGCAGCTATTTATGACAAAATTAACACCAATTCCAGCAGCCAACGTGAAAGAGGATTTGTGATTTTCTTTCATTCGGACACAACGATGCTTTCAGGTCAGCCCTGTGACCAGAAACCTGCTGAGGCCAGTCATCCGTGACAGGGGGACAGCACGGGTAAAGAAAACCTGAGCCGAGGAGTAAAGTGCTGCAGCCTTCACATGCTGCTGTCTCGCCTCCATCCTCCCATCCCCACTGCCACTGCAGGGGTGCAGCAGTGCTGGCATGGCAAATGCGTTAGGGCAGCCAGGGAACAGCTCACAGGGTCTGGCAGAGCTGGCAAGCTGAACCCCAAATCTTCTCTGGCTCTGCAAGCCCCTGGGGCAGTGGGCAGCTCAGAGGCAGGTTTCCTTTGAAGGCTGCAAAGCTTAACCCTGTCTTTTCAGGCTGTCTGGCCTCTACCAGATATGCATCTGCTGGTAACAGTGATATGGAGACACAGAGGAGGAAAAACCTCACGTAAACTGCTGAGGATTGCAAAGCAGGTTCACCACAAGGCAGAAACCACATACCTCAAATACTCTGTGCTCACCAGGAGAACTCTCTGCATTAGGGGAAGGCAAATATTTTCCTGGGAGTCTGTAATAAGAAAGGAGGGCTCAGAAAGGCCACTGGGCTACCAGGAGAAGAGACAGTAAGTCTACAGCAGACTCAGAACAACCACTCCACGTGGGCTAGTTGCAAAACAGAAGACACGAGGAATGATAGCTGGTGCCTCCAGGGAAGAGCTCCTGCACACCACGCTCTCTCAGGTCCCCTTTGCAGAAACTCTGAGCAGCTGGAGAAATCCAGCAACTTGGATTTAAATTGCCTCACTGATTTTTGCCCTTCAAGAAGCATTAAATTCGATTGCTCCACATGAAAGGAAATTCCAGCTTTAACAGAGGCAGCAGTTCTTTCAGCAGCCGCCAGCTGTGCCTGCGGCCGGGCAGACTGGAGTGAGCTCACCAGGAGTATCGTCCTCTTCCCAAACTGCACAAAACTACACGTGGGACCTCACCAATGACCATTTTACTCCCCAGATCCATTCCTATTGTGCTGTATGACTTGTCAGACATTTAGTCAGAGGGGACGTGCCTGGGAGGGGGGTAAGGCTTGCAGGGTGTCCATGTGCATGCCTAGTTAGTGCTGCTGCACGTCTGGTTAGTGTTGCTGTTGTGAGAAAGCAAAATTCCCCTCTTGCGGCTGTGCAGGGCTCAGCGCGACGCCTTTTCCTGGCTGCTACCGAGCGGAGCCACGGCAGCTGCCCAGCAGATGGCAACAGCCCTGCGCAAGGCGCACAGCACCGCCTGCCCCTGGCACCTGCAGGAGTTTCGGCTGCCCTATTTTGCAGATCTCAAAAAGCGCCTTCCTATCACCTTGCTGGCCCGAAGCACGAGTTCCCGTGGCTAAAAAAAAAAAAAAATAATCGGCATTTGCGCTATTTATTGTGCTCCCGGTCAGCCTTTACAGAGCACAGCCTTGCACTGGCTCTGCCTCTCCTGTAGCCCACCTAAGGTTACACATCTCCATGCCCAATCTCAGCATAACTCCAGCAGCACACCAGATTTTTGTAGCTTGCTTTCATTTGGGGCATCAGCCTTGCTGCTCTGCATTGCTCAAGTGGGCTTATCTGCCCCCAGGAATCAGGGCAGAGAGCCCCTGTCCTTGAGCAAGGCACAGCAGGTATCAGGAAAGCTAATGCCAAATTCACCTTTCCCCCCCTGCAGAGCATTGCAAAGGAGCCCATGTACCTCAGAAACTGAGTCACGAGCTTCATGAGAGCTTGCAAGGGAGGCGAGGATAACTCCTACCTTCCAGTTAGTCAGCAGCAAAGCTGCCCTGGCCCAGCCTGGGGGAAAACAGGCAAGGACTCAGGTGTCTCGACAGACAGACTCCAAGCTCCCTTTACATAGGTTTTACAAAGCAGGGTAGCCAAAAACTCTTATCATTACTTTCTGGTGACATCTCTCTGCAGAAGTAGAAAGCAGTAAGCTTGTCATCCAGCTGCCCTGCAACCACCACACTTCCACCTTGGTCAGGGAGAAACACACTACCAGGGCCTGCAGGCAGGTAACCCCGGTGAGGTGATGCTCTCCCTGCTCCCGAGTAGGTGGACTGGGGAGGAGATTCCTCTTGCACATGTGACGGTGGAGCTCTAGGGACTGCAACGAGCCCCCTGCCAGCACTGCTGGATGAACGAGAAGCCACGTGGCTGCAGGAACCCAGGCTCCTGCGTTTCCAATCCCCTGTGAGCTGCTGTCTCAGCAGAGCCATGCGACCAGAAATCCTCTTTGAAAACAGTTTAACAGACAGAGCTGTCTGCTGGGCAGACCTGGCAAGGTGCAGCAAGAACCTGAAGCTCCACATCACACCAAGAGCATGGCTGAATTGTGGATTTATCTGACATTACAAAGGTCCCTGCAGGAAGTGTTGAAGTTCAGACCTTGCCCCCTTTGAGAGGGAAGAAATCTGGAAGATGCAAGTGGTGGTGGTTCTCTCTGCAGAGCAAACACTCACTGAGACACACCAATACTGGGCACTCAGGGTCTTCCACAGATGTTCAGCTCACTCTGATGACAGCCACCAGAAGAGGATGAGTCACCCAGAAGAGCAACCTTACTAACAAAGAGAAGACATTTTCATTTAGACTGCTTAACGCACTTGTTTACACTTGTTTGAACAAACATTTAGGAGAAAAGCTCTCTGTCAAGGCCCCAACACTTGTAAGAGCCAGGCTCTCAAGCCACTGAAATTTTGTGCTGTTTAAGGGTGACTACAGATGATACACCAAATCCTGTAACTACAATTACTCTCAGTGCCAGGGCACAGCAAATGCAGCACCTCTCCCTCAGCCCACCTTTCAAACATCCTCTGATGAGGAGAAAAGCTAACTGTGCTGCTTCACCCCACGGCCCCTGCCAAAGCACGAGGGGCTCACCCAGTGTCTGAAGTCCACCAGCTGTGTTTTGGGGGCTCAGAAAGAAGTTGTCGTGTTAAAGAGGCTGTTTAGATGCCTGGTGGTCCCATGGAGAGGCAAGTTTTTGAGCTGCATTCTCACCATGCACCGCCTTCCCAGGTCTGAAATGGGGACGTTTGAGAATACAAACTGCTTTTTGGCAGTGTGGGAGGTCTACTTGGAGGAAAGGCAACACCCTCACTTCTGGAAGGGTTTTTTTCCCCCCTTCCTTTCTTCCAGGTGAATCCAAGCAAGGTGGAATACATACTGGAAAAGGGCATTTATTCTGCTTTCTTTCTTCAGAGTTTCCAGAGCTGCTGCCTCCTGCACCTAAGGAAGGACCTGCTGGATCCCCCCCAGCAGACAGCTCTGCCAGGCAGTGCAGCACAGCGCTCTGGTGAAAAACACTCGCTTGCTGCTCCCAGCGGGTTGCTTTGTACAATGGCTTCTCTCATATCCCCTTCCCTGAAATAGCTCCAGCTTTCCAGGGTACAGCACTATAGGACATGTGGAATAAAACACACATTGGAAGCTCACTGCTCAGCTGAACAAGAACAAAAAACCACGCGCCCCAAGACACCAATTTATTTTTACACTCGCAATGCTGAGCAGTATTTCTCGATCATGTTCTCATTTGCTGAACCTCTACAAAATCCTTGCAGGCTGGAAATTATTTCAAATCATGTATCCAAGACAACAAAGGTAATTCTTCCCTGGCATATTAAACATAGACACTAACAGAGCTCTGATCTTTAGACGATTACCCTGAATTCAGTGTAAGAATCCATTTACATCTTTCTGAAAAGGAGATTTCAGGATTCATCACCTTTTACCTTTGGGTCACCTTGTTGTTTCAAGGAAACGATGGCCCAGCAGCAGAAATATTTCATCCCAGCAGGGCACACACCCAGCTTGTTGGTATTCCTGCCCAAAATAGCTTGTAGCGCTGACAGAGGTCATCTATGTTAAATTAGCCCTTAGAAAACATCCCTGCTCTGAATTTCAGAAGACACAGGTCTGAGGAGCAAAAAGCAAAAGCCCTTGCCTGCACAGCACTGCAGCCCAGACTGTCACAGCCTCTAAACTGCTCAGCCCAGTGGTTAAAAAGCACATTCGTCACCTTGTACTAGATAAAGAATATGAAAACCCATCTCCCTTCCTGTTTCCTTCTACCCAGCCATCACTGGCTTTTGTAATTATTTTTCAAAATGGAAAAAAAAAACCCCTAATATCCAGCATGTCCTTGAAAACCTTCTGGGGGAGGAACCCAGGATCACGCGCTCTTGAGGCTGTGTTCATCCGAGCAGTCCTAAGGGAAAAAGCGACAAGCTCAGGGTGACAGTGCAAGTCCGCTGACTTGATGGAGAATGGGAGCCAGCAAACTGGCCCAGGAGAACACCCACGCTCGGCTGGGAAATGGGATGATGACCTGGTCAAATGTCAAGAACAAGCCAAAGTGAGAGCTTCCAGCCATCTTAAGTGATGGACCTGTGTTTCTCACCAACATCGGGAAGACCAGTTGCCCCAACACCCAGTTTATCATTAGGAAACTCAAAAGAACAGCTTGACTCTTATCAAGTAGTCACAAGGCCAAAGTAACATATTACAGACTATACAAAGCAAAGATGTGTATTTGCATGCAAACATAAAGGAGGTTGTGAGTCCCTTTGCAAGTAACAATTTGTTTGATAAGAACACCCAGCATCACCAAGACAAAAAGAGTCAAAAAGCTGAAGAGGAATGTTTGGAAAAGGAAAAGCAGAAGGAAGCTATTCAGTCCCCACGTGGGACTAGGAGCGAGCCAGCCCTTTGATCTGAGGGCACCTGCAGGCTGGAAGGCAGGGAGCAGGAATGGAGGAAGCCTACCAAGCAAAGCCCAAAGCCCATAAACACAGACAACAGGTCACTGTAGCAGCAGCCTCCCTTCTAAAGGGGAGAGCAGATACAGGACATCAGCACAATGCGCTCCTGTGCTAAGGAATACAAAAGGGAACTGAGGGATGGAGGCTATAACTTTAACAAAAGGGAAAAACAACATATCAGATAAGCATCCTTGATCAAGCCCAAGAATAGAGAGAAAATTCTACCTTTTTTGTCATCTGCTCTGCCTTTTATTGGCCAAACAGCACTGAGTGCCAATGTCTGACTGCTCCACTGTGCCTCTTGGGTAGGCTCAGGTACATCTCAAAATCAGGCTCAGGTTCTCCAACCTCAGAAACCCCAGCAATAAGACAAATAAAACTGCAGCAGGCACTCTTCCTGCATTGCCCAGAATGGGCACCTCAGAAAGGGTCTGTCTCCCTCTTTCACCTGGGGCACCATGCTCTGACAGCACTAGCTGCGAGTTTCTGCTTGAACACAGATTTCAACCGGAACAGCACTAAATGCTTGGTGCAAATTCTCTGGGCCAGTCACCCATAAATTAAAGGATTTGTCTTTACTAAGCATCCCTAAGTTCTATCACAGCAAACACTCATCTCCCCCAGCCAAAGCCACCATGCGCAAGTCTCACACTGTGTACAGCTGATATTTCTAGGAGTTAACAATGCTCATACTTGCCTCAAATGTGACAAAGTCATCAAATTCATCAGGACAGGCCGGGGCTTCCTCCTCAGGGGTATATCCCATATCATACAACTGGCTGTCAGGATCTGCAGAGGAAAATAAAAGAGAATCATCAAAAGGAAACCCACACCCTCAAGCAAAGGGCAGCTTCAGGGGACATGACAGCTGCAGGAAAGGAACTCCTTTTGCACACACTGGTGCCTTCAGCTTTCAGAAGGGACCTCTGCTTCCAGGCATCCCACCACCACCTCAGGTGGAAGGCAACTGGGCCAGCTGCTCCCTGGCAGAGGTCCTATGAGGCCCCTTGCTGCTCCGATGGGATTAGCACCTGGATTCATCCCTACCCCGCCATGGTTTCCATTCCTTTTCCTGGTTTCTTCCTTATCTCTGTTTCCTGCATCCTCTTATTCTTCTCCCAGAAGGCTTTAATCCTGCTGTGGGCAGGGAATACATCAGATCTATGTGTGACAGCCAACTACCATGGGAACCGCAGAGAAAGCAGGCTGCACCGAAGCTTTTATCATCTACTGCTCCTCCCGTGGCCAGCCACATCAGGAGCCATCCTCACAGGGGGACAGGAAAATAGGAGGCTTTCAAGGAGATGTCTTTTTTAAAAAAAAAATTACTTCTCCTACCCCCAAACACCCATCTGCAGCAGAGCTGAGTGGCATTTCTCTGAGCCCTTTGACCAAAGAGAGCATACATTCCCCGTCCTCCATCAAGTAACAGCTAATGCCTGATCCAGCACACGACCTAGATGACAGGCTGGAAACATCAAATCAAGATCAGATGCTGCAGTCCCAAAATAAATAGCGGGCTCAAAACCACATGCCTTGGAGCTGCAAACATCGCGGCACTAGGTTTGTGTGATGTTGATAAACTTGGCCGGGCAGAGGGAGTCATTATGTCAGAGCTCCTAGGAAAGCTCGGCGATCGCCCGGGTTTGGGGAGGGACAGGCTTTCCTTTTACGGCTGCTCGAGGCACACAGTGAGAGCAAAGCCACAAAGCAGGGTCTGCTTTCTGCATCCTTCAGGATGGTGGCTTCCCAGCAGGCTGGCAAGTGCAGATGATTCAAGCTCCCCGGCTCGAGTCCAAAGCGAAGGGGCACGTAAGTCGCATGACATTTTGCTGCAGCCGAGTGGCACAGCCACCAGACAGGACTGTATGCAGCCCCCCTCAAGGGGTATATTCCCTATACAGTCACAGCCAGGGCTTCCACTTTGGGTCCATCTCCAGATATCAAGAAGGCCATTTTTCATTAAGGGATCTGTACATCTAGTACAAAGTCAAGGGACAGAGGGCACAGGACAGAGTAATGAGTCAGGCTTGCAGCAACACTCCTCCCATCCAAAAACACCCTCCCCAGTGCCCCTTTCAGCTGACCATTAAATGCAAACACAGGGCCCCAGGAGATACAGGAACCACCAACTTGATGGGTACCAGCAGCTTATGGGGGTGGGAGAAGCTGAGCACATGGCACAGAGAAACAAGCCCTCCCCAGCCTGGGTCTGGGGCTCCCAGGGGTTAGACTGTAAATCAAAACCAGGCATAAGCCAAATCTCTTTTCCACAAACCAGCATACGATGCTGTGCTCTACAGTAAAGCACTTGGCAGGGTCATGGCTTCAGCAGATGAAAGGTGCTCTTGTTCACAATTTATGACTTTAATATCCCCACTGCTCTCCCGGCTCAGTGCACCGGGCAGTGGTGCTGCTATGAGCTTCCAGCTGCCGGGGCTCCTGCCTAGAACCCTAAGCAAGGCAGCAAAATGCACCTGAAAATGCTGCTGCTCGAGCACACTGCTCAAGGCAAGGCAGCTTCAGGCCACCTCCTAGTCTCAAATGGGTTTAGCATTGAATTATCTTAAGACTGTATTCTCCCTCTCCTCAAATGTTATTCTGTCCCCACCTGCACAGCTCCATCTGTGGGTCTGAGCCTAAAACTGGGAGGAGTCTTCCCATTAGCTGTCCCTGTCGTTATTCTGGGATTTGAGGGCCTCCTTGCAGAGAAGACCAAGGGGATGGGGACAGCAACCTGCTTACTGCAAAGCCATGGGAGCACCTGAGAACAGGTCTTGCCAAGGAGTCGCCGCTCTGCTCGCTTCTGGGAAAACCAAACAGTGCTCCTCAAAGGCAACCCATGTCACACCATTGAGACAGAGCGGACAGCCAGCCACGTCTCCTTCTGACTACAGACTGCAGCACGCAGGCAATGGCCACCTCCAGAGAGGTGCCTGGCAGCATCTAAAGAGCATCTAAACAGTCAGATCAGCTCATCAGGACTCAGGCTGCCGGCATGGTGCCCTGGTCCTGTGCCCAGCCAGGGCTCTGCCCTGCGGCATGTCCCACCCACCATGAGCCCTGGTGACAGCTCTGCTCCCCGCAGCCTCCGAGCATGCCCTGGCACAACAGTGCAAATGCTTCATCTGTGGCACATCTGAATCCCCAAGTCGACAGCAGCAGGACTCCAGCCGAACAGCTAGGTGTTGGGCAGCTGCCAGTGCTTCCAGCTGCTTGATCTCACACTTCTGCCAGGCATGGCTGGGCAACCCCACCAGCCTTACTGGTGCCCACTCTGCAGGGCCATCTCCAGGGCTCCTAGAACCACAGAGTGCCCCAGAGGCAGCGGAGCCAGGCACAGGCTGCTCCTTTCTGCATTTTCCCATATAATTTATTTTCTTCCCCCTCCAAGTAGACACACAAAAGCTTCCTGCTTTTCTACAGACAGAGAGAGATATTTATTCTGCTCATTCCTTCCAAAAGGACTTGAAGAGGGAGGATTTACAGTCAAGTGAAGGCTTCCAGTTCCCTTCAGAAGCAGGGGTATAAAGTGTAGGCAGACCATGCACAAACAGCTCCCCACCATCAGTTGCCTCCTGTACAGCTCTTGCCCAAACTGTGCTCCTGGAGCCTTCCCAGCCCTTCGGGTGTTTTGTGGTATAGAGGTTGCTCCATCTGTCTGCAGAGCACCCACCCCAAAGAGGGGGTCTTGCACAGGCAGGGTTTCTTTTTACAGCAAGCTCTGCTGTAAAAAGCAAGGAAAGACCATCTGAAGAGCTCACCTGCACCCTTGCTGGTGGCATGGCCAACAGAAGCCATGGCCAGGAGACTGCACTCTGTGCCGCCACCTCCTCATGCTTCACGTCAGAGAGCAAAGACAAACACCACCACAAACAAAGGTTGACTTTTCTGCTCAATTCACTCCCTCCCCCTCTGAAAAAGCCATATGGTGCTTTGTGTATAGGGAGAGTTGCCATGGAGAGCTTGCCTGCAAGTCTTCCAGCACAACAGGCTGCATTAAGCTTTCAAATTCCTGCCCAAAGAGCCAAAGAAACTCAAGAGACCTTTGCTGCTCAAGTGGCACTCCCCATGTGAAAAGCACCATCCTCCAGGTGCAGAAGGCGGCCCATGGTGAGAGCTGGAGGACTCCGCTGGCTGTTCTCCCCACTGCACCATAACAGTGCAGGAGGATGGCCATGGGCCACCAGCTGTAGCCCCACACAGCCCTGCTCCAGCAGCACATGGTGAGCACAAATGCCAGAATTGCCATCATTTTCCCCCTTGGGCCTCAAAGCCAAATCCCAGCTGACATCCTACTCTCCTTCACAACCCCTTCTCCATGCCCCTCACACCATAAAGCATACCTTCATTTCTTACAGCCATCTCTGATTTCACTTGACTTTTCCCTCCTCCTGAGAGCTGATGTGGTCAGCACACTTAGAGTCACCTCTTCCCAACACAGCCCAAAATCACAGCTTGTGCTGATGACATTAGGGACTGCCTTTTGTCCTCACACCTGAGTGTCCACAACCAGCTTCTCCTGCTGTTTCAGCTCTACCCATCTCTCCCACAGATAGTCCTCTTACAGCAGTGCACAGCCAAAAGTCTCAAAGCTACAAATCAGGCTCCAAGAGAGGCTCCAGGGAGCCTTACTGCCCAACGATCACCCTGAAAAGAGGCTATAAGCTATATGCTAAGTCTTTTCCCAAATTAATTGCACTAATTTGACTGAAACATGTGGGCAGGGTACCAGGCATCTGGGTAAGGCTTTAATTGAACTATTGTGGCACCACTGTTGTACCCAGGTAATGTGGTTGATGTAGAATTTACAGAAGTAACTGTAACCACTAAGACCAGGCGTGTGTTCTGTATCATCCAGTAAAGCTAAAGTGAATTTAGAAAAAATAAAAGATGATGTAAAAAGCAAATTAAGTCTACTATAAGGCACCTGCAGCACCCTTGGGACACCTTCCCCTGTCCCTGCCTTGAAGCTTCCTGCTGTCCAGCGCATGCTCATTCAAACCCCACTGAGATCACCACCTTCCAAGCTCATCACATCGACCACACCACTTACTTGGGAGACAGAGATTTGCCATCACACAAATTTTGCCACAAGTCCAGGTCTGACCAGGCAGCCAAAGCACCTTCTTTTCTCCCCCACATTTGATTTTCTGTGTTCTCCAGTGCTGCCCTGTTTCTTGCTGGCTTATGCCTCTCTGCACTAAATCCTGCATCTCCCCCTATTCTTAAGATGCCCTCATTCCTCCCAGCATTTCAAAAAAAAAATCTCTGTCCATCTTTTGCTATGTAAAGCTTCTGACAAGGACCATCTCTGTCCAACCACATTCTGCATGCTCTCCCACTGATGGAAGTATTCACTCTTGTCTCTTACACCAACTGCAAGCCAAGAGCAACCTGTCCAGTATCCATCAAGCCTCTATAGCCACTGGCCAACTCCACAGAGCAGCAATGCCAACAGCAGACACACTGCCAGCTGCACAGAGATTCCTCCTGGACGTATGGCATACATGCAGCTAGGGAACAAGCAGGACAGGTCCTGGGCTCTTCATGGGGGGCAATGTGTGCCAGCTCTTGCAGCAGCCAGAGATGCACCCTTTGCTGTCTTGTTGTGCTGACAGGAGAATTGCTGTACTTCAGAAGGGCTCGGATGTGCAGTCATAACCTGGGCTTTTCAAGAAAGACAACAGAGCACAGAGCTATAGAAACAGAAGTCCCAGGGTACAGAAGACTCCTGAAATAGATTCTAAGGACTGCTTTCAGAAGACAGGATTTCAGTGAAAAGGCACCTTGAGTGAAGAGCTGTGGGTACAGTAGTGACACACAGGTCAGAAACAGAGCCAGTTTTATTGGCTTCATATAGGAATGACCTAGAAAAACAGAGCCTTTCAGAAGTATTTAAGTCATCTGCCAACGCACACTGTACATACTGCTGCAAGCCACAGAGCCACAAACTCAAAGTGATTCGAACAGTATGGATTATGTGCAGCTAACAGACCTGAATTATTCAACAGAGGAATAAGGCTGGGAACCTGCATGAATGGCACGAAACAAAAACAGACTCCCCCCCAAAAAATTAAGTCAAAGTTATGGTTAGTTTAAGAGAACAACTGATGTAAACTGAACTTCCTTACTAGGCATACTGCTTGAAAACAAAGGGGCAAGAGACGCACAGCAAAGTAGTACAAAGTTACAGGCATTTAGGAGGATCTTGCATCCAGAGTCAGGACACAGAGGGGGAGCTACCATCCAGTATTTCCAGAGGCAACTCAGGGTCTTGCACCTTCACCAAAGCTCAAGCACCCATGTGTTGTTAGCCCCTGCAGCACAGAGCTAGCACCAGTCCAGCCATCCACCCTTTTGCTTTCCATAAGCGATCCAGGAGTACATTTATAATCTGATGCTCACACACAAAGTAGTAGCACTGATCAGAGCTGGAAAGAGCAGCTTTGTGCTATCTGCTTCTCCTGCAGCTCAACATGCTTACTCCTCCAGAGATGAGACAACAAGCCAGGAGCACTTCTTACTGAAGACTCATTTTACAAGGAAAAATTATACAACAGAATAACCGAGTGGCAAGCTCAGGCTCCCAAGGAGGCAGTGTCAGAATTAAGGTTGCTTACACAACCCTCATCCGAGCCCCTCTTGGCTAATGCGCTTTAGCAGGCCTTTGTTTGCTGAATATCACCGCTCATGGATTGGTACTTATCACATATTCCTTTTGATCCTCTTCATACAGTGCAGGTCCTCAAGCTTTGTTTAGACATACCATCTAAAAACATAATAAAAATAATTAACTTATGGTATCCAAGCATTTTGGAAGCTTAAATCTAGCTGCCTTCACTTCATCTCAGGTGAACGTTGCTGCCTCCACTGCAGTGATGGACCACAGACAGGAAGCCACCAACTAACACATGGGGAAACTGGTATTAACATATGGGTCCTCGTTTTTAATTCTCAGCAATTTGAGTTGTCTCTTCAGTGAATGCTACTCATCAAGACCAGCTCAAATTCCTCCAGACTTGTGCCAGCCTGGAACAAAGGCTCACAGCTGGAGGTGTGGAAAACGAGGAGCAGGCTTCTGGCCACCAGCAAGTGGTTCAGAGCCCCTTTGTCACATACCAGCAGAAAAGACAGAGAGACTGAGCCTCCAAAATAGCACAAACTGTATTGGTGAGACCTCCTGATGTCCTCTATCTCCTTCACTCTAGCTTCTACTTTCAACAATTCTGTATTTTAGAGAAAAAAGCTGGATTTTGCAGCCAACAGCTCTATTCTCTGTTCTGTGAAGAGGCTGAGGGAGGACCTCTTGAAAGAGAGCATTCAACTATGCAAACAACAGAACATCTTAGCTTAGCTTCCCAGAGCACATCAGTGTAGACACAACCTTTGGGACATTCAGCAACCAGTCTCTTGTCAAGTATTTGAGTGCACCGAAGCAGAAACTCTTCTAGATGCTCCACATACAGCCTGATTCAGGCAGGAGCACACAGAAGACAAGCGGCACCTCCTAGGTAAGATGGTCCCGCAAGCAAAGTAAAATTGCAGAAAACCCTGACTCAGGAGCCTGGACGCAGCAGAGCTTTTGACATAGCAGGTAACAGGCAGAACCAAAGCAGTTTCTCAGCTCACTCCTTATAGGCCACTCGCATCAGCTGGGGCACTGGCTGGCTATCACCATCCCACCATGAAGCTTTTCAGCCTTCCACATCAGCTCCAGCTCAAAGCTTCCACATAGAGAAATCAAGGTAACTGAAAACCAGTTCAATCCTCCTCAGCTTATAGCTTCTAATCCTGTGCCTGAGAAATGCCTGCGATGTACTTCAAGCACAGCTAAATATCATTATCAACGCAATGCCTGTGTGAATCCAGGCACAGCTTGCCTGCAGAACCACCCAGGGCCTGGATGCGAGCATTAAAAGAAGCCCTTTCAACACCTACAGCACTTGCAAATCATAACATGCGGACATTAGTATTTGTCATTCAGCATTTGCAGGTCTTACTTGCCATTTCTGTCCCCCTATTAACAATACCACAAGCTGAGGACAACTAAGGCAAAACTGATGCTAAATGCTTTTTCAAAGCAATCACCAAGTCCTGTTAAGTGATCTGGATCAGAACCACCCACCTGCCTTTGGGCAATACATGATGTACAAGTGAACTGCAAGGCTGGCCAACAACTGTACGGACACTTTCTATTCCAGCCAAGGCTCTGACTTCAAAAGCTAAGCTGAAAAAACATTAGTAAAAGCTAAATAGGTATTTATAAAGTGGGCAGATCTGAGATCAGAGGCTAGGTCCTGACCAGAACTGAGCCTGAGTTTGAAGGGAAAGAAAATACAAAAGAGGAGACAAAGTATACATGTAGGGAAACTTCTTCCCAATGTGAGATTTCACAGTTCAGAGCCATCTCTTAGAAGTGATAGTTGTGTTGCTCAAAAAAATGTCCTGTCCATTACAATGGGTGTCAAGCAGCCAGTTTGCCCTCCTGCTGCTGGCCACAGCAGAGCAGTTTGGAGTCTCTATCCTCCAAAGTCCCTTGAAAGCTATGCAGATTAACAGGAAAATGCTCCTCCAGACTCACATGATCGAACACCCTTCCCTGTTTCTTCCCCTAACTCTCAACATTGCCAAAAATTCCCTTCTAAAATGAGCCAAATTGTGTCCCACGCATCACTGAAGGAGACAGGAGCTGTACTTTTTAAGAGTGCTTTTGCTCCAACTGGCTTCTGTAAAAAAAAAAAAAAAATTGCCCAAAGAAAAACAAATTCCCAGGAGGGGACTACAGGACCCTATGGAACCCAGGAGGGTACTGTAAGATTGGGTTTTAATCCTCTTTTCAGCATAAGATTCCCCAAAGCAAGGAGGGCGGTGTCAGAGACATCGCACAGGTTGACAGCCCTTCCTGTCACTGGGACAACGCAAATAAATGACTTGATGCGGCGCTCCAAAACCACAGACTACGTCATGCAGGCACCAGCAGGGATCATCAGCACTTCATTCAAAAGCTGATTTAATTACTAGGGATATAAACTTATTAAAATGCATTCAGACAGTTTTCAAAGGTTTTGGTAACGTTTCATTGGCTAGAAAAGAATCCACTGCCATTATTTGTGCCTGACCACTCTTGCAGATGGAAGGAGGACAGCTGAGGAACATGACTGTATAAGAAGCGCTAGACCTTTTTAATCCAGAGTACAAGATCCCTGAGAAGGGAACCAAGGGGTTGAGAGGTTATAAACATGACACTGCCTAGTTCCTACCACCTCAACAGGAGTGTTTTTATTAGAAGTTGCACATTATCTCTGCTGACCCCTCTAACTATTGACTGCATTAATAAAACTACATGCAAAACAAACCAGGCTTCAACAAGAAGCAAATGGAGAAGCAATGAGAGAACGTGAGTTGCCGACTGCTCTGCTCTGGAAGTCACAAGAGCAGCACAGAGGCAAAGCTGACCTGCCAGGTACACAGTGAGCTGGGACAGGCAACAGTGGTCCTTCACTGCTGTCCTGTCAGTCCCTAACTGGTGAATTCTGCACTGGTCACCTTGTCAGCAGGAGTCTTTATTATCTGAAGGAGAAATAAGCTGCTCAATGGCTAGACAGATTTATAGGAGTAGTCAGGCTGTATGCACTTGGAAAAGATGATCAGGGAGAAAGACATCCGAGGGACACACACACACACACCCCCCCCAATCCAGGACACATGGCTTGGTCCAGGCAGAACAGGATCGAGATGGAGTGTGCTGTGTTAGCCAGAACACCTGGGAAAAGTTTCTTTCAGTGTGGGGGATGCCCACCGGAGCCAGCCTGCCTGCAGCTCACCCATCACAGCCCAACCCAGCAGCTCTGCAATTAGGACCAATTTGCCAACAAAGCCACATCTCACACAGCCTCTCCTGTCTAAAAGCGAGACCAGGAAATGCCCAAAAGAAACAAGCTTTTGCCACATCAATCTGTCAAGGCATCACAAGGGTACACTCAGCACACAGTCACAACCCTCCAGGCTGTGACAGAGCCAAGCAGGGCTCTCAGTGGAGCAGAAGTCATAGGTGAGTAATTATCCCTTCATTAATAACACCAGATTGACTGGATTCCTAACCAGAAATGGCCTGACCGCTCTGGCTTACCAGCTGGTGCAGAGGCAGAATGATGGGCTACTTATTTCTGAGCTTGGGAAGCCAACCCTACCCAATCTCTGGCCAGACATTTCTGGTGAGGATGAAGGAGACACTCACCATCTTCCTGGGGAATCCCTCACTCGAGCTAACATCCAAACCTGAGAAATCAAAACAGGCAGGACCAAAACCATCACCACCCATCTGGAGCCACCAGCCCAGCCTCCTCCCACGCACTCTCCAAACCGCAGGCTAGCCCAGTCTCCCAAACATATTAGCAGCAACAGATGTGGAACAAAACAGCATACTCCCAAAGAAAATAAAACACATGATGGAGAAGTACTAAGACAGCAGATGGATGATGAGAAATGTCTATTTTCTAACTGAAATTGCCTTTGTTTTCATTTTAGTCATCATCTACATAGAAGAGCATGCAAAGAGTCACTCTAAGGCTCTAATAAACACTGCTCTATTTTTATACTGATCATCTCCCCAAGAAAACAGGTAGGCCCTGCAGTATTTTTTCTTCCTCTTTGCCACATAAGTTTTCTTTTGAGCAAACTTAAGCCTTACATTTGCAATTTGAACTCACTCCAGCTTGCCTTTATCAGGCTTGGATTATGGTCTGAGAGTCTAAGCAGCCACCAAAGGCTTCCTTTTCTCCTTTTCTTTACTTCATCAGGACACATGGAAGTCCCTTCACTCTGTAATTTGCTGTGATTTGCAGGAGATCTGGCTACACAGTAATGCTTTCCTCTCACAAAGAATTGTGCACAAACAGTGATGCTTTGGGCATTTAACCACAGGTCAGCTGCTTGCCGCAGTAAGAGGGGCAGCTTTGCAGTGCTATGAACTAGATTTCCCTCAGACTCCATGTGTATTTTGGACCTGCAGCCTGTTACACTCCAAGACGGTGACCAGACATAGCAAGATTTCTCTGGCATATGCTTCAAAACATTCACAAAGAAATCTCAAAGTGGGAGAGATGCTTGTGCCAATCTCCCTTTCCCAGGGACCCCAAGGGCTGCTGAGCCTTAGTGGCAGTTTTACAGCAGCATGTTTGAGTAATTCCCCACCGTTTTCATCCCAGAGCTGCGAGGAGGCCTATGGACACAGTTTCTCTGACACTTCTGCGCTTCTCCCAAAAGTAGGTCAATGCAGTATGTCATCTGCCACGCTGTTTTTGGGAAGACATGCTCCCTGCTCAGGCATGGTGCACATCAAGCAGGTCAGCCTCGTCCCTGATGTAACCCTTCACCCAGCTGCCATGTTACAAATATTAGTAAAACCAATTGTTTACATAAAATAAAAATGAAAACAAAAAACCCCATGGTGACCCAGAAGTGCTCCCCCATCACCAGCATCTGAATCTTTACCCTAGCATATTATAGCAGAAATAAATAGTGACTTAAAAGAGCCTGAAGGCAATGTGGGCTGAGCGGTTCTGCTCACCGCTGCTCCAGAGCTCTGCAGCAGGCCAGGTTTCACAGCTGAGGAGCATCTCCTGACTCCTTGCCACCCCAGCCACTGCTCCTGCTTTGAAAGAGAACAAGCAGTTACCCACTCATCCCCGTCTCCCTGCTTACATTAATGTGGGGAAAGTTTGTAGTCAGTTAACCTTGCTGAATCCTGGCAGCTGCATGGCTAGAGATAAATAGTTTCACTGTGGTGTTTTTGTTCCTGGTTTTGCTTTTAAGCAGTAAATATCCTGCCTCTCAGTTGAGCCAGTTTGGTGTTATCCCTTTCCAGCGTGAAAGCATTCCAAACCAGGTGAGTGTGCGCATCAAGGGCGCCATGCACTGAGCTCCCATCTCCCTGCTGCTCTCACCGAGGTAGCAAAGCTGCTTCCTGTCCCACACCAGCTGCAGGCCAGCGGAGGAGCATCCTCACCCTCCAGTCATGCAGCTTGTAGCTTGCTCCGCCAGTAGCAATGCAGGAGACATGGAAGGAGTACAAACAGCTATTAAAACCAAGCTACCCTTGCAGAGGTAGGTGTCCAAGGGGTACAGCTGTCCCCTTGTTTCAAGAGGTGTGATAACAAAGGATTTGACAATGGGCATCTGAGGAGGGAGCCCCTTTGAGGCTGGGCTAGCAGCTGCCCATGCTGTGCAGCGTTCTGGGGCTGCTGGGAGCAGAAGAACAACTTTTCTCCTCCAAAGATGTAGCATGATATAGGCTAGAAGAAGAGAGCAAACACCCCAGTGACACACGCCCTGAGGCCTTCTCCTGTGTTTTCCCCTCACCTAGGAACAGTCTTTAGGGATGAAAGCTGAGCTGGACTCACACCTGCTCAGTTCTGCATTTGTTTTCACCCACCTTCATGCAGAGGACCTCCATCCCACCCTAGCTCCCCTCATGCCCTGAGCCTTTTGCAGGAGAGTGACTCTGTGCTCCCAGACACACCTGACCCTCTCCTGTTAGAGATGCCTCTGCAGAGGAGGGATGGAGAGAGACCTCAGGCCATTCTGACCCCAGGGTACCACCAAAGCAGCTTGCCTCCATCACAAACTAGCACATACACTAATTCCCCACCCCCTGCGAGGAGGGGAAGTTACACAGACTCAACAGACAACCCTCACACATTTTCATGGGCAGGCCTAGTGGTTTCCAAGACAAGTGTTTAAGTACCACTATTTAAAGACAAAAACCAAGTTCAGTACTTCCAAGAAAGACTTGGCTCCTTCTGTCCCTAGCAGAAGGGGTCACAGACGATGAGCATGTGGACTCCAAACTTAACAAGCAGTAACTACAAGCATCCCTCTGCACCACAGAGGAGAATCCTGATCTGCAAAGAACAGCACTACAAAGAATAGCAAGGGAGCTTTTGTTTTTTGGTTTGTTGGGTTTTTTGGCTTTTTTTTCCCCCCAAGTATACATATACATTTAAAAATGACATTTAAGTCTTCACTCCTTTCAGGGACAGAATTGACACTCATCTTCATAAACTCCTTAACCCAACAAGCAGTACATACATAGCACCAAAAGCAGAGCAAGATGCAATGCAAAAAAATGCAGACAACATAATGAGAGCAATTTTGATTTTATTCTTGCTCATGAATCATTCTTGATTTCCCATTCATGGCAGCCCCTATTCCCTGAATGACAGCTGTACACAAAGAGGCATCTGTCCTACCTTCAGCCATCAAATGTGCTGTCTCCCTAATCGGTGATGGTTTAGCCAGGGTTAGGAACAGGCAAGATCAGCGGGGAAAGTCTTCACTGCAGCAATGCTGCATGAATAAGGAGATCAGCAGATCTGATGAGAACGTAGGAAGTGCTCACACCAGTGCCAGATACTCACCGAGTTTAGTCAAACGTGCACACAAGCTCTCCTTCCATCTGCTAAGCTTCAGTGAAGACTTTCCTTTTAAAAAGAAAATGCCTTGAATATTAAATTTGGCCTGGGTGCCCCCACTGAGAAAGTGTGCTTAGATGTCAGCAGTAGACTGATGTAAATACTACCATATTTCCAGCATCAGTCTGGAAGAGAGACCACTGAAGATGCACACAAACACAGCCTCAGAAATAATTACTGGATTGGGAGCGTGTAAGGGAATGTAAGCTTTGGCTTCTGGAATCATCCCTATGCAACGAAAGCTTTCATTTTGCGTAGCAGAAGCCATCTGCAATGCAGATCCTACAGACGGGAAAAAAAAAACAAACAAAACCCTACACACAAACCAAACAGTGGTTTATGTTACCAGACAGAGCCAGATATCCAACATGCTCTGCACCTTCACATGCTCTGCAAAGCCAGAGCAGATCCGTGTCACCAGGGCAGCAGCCAGCCTGGCTCTCCAGAAATTAATTCAGAGCCACTTCGTGCTATCTAGCAGACTCCTACAAGCACTAAGTGGTTCACGGGCACCCAGAGCAGTGAGCTCAGAGATGTCATCTAAGCACTATCAGATCCAGAGGCATCTCTAAGACGCTGGGTCAGGAAGCGAGCAGCGCAGGAAGGGGAACGCTGCTGCTCCCCTTGCAGCAAGGCTGCGGAGCCCAACCTGCACGTGGGGCTAGCGACGCAGGGATAATTACTCAGCTCTGGTTTTGAGAACTGCTGTGCAGTTCCTTCTGGCTGTAAGCTTTTACGCTGTAACACTCCCAGCTTTCACCCAGGGGGAGGGCTGGATATGTGCTTTTCTTTCAGGAAATACTTAAATTGGCATTCAGGTACCAGAAGCACACCAATCATTTAGTGACATGAAATGCCAGCTGCACAAACCGCAGCCTCTCCTCCGACGATACACCCATTGAAATCCTCCAAGGCTGCTCTCAGGAACCGAGTGATGCAGCCCCACAAAGACTCCGACCGACTTAAGTTGACACTGCTGCCAGTTCCAATTACCAACGGCACAGTGTTTTTACACGGGCTCTTTGCAGCAGCCTGCCCGTGTGCTGCCAAAGCCAGCTAGGCAGCCCAGCCCAAGCGCTGACCGCCTGCCAGCCCTTTATTTGCTATTCAACACCCTGCCCTGCACCCGCCCCAGCCCTGCCTCGCTCCCCAGCTCCCCTCTTTTCCCTTCGGCCTGTCGCTTGGAAACCTACCAAATGCCTCTGGTAAGCTGAACACACTCCTCTTGCTAAATGCCTCTTAGTCAACCCCACAGGGGTATCTCCGCTGAGCTGCGGCTTGTTGGTTTGGCACAGCGGCCGAGTCCTGACCCAGGTGCCCCCTGAAGCTGGCGCTGCCAGGGGTCTCCCCCAGCCTTGCCCCCAGCTCGCTCCTGCCAGCAGCCTGCTGTCCCTGCAAACAGGAACTCGGTTATAGCTTCCAGGTTTGGGTGTTGGCTCTGGAGCTGAATTTTCCATCTTCCCAAATCCAAAGAACTTTTAGCTGAAGCATTTGAAAAAAAAAAAAAAAAAATGATTTCCTCTTTTTCCATCCTCAGGCCCTCCCTTGCGCTCATGAGCACATTTATTTCTCAGTGGGTGCACTGTCTGCTCTTGATGCACAGGGGCCCCTTTGTTCAGGGATCAGAAGCCAAGGCAGAAGGGATGGACAAGGCCACAAGCTCCAGGAACGCACCTTCCCCTGCCTGACAGAGCAGATATTTGAACTGACACCAACAGTAATGCCCCTAAGTGCAGGGGGGTACCTGCACAGAGCCCATTCCCAGCAAGCTGTTCTTTGGAAGACAGATGTTACAGATGTTTCAGCCCAGAGCATGTGCATGGATTACATGACTTGTTCATTATTGCTTTTGAGTTCGAGCAAGAGTACTTGTCTGCTACAAAGAGAAGACAGTAAATATGTCCTATTGGATGCTGAGAGGCCTCTATAGAAAAAAAAAAACAGGTGTCTGAAACTTAAAACGTTTATAAATATCCTGACAAAGAAAGGAATCTGCTTGTGAGCACAACCCTTGTTGTTTGTCTGCATCCAGCTGTGGCTGATACCACCTGTACTTGTGTTTGCCAGCTCTCTCCCACTCCCGCAGCAGCTCCTGCATCCAACACGCAGCAGACTGGAGTTGCCCTTTGGTCCAGGCACCTTAGCTTCAAATTACAGACACCATCTCACTACCACCGCTCCTGCTGTCAGCTCCTTGCCAGACAAATAAGCAGAGACCTTACTCCCGGTCTCAGTTTAACTGGCTTGCAAACAATCCCTCACGTTTCTCAGCAAGAAGATCCCCCACGAGCTGTAGTTTCTGATCATGATGAATGCAGCAGTCACGCTGGCTCCCTCCCTGTTTCTCTTCCCCTGCAGACTAAAAAGATGTCCTGTTAAATCTCACTGAATGTAGCCAGGTACACCAGGCTGTCCTCTGGCTGTAGATTCTGCAGGCATTACACACTTCATCAGGCTTATTTAAGCATGCTTTATAACATAC
Organism: Athene cunicularia; assembly: GCF_003259725.1. NCBI lineage: Eukaryota > Metazoa > Chordata > Aves > Strigiformes > Strigidae > Athene > Athene cunicularia. Next base: position 15,531,895 of record NW_020799118.1, on the reverse strand, counting down.
TCTCCTTCTGCAAATAAATATCATTACTGCCCCCACTACATTATCAGCTTTTCAAGTTTTATAATACAAGGCTGTAAAATTCCACTTTTCAGAGTTATTTATCATCCCTGACTCACTGCCAGTGTTTGTTCCACAGTTTCCCCCTGTTTTGCTATTTGCATATTACAGGACCAGTCCATCATCCAGGCACCATTCACACAAACTATAAAGGCAGGCAAACCGCTCACTTTGTGGAGCAGGGGGACGACAAGGGATGTCCCAGCAACCACACGAGCAGGAAGGGCTGGGACACAGCAGGTTGTGAGGAGCCAAACCTGTCCCAGCAGCATCTCTGAGCCTGCCTGGCCATGCCTGGGCAGTCCCCTGTGGTCCACGTGCCAGTCTGCTCCTGACAAACAGCTCGGAGCTGGGCCTGAGAACTGAGCCCAATCGCCCGCGAGCCACGGGCTCAACACCTCCCACAGAGGGGAAAGCCCAGGGGCCCTCCAGACTCCACCACCCAAGACACTCTAATGGCAATCATACACATGCAGCAGGCATAGATACATACATATACGAGAACCACATTTTCTTATTAAGGGTAGAAGGCAGACAATTAGATAAAGACTCTCATTAAAGTCTCAAATCCAGCTTCTGTAGCATGCAAGTCACTTTGCTCTTTCCCTGCCACGGTCAGCATTACCTGGTCAAAGATTACAGCAGCAAAGAGATCAAAACTGTTTCATGGCAGTAGAGAGGTGCCACAATGGCTTCCAGTGCTGAGTGGTTAAATGGTGATTTGCTCCACACTGCAGGCGAAGGGAAGCTCAAGGAGTCCTAGATCAGCATGTTCCTCAGCCAGTGGGAACATACCTCAAACAGCTGGCACAGGAGTAGGACTGAGGAGTTCAGTATCCTCCCTGGACAGAAGGGCCAACTGAACACGAAAGCAGTTGTAAGGAAAGCAGCTGACTATGCAAGTTTTGCTAGTTTTGTAACTGCACCTTCAGTTTGCCAGGCTAGACCAGAAGAGCTGAAGTCACAGATCTTCTCCTACAGAGAGTCTCCAAGAGAAGGGGGGAGACAAAGAAATGTGGAGCATAGTCAGAAATAAACCCTTACCTACATTAAGACCCTGCAAGGTACAAGCTTACATCAGGTCTCCCTTCAGTGACTGACCAAAGAACTACATAGCACCAGAAAATGCAGCAGAACTATCTCTGGCTAAAAACAGGCCCAGCTAATTAACAAAACTTAAAAAGGACACCCAGCAGCAAGTATAACCTCTTCTTTCTTCACGCAGGGATGACCAATATTGACTGTCTCAACAGCAGCAGCAAATCCTCAAGATCACTTCAACGCGAGCTGGTGAGACTCAAAGAAATTCTCTCTGTACCCTATCCTGAGTTTCTTTAAAACTGCTTAATGCCATGCAATGTTAGAGAGCTCTGCCTTTCTCAACCACTGTAATAAATATATATCAATCTCTTTCAAGTTTAATAAATAGAGATCCTAAAAGCTTTGTCTGGATTTGCTTTTTCCATTCAATTAATATAACACAATACCAGAGCAATGAATTATTGAAGAGAAATACAATCCAGAGCTTTCACAAACACACTCTACTCCAATAGCAATTTATTACAAATTAATAGCATGCTGCATTTCTTCCTGCATTATGGGAACTGGAAATCAGCTGCACTGTCAAGCTACACCAGCCATGAAAACTTCAGAGCTGCTATAAAACACTACAATCCTGCGCACAGATAAGCTAGGGGGAGGGGGGGGCAGGAGGAGGGATGGACAACCGACCAGAAAAACAGAAGTTACTTCTACTTTGATGGTTTTCTAGTCATGAAACAACGTGGTTTGTATAGGAATAATCAGTCTTTTCACATCTTTGCTTGTATCAGCACTCAAAAGCATGGTCGGTGTGCAGGGCTGACAACATGGTACATGTTCATTGCTGCCTGAAAGCAACACTGAAGTTTAAGACAAGCACTGCTGTGAAAAGAACTTGATTAATGTGCAAGTATGATAATTCATATTTACACATTTAAAGTTGTATCTGCTTAGCAGGAGGTGTCTGATATTTTTCACACCCTGCCCTTAAAGAACACACTTGGCCCAAAATGACCCTCTAACAGAGTCATGTTAGAGATGAACCCCAAATTGAAAAAGTATCTTTTCTTCAGCAAAGAAGTTCAAACGCTAACCAGTCAGAAAGATAGTTCACATTTTCACCAAGCTATCGCTCTGGAAGTATTCGCAACAAGCCCATCAACAGCAACATGGGGATCGTCGCAGGTCTGTTTTAGGGGCCTGTTTAAAGATTACCTACCAGTCAGTGAGTTCAAAGCTCTTGTTTAATGTGCTTCTTGCTAGAAATCATCTGAGCACGCTGATCCTCCAAATAGTTGAGGGCAAATGCATTAGTGCCAGCATTCAGATGTTACACTCCGCAGCAGACAGACATCTCCAGCAGCGTGTCAGCCAAGAGTTGCTCCTCTGTCAGAGCAGCAAACCCCCACAAAACCATAGGTGAGAGCAGACACCCAACCAGGAGGGATTTTCCCTTGATGGCTTTTCTGTTTCCAATGTACATTTAGGAAGGAACTTTACCAATAAACAGGAAAACATGCAACCACCACCACAACTGCTGTACCACCTTTATTAAATGCACCCAACCTCTCCCCCCAACACAGAGTGGGGACTTTCCAGAAAACCAAACCCGGTTTGTTTCACCGAGTGACTTCTCAGTTCAGTGTACCCCTGTGACATTAAATCTGGTATCTTCCTGTCCACACATGCAGCACAGCAGCAAGCTCACCTCCATTTTTGATAGCTCTGATCCCCCGATGGAAATCTTCGAAGCTGATGACTCCAAGTCCGCTTGGATCAAGATACTTTGTTAGGTCCTTTACCTGCAAGCACAAAAGCAGTGTTACTCAGAGTCCTTTAGGAAAATTGCATTTCCATCGGAGAAACACCTTCTAACAATTTTTTTGTCCTTACAAGAAAAAGATTTGAACTAATGACAGTGAATTTCTTGAACTGACACCAAACTGTGGCCATTGTCCCTGTAGGGAACATAAGCAATCAGTACAAAGGGTTAATTAATACTTGACTGGTGCTCAAACTACTGCTTAGTCTTGAAACATAGGTTAGGCAGTATTTCTCGCAACCCAGTCCTTCTCTGCCAGAGACTTGTTTATTTTTACGTTTTTCTAAAGAGGTTCTACCTTAATTGGGAAAACTCAGTACTAGGCTGCCCAGTAGAAGGGCCCAATTAAGAAGATTCGGTGATAATGAACTGTTCCACGTTATAAATTTAGGTCATATAACTGAAATATTTTCACAATTAGACAATGCCCGAGGGGAAAAGAAATCACGTCAGCTAGCGAGGATTAGGATGCGGGTGCTGGAGCAGGCACACATGTGGAGCAAGGGACAGTTGTGAGACCCAGCAAGGGTGATCTTGGCACTTCAAGCAGAGCAGGTTACAGTTTGAGGGCAAAACTAGAGTTATTCCTCATGGTCGAAACAAAGCCTTTGAAAAGGTCCATTTTGTTCCTCCCTTCCAGGCTGTCACAAGCCTGCCCTTCAGAAAACCCTTTACACTACTGATGCTTCTCAAACTGAGGCAATCAGACATTTATGGTTGGACTGGACAATATACAAGGTCTTTCCCAAGCTTAATGATTTTGTGATATTTTTCGGCTTTAAAAAAAAAAAATGCAAACCCTCACCCTAAGAGATACTGAGGCACCTTTGTGTATTTTAGAGCCACATCTTTCAGCTCAGAAACAAGCCTGGGAGGAAGCAGGGTGCAAGAGGTGAAAAAGGGAATTGCACATTAGTTCTGTACTCAAAGGCTGCCCGCAGCTCTGCCCTCGCCCTGCCAAACACATCGACCTCTCCTCCTCCTCCAGAGCTGTCATACAGGACATCTTCAGGCAATCTGCAGTACTGGACTTGTTCAGTCCTTGTGAGCACAACCAGCTGCCTTTGGACTCACTTGGACAATCTCAGTTTTGATTTGTTCTTGGGGAAGAAGATGGTGAATCACCAAATCTCTCCTTCCAGGGAAGGAAACCTCGCATCTAAGAGGAGACTTAACCTCCAGGGGTGAGGAGGACAACCGAGCCCAGCTGTGGTGCTCTGAGCTGCCTGACTCATTATGCATCAGCAGGGGTGTTGGTTTGCTTTCTGTTTTGTTTGTCTTAAACCTAGGTATGTGTTTATACAGGAAAATCACATCTGCAACACGCTCAGAGCTGTTCACCCATGTGTCCACATGGTTTCAAACATGATGGGGGGAGGCAGGCGATTCTCTGCTTCAGACATCCCACCTCCCCGCAGCAAGCAGTGAGCATGATGCCGGCACAGAGGAAACCACAGGGCTGAGACCATAAAAAAACCCACCAAACAACTCAGCTGTGCCTCTATGGGGCTGTCACAAGAGAAACCCCCAAGCCTCAGCATGGCCCAGACTTGCCACGTGCCTGCTTATGCCATCATGAACAGGGAAGACAACAATACAAGCATCTTTTCCAGATTTCTGGGGAACATTTTTGGTAGATAGATAACAAAACCACTGAAGTCACACAGCACAAATTGACTTGGATGAGTCAGGCTTCTTGTATGTTAAACAGAGGTATTTTAGACTAATAAAAATAACTCTCAGGAATGTGTTGGCTCCACTTAATGCATCTGGCAGCTTCTGAGTTCAAAAGCTGTAGCTTAATTTGTTATCTGGGTATATAGACAACAGAAATGCAAGTGACATTTAATCAGACTTTCTAAGCCTGTAAGTGATTATGATGACACACTCTAAAGTATACTTTCTGTAAAGGCCCAGCCCCGACAACACATGGGCCATACCAGGCTGCTGCACTGTGGGCAGCTTCTCAGGACCAAGGAGGGTTTCAAGCCCCCATGGCAATACCTCAGCAAGGCATCTCTCCCACACTGGTACTTGTGCAAGAGAGACAGAGCAGCTAGGTAAGTATTTTGTTTATGCAAAAGAGCCACCTATGTATTTAAATTAAGCTGTGGGCAGGGGGAAACAAGAGAAATGTTCCTTAAAACTTCACAACATTATGGATACAAACAAACAAAAGCCACCAAAACTGATGAAGCTTAAAGCCCACGGTAGAATGTCTGTGCTGATCCAAACCTGTATTTGCTCTCCAGGCTTAAAAAGAACTCGGACCATTAAATAACCAATTGAGACAACATTGCCAGACTGAACGTGAGTGGCTGCTGACATTCAGAAGAGCTCACTAGACACAGAAAACAAGAACATCAGTCGTGCCTGCCTGGTCCCCCCAGCCACTGCAGGAAGCCATCCAGGGAAAGCAGAGGCTGTGTCCTGTGAGTCAGCTCCCAGTATCTCCCAGCACCCACCATGATGGAGCCAGGGATGCTGGAGCGGGGGACAGGACGTCCCTGCCCAGGTCCTTGACTGCCCACAAGCATCTGAACCTGCCTCAACCACACTTGAGCTCCAAGCTCCACAAGCTCACCACCTGCTCTGTGCAGGAGTGCCTTCTTTTAACTCTTCTGCAGCTATTTTCTGCTATTTCATCAACTACCTCCCAGTTCTAACACCGAAAGACAAGGCAAGATGCAAGCGTGATCCCCCTGGACCATACACTCCTTCCCAAGAGGTCCCAGCCTGCCCACCCTCCCCTTGCAAGGCAACTGCTCCAGCCCTTCATCCTTTTCAACCATGTTTTCTGTTCCCTTCTTTCAGCCCCCCCCAATCCTTTTTGAAGACGAAGGACAGAACTGCACACACTATTCGAGACAGGGTACATCAAGATCTTGAACAATGACAGGTGTCCTCAGTGTTACCCCAGTACACCCCTCCCCAAGGCCCACCGTTTTGTTCACACCCGAGCTATCATGGCACCAAGCCACTCAGGAACGGCCAGTGACAGCTCCAGCATCTTGCTCCTGGGTTGTAACCGCCACTTTTCTCCATTTCTTGATTTTGATGACTAGACTAAAAACCCTACCTTATTAGAACAGTTGGGGAAAACTCCAAGCATTATAGCTCAAACCATTTAAGATTAGCAAATCTTAGCAGCTATGAAGTCACAGATTTGTTGTTTTTAGCTAAAGACTAATCTGCAAGAGTGGAGTAGTTAACACCGCACTACAAAAGTTAACCCTCTACCAAACTGCAGAGTTAAGCTAAAAACACAAAGTTATAAGCTACAGTCACAGGGAGGTGCTGGCTGGTTTTGGCCAGCAAGAAATATTCAAAACAAAGGTTTTGCTTAATGTGTTTGTAGCTGGTTACAAACTCTTTTGGAAGAAAGCAGCTAGAAATACAGAGCATTAAAGATACAAAGAGGATGACTGGTTTTAAACAGCCAATTTAAATCCTGGTGGAAAGTGAGAGGTTTAAACTAATTGAAGTCAATCTACCTTAAGCTGAGCACAAGCCTGCAGAAGCAGAACGGGTGGTGAGCCCTGTTGAAGGGGATCTGCTCAGCCCTGTGCCGGTGACGAGGCACAGCCAAAGGTGGAATAAGCTCCTGGCATGAGTCCGTAAGGGATTTCTCCTGGTAAGGGACATCTCAACAACAGAACAAGAACTACTCATTGCACCAACCACACTACCACATCTTCTTCTCTATTAAAGAGCTCTGCACTCTGGCAGGGTGTTTTGTCTTCCAAAACCAACAAGATTTGCTGCAAATCAAACTCAACAACAAGCCCTTTCAACCAAGCCACCTCCAAGCACGTATGCCAGCACCGTGCCCCACTGCTGTACTGGCTGTTAACGGCTTCCCCACCACGTGGGGCACAACAAGGGTTTCCTTGCTTTGACACAATAAGCGACTTTGAGGCTCAGCTATGCCAACAGTGACAACCCCAAATTAACACAAAGGCTTGGCAGCCACACAATGAAAGTTTTCCAGGGAGGTGAGGGATTCCCCAGCTGTGAGTAGCCCTGTTGAGCAGGCTGGAGGAAGAGGAAAAGGAGGATCCAGACCTTTTTTCTTTATCCTTATGGATGCTCCATGTCTCCACCACATAACAGACAGATTCAGCAGAACAAAACATCCACTGTGCTTCTTTTAAGTGTTCATCTCCGACGGAGCAAGGGCTGTGCTGGCCAGCTGACACCCTCCTTGTAACCCCTGAACCTGCCAGATTTCCTTCATATTCTGGCAGAAGCTAGGCCTGAATCAGCTTCCAAAAATAAATTTTTTTGAGTGGTGAAACGAGGGCTGGAGATTTCTAGTGGCCACAGCAGTCAGGCACCCCACAAGGAAGAGCCAGTAGAGCTCAGCTGCAGTCGTATGGTATCTCACAGGGGTGATGCTTCCAGCCTAGCCACAACCAGGGCCAGGTCTCGCCCTCTGCACCACATGAGCTAGTTATTATATGATACCCTACTGAGAGCAGTAGTCACCATTTCAGTACTGCTTTACTCTACACAGACTCTGGAAGTAAATCCAGACAGGAAAGAGGAGGAATCAATATTGACATATTCATGATAGATGTCCCCAAATACTCAAGGCAGGCCAGCAAGCAGGATGTAGTTCCCACTGAGAACTTGCGCACCTTGCAGTCTCACACATGCTGCAATAAACAGACAGATGTTTTCACCTTGAAGTTTCTCCCTCCTTTCCTTGGAAAGGATTTGACATGTGGTCTCAGTCTTCTGGGTAATAGCACAAGCACCAAGGTAAGTCATGTGGTCTGCTTAACAGGTGACTTCTACTCTCAGACCCCCAAAGGGACCAATCACATGGTTATGTACAAGAACTTGGAAGGTGTGAAAGGCCTAGAGAACCCAGAGGGCTATTAGAAAGATGCCAAGAGACATGTCCAGATAAGGAACGACATGCCAGAGACCTACCAAGAGTCTGGTCAAACTGGGCATCTGACTTGGCGTGTTCTGGCTACTTGAACAATCAACAGGGACAGACCTGCCCATCCAGGAAAACATCCACAAAAACAGTAAGCCCAGTGCAGATTCTGACCGGGTGACTGTGAGGAACTGAGGGAGCTAATGCCTCAACCATTCATTGAGCTGTTTGCTGCACTGATATTCTAAGGAGGACCACTAAACATTGGCTCTACTGTGTAGGCTTGACACTCTGTATAAACAATGCAAGCCTTGCTGGTACTGTACCCTTGAAGAGCTGGAGGACTGGTGAGAGGAACATCTGTCCCAGAAGGAGCCAAAGGCTGGATGATTGCCCAAGAAGTACAAAGTCAGCAAAAACATGCAGCAACTGGGGGCAGCGGTGGGGGGGGGACACCATGACTGACTCAATTGGACAGAAGGGTTAATGCACCTCATCCCTTCCCAACACATGCTCCACCTTCCTCATCTCTCCTGCTCCATGGAAAACCCACCTCTCCTTATCTAGTATGCAAACCAGCCTAAAAGAAACTTTAAAGGTGACAGAAAATGGTGCTGGGTGTGCACCCACCACCTGAGACAATGCTGGAACCTGGGGTGGTGATCCAGATTCTTTAACTCTTTCTCTCTCTTCCTTTTCTTTTCTTTCTTACAGATTTATCAATAAGAGGTCACATTACTTACTGTCGTTTTTCAAGTTTAAGTTGTTTCTACCACAAGGAAAACATTTTAACCCGTCATTTTATGTCATTTCACCTTAATTTAACCAGAGTAGATCACAAAACCGTTACAATGTCCCAGTCCAGGTCATAACAGTGACACAGCATGCTTTTTGCTGGCTGGGCCATGATTTTAGCCCAAAACATCAGATGAGCTGTTAACACAACGGCCAGAGGAAGACTTTCACCAGGGAACTTGTTGCCTTACTTTGACCTGCTGGCAGCAGCCAGTGCTGGCTGGGGACTGTTGGAAAAAGCAGCAGCTCCCTGTGAGCAGTCTAAAACACACTGAACATTTCACTTATTAAAAAAATATTTCTACAGAAAGGCAAAGGTTTCGCCTAAAAGGTGAGCACTGAGACACTCAAATCAGAGCTCTGAAAGCAACTGCTCAGTGCAAGGGCTGGTTGGGTATCTCAGACAGGCATTCCAGCAACGAGGTTGTGGTGAGCAGAGAAAATACGTGGTTTCACATGTACATCCTGGTCGGCTCCAGTTCCCAGCCCTTCCATTGCTGACTGGTGGGCTGGGCAAGCTGGGCTGCACACGAACTCCCTTGACAGGAACCCGCGGTTGTCAGCAAGCTGCAAAGCAGGGACCATGGCAGAGAGACACCATCCTCCTGCACAGCTCAAAAGGAGCAGAGCTCTGCTACGGCAGGATGAAACAAAACCAGAGACACCTTGGGCCCCTGACACCTCACAGCCCCCTCCTACAAACCCACACCAGTCCCATGCACTTCTTGTCACCATCTCTATTCATCAATAGAAAGTATTTCTCTCCTCAATGCAATATTACAGGAGATTAATAAGTTTGAGGACCCTATCCTTGCCTTTTCCCCTCCAGAAGAAGTGGGAGCCTGTGTGGTCAAATTTAACCACAGAGCGAGGCAGGACCAGGCAAGGAAGCAGGGTCCTGGCTAGACAAGCTGCAGCATCAGCATCACCTTCCAAAGGAACATTTTCCACCTGGTGCCTTTAAGGAAAGTCTACAGAGGAAGGCAGCCACCCCTTCAGTAGGCAAGGACCCTGGGCACACACAAGGGAAAGCAAGAAACTGCAGCCTTTCACCACCACTGTTAACAGGCCAGAAAGATTTCCAAAACATTTCTGTAGCTGTTTAATCAGCTTTGCATGATCAAGGATGGTGCACGCAGACATCATTCCCCACCCATCTGGGCATTCAGCTTGAGCACAGACTCTGAAGTAGTACAAACAAAATAAAACTTCAGTTTTAATCTAATGCTGAGCTTTTTCTACCAGTCCCTACTTTTCATTTTCTCTAGCTGGACCACGCTCTTCTCTGCTGCCCGCACACTCTGCTGCTTGGATCTCTGCCCAGCTTGGTGCAAGGCTCCACGCTATGTTAAACATGCCCAAAGCCAGCTTTTATCTTCTGTTTGGCCTTAAAAAAGGCTGCTCAACCAACCTCTCCTCATCCAAAGTCTTTGGACTGTAGCAGTCTGGTTTACAAGGACTTGTTTGCAGCCTGTGGTGTCCAGCAGTACTGGGCTTGCCTACGTGGTACTGCCAGTAATGAGGGTCTCAAGGAGGGACAACACCTGGGACAGCAGGAGCAGACCCCTGCCCGCCAGCAGCCACTGCATGTGCCATCACACTTTCTCTGCCAATTTACAATTTGCAGAGTTTCAAGCAAAACAGAGGACCAAAAATGTCCTAAAATCCAGTGGGTCTTGGAGCTTTAAACATAGGAAGCTCATTTACACTAAATAACCAGGTCAAGAGAAATTCTGGGAATACAGGGGCCCGGCAAAGCCTGATTGACTGAGACAGGACATGAACACGCAGGCACCTCTGACGTAAGACCAACTACCCTCTTCTGTCTGCAAGAAGCCCATATATGCTCTGAACATCTTTTATGTCTGGGGGGAAAACAGTATTGTAAATCACACAATCTCTGAACTCAAGTGGAGAGTAAGCCAAGCACCACATTGGCATAACTGTCAAATAGGGGGGAATTTTAGCTAGTGACACTAAAGTGCAGGGGAGGGCTCACACCAGATGCTCTTCTCTTTATGGTTAGCCAGATCTTTGTCCTGAAGGAGTGCACATGAATTCAACAGAGCAAGTATATGCAATGTAAAAATCTCTCATGGTTATGCAAAAGGGGATGCAGCATCTCTACCCTCCACATTTAACAGAAGGGTATGAGCTGATGTACTCATTTGTAAAAAAACACTTAGCCTCTCAAGGCTAAACCCATCTTCTCCAAGAAAAAAAAAATTAAAATGCTAATTACAGAAGTCAGTAGTTGTGGTTTTTAATCTTTGGGAAATGTGCAAACACACTGGAACTGCTGAACCTCCTGCAGCCAAACATCGGAGCAGCTGTACAACTTGCCAAAGACATAGCTGTCCTATACAACCATTCTCTTTAGATCGTGCAGTCGCCAAATCAATGGGTTGCAACATGATCAGCTGAAATGAACTGATCCCTGTTAATGCAGCATTTGTCTAGGCTAAGACCACATCTATCCTCCCTGTGCTGGCTGCTGAGAGAGCATTAACATGCCTACAATGTGAGTGTAACTTAATGTCGCTTCATGCAACATATTTCCCAGAGTGCTGCTGCGATCTGAACCATGGTTGCACCGATCCCAAAGCCAGGTCACACCAATCCCTTTCAGTGCTTTACTTCTGCAGCTTCATCAACGTAAACAAGCAGGCTGAGTGGAAGACTGTTAACTTGGGATTACACTGGCTCCAGCAGTGTTTATAGGAACCAACTCCGTAATTTGTTAAAGGATCTGGCACTACAGAAAGCAGGCAGAACCGCAGAGCGGATTTCTATTCTGTTTCAATTACACCTAACTAATAAACCTTTAAAACACCCTCAAGGAGGCAGACCTCATTACAGGCAGAAGCAATGGTCAGTCCTGAGTAAGCAGTGCAAGAGCTGCATTATTTACTTTGCAAGTGGCAGTACTTACCCAAGGCTGCTGCGAGCGTGTTGCACACTGAGCTCCAGGAGATCGGCAGGCAGATTGTGTCTAGTCAAGTCTCCATCTAGGGGTCCACCATAAGCACCACTCAGTGAAGATGCTTTCTGCAACGTCCCTCCCACATCAGTTCACCTGTCCTTGCTGTCACTTCAGTCCCAGAGACTTGAAGCACTGCAGGGCCCTCTCCTATCAGTCTAGTTATTGAAACCAAGAATCAAGACATCTTTCTGAGAAAGACAAAAAGATTCAGCTTGGTTTAGTCTCATCTCTTCCTGCTCCAGAAGAAATAATCAAACCTACAATTCAATGCAAAAGGGGAATAAGCCTCCTGTGGTTCTACATCAGCCCTCAAGTATTTAAAGAACTGTAACGGGAGAGGGATCACCCACAGACTAAGGGAGAGAAGCCCCAGTAGCTCACTGATTCCTTGAAAGAAACTAAGCAAGTTCCCCAAGGGGAACAAGCTCCCCTCCTTTCCTGCCTGCCCAGGAAGGCAACATTCTCACCATTTAATACATTTACTTGACTAACAAATCCTCCTTCCATCTATCCAAGAGAAAAGCTGCTCGGCACGCCATCAACTTTTGATGCATGTCACCTATTTGGAGCAGTTTCTACACCAGTCTTGCACCCAGTCGACTTTGGCCCTAAACCCTGAGGCATGGTGCTGCTCGCCAGCCTCTCCCAGGGTCAGCAGGCTCCTTCTGCAGGCACAGGAAATACCAGAGGAGAGAGATGTGAGTACGTAACGAAGGAGAGAATTCCCTCCCCAGCAAACTATTACTTCTCCTTTTTGGAAGGGGAAAGAAGTCTCCAAGTCAACCATGAGCCGAGAACAAGCCCAAAACTGATGCAGAGGAGCAAGTCTCCTGCACTTCCCTCCCAAAGCCACTGAGTGCCATACACATCGGGAGCATGCAAAGGGAAAGACCTTCCTCTTCCAATGCTCAAATTAATCCAGAAGAACAGTGTTTTGGGCCCCTCACTACAAAAAGGATATTGAATTACTTGAGTGTGTCCAGAGAAGGGCAACAGAGCTGGTGCAGGGTCTGGAGCACAGGTCTGCTGGGGAGCGGCTGAGGGAACTGGGGGGGTTTAGTCTGGAGAAGAGGAGGCTGAGGGGAGACCTCCTGGCCCTCTGCAACTCCCTGACAGGAGGGTGCAGAGAGGGGGGATGAGTCTCTTGGGCCAAGGAACAAGTGCCAGGACAAGAGGGAATGGCCTCAAGCTGCCCAGGGCAGGGTCAGGCTGGCTCTGAGGAAGGATTTCTTTGCAGAAGGGGCTGTTGGGCGTTGGAATGGGCTGCCCAGGGCAGGGGGGAGTCCCCATCCCTGGAGGGGTTGAAGAGCCAGGTTGACCCAGCACTGAGGGATCTGGTAGACTTGAGAACTGTTAATGTTGGGTTGATGGTTGGACTGGAGGAGCTTCAAGGTCTTTTCCAACCTAGACAATACTGTGATTCTGGGAGAAGCCATAATATGTTTTAAAAAGCTGGCAGCCAAAACAGCCTGAGGACCCAGACCCTTCCTGCCCACCCTCCAAAGAAACCAGAGCAAATCAGCGCACCCAGTGTGGAACCAAACCGCAGGGTGTCTTCACTAGCTTACCTGCATTCAGCAGTTTGGGTTTTTTTACCTGCTGGTAGACATCCTTCTGCTCTGTACTACATTACAGGTGTGCGTACAGGACATTTTTAGACCAACCCTACCAACTCCAAGGCTTATCTGCAGGCAGCCATAATACCTCTACATTAAGCACGGCTCCAGGAGCCTTGTGTGTTCTCAAACATTGAGTATGACTATTTCCAAATTGTACATCAATTGTTGTCACTGAAACATAAAAACATATTTAAAGAAACAACTTCAAGGATGGTTTTTGGAAACACTAACAGGAACATAAGTTACACTGAAATGGTTTTATCCAAATTTAATTGCATTTGTCTCAAGTGTTCCAGATTTTCTGTTGCTATCTAAGTGTTCAAAGGCTTTAGCAGCAACACTCTACTATAAACACACTCATTTGTTTAATGAAACTTGAAGAGTTTTCTTCCTCCACCCTCCAAAACATCGAAGGCATAGTTTCTAGCTTTTGTTCTTCTAATGACACAGGAAACCTGTTCTCACCCTTCCAAACACACAGCTCCCAGGCAGGAGACTGCATGAAAGAAAAAAAAAAAAAGAAGAAAATGAGAAAGTGTTTGGTGCCAGGTTGCGTCTTACATAAAACACATGCATTAATGTAGGCTGGAGCCACCCTGAGGGGAAAAGCCAAGCACCACAACCGAAGTCACCCCAGGGTCGAGGCAGGACAGCTACATCCTACCAGAGCGCAGAACTGGGGCAGAAAGCCTACGCAGGATTTCACAGCTGATCGGAACAGACAAAAGCAATTCCATAAAACATCCCAGGAGGTCACAGACTGAGGACTAGGCATTTTAAAGATGCTGAACATTTTGCAGTGCCTGGTGTAGTTTCATGTAAAGTCTCCTGCAACAAAACCAAGTATTTCTGTGATAAGGGCTGTCCGGTTATAGAACAGGCTGTCTGGGTTTATAAATCCAGGACTGCAAGTTTTGCTTACGTTTCCTCCCAACCAGGTTTGAAAGCAGCTCAGAAAATCTCATGGCATATCCCAGAATAAATCCTCTCACTAGGTCAGGAGTCACTTTTACTAACTCACCATCTCCAGAATACAGTTTACATGCTATAATCTCTAAAACAAGATCATAATAACCAGAAAAAGAAGAAACCCATTACTGCCAATGCACAAACAAGCAAACCATGAAAGCAATGGGCAGAGAGTTGCATCTTTTAACTTGCAAACCCTGGGAATTTGGTGAGTGCAAGAAGCCTCTTGGGTTGCTGAGGTGAAGCCCAGGTGAGAGCAAGACACGAGCCTGTCCCTGATCAGGCAGTTAATATTAGAGGACTGAGCATGAGAACTAACTTGCCTTCCCCAGCCAGACTGGGCCTGCCACACTGTCAAAACTAAGTTTATCATAATACAAACAAGCATGATTCAGAGACCAGCAAAGCATAAAGACTCATTTCTTTTTTAGAAGCGCTTCAAATTATTTCCCTCCTTTTGGCAACCCTTCATGCAGCCTTCAGAAAGGGCTGTTTGTACAAAGACAAGTACACTAAGCAGAAGTGCCTGGGGGGTGGAAAGCCCAGGATGGTTTCTAGGCTCAGAGGTAGATTCTCAGGAGGAGGGAGAAGAGGTCATGCATAGCTTGGGAAGCCCAGGACTTCAGGGTGGGACTAAGTAACAGGCATACAAGCCTCACCACAACTACAAAAAAAAAAAAAATGACAATGTTGATGCTTCTCCAGCAGACACCACATGCCCTGCTATCTCACCATGCCCAGCACCCATCAGCTCCTCCAAACAGAGGAACAGCAAGAGGTCTGCATTTTGCTCCCCACGCTCCAGCATGGCTTCGCAGGTCTCTGCCAGGCTGGCAGCCAAGTCACCTGCCCCTCACCAGGGCTCTGCCTCTGTGCTTTCAGTCCTCCCTCTCCCACCGGCATCCCTCCTTTATCCGTTACACCTCTGCCATGCACCCACACTGCCACCAATGGATGGATGCTCCACAGAACCTGGAGAGGTGCAGCACTAAGTCCAAGAGTGAGTTCCCTGCTGCGCACCAAGGTCTCCAGCATCTCCCTTGGACCTTTCAGGGCTTCTGCTCTCTGCATCCTCCCCCTGTTCTCCTGCCAACACAGTAGTCCCAGAGCTCTCAGTAGCCAGGAAAGGATTAGCTAGTTGCTGCATCCATTTAGCAAGCATAGGAAAAAAATTCCATAATGATATCCTTTTTTTTTTCATCCAGCTGTAATCTCCTCACACACACAGGGTGAGTGGGGCGAAGACCTGCCACTCCCCTGGAAAAAATAAGGAATGTGGCCACACGAAAGGGGCAACAGAAACCCTTTAATGCCTCCACAGCCAAAGGCAGCAGCAAAAGCCACAAGGTCCTCATCAGCTTTTAAAGCCAGAGTGGAACTGAACATTATTTTCCCATTAGAAGAGTTTCACTTTCAACACAGCCATACTTTCCCCAGGCAGGAGAAGGGCCCCTCCAGCAGCCCCACTGTTTCATGCCGCATTTGCTCAGGATCACAGAACCATGGAGCGGCCGTGCGGATCCTGGTCCGGCACCATGCCCTGCGTCCCGCCACAGCAAACATTCCCTATTTGTTTCCTGCCCTTGACAGCTTCTGTTCTCAAAAAAATTGTTGGTTTGGGCTCCTTTTACCTCCCGCACATTTTTCTGGAGCCCGGTTTCCTATTGGACTCTGGCAAACAGATTTTCCACTGGGCTGTCAGCAATCGGCTCCACCGAGTCTTGCCAGATGATGTAGCTCCCAGCACCAAGTCCTCTCCCCTCGGTTTTACTCCTTTACAGGAGTAAGCAGGAACAGCCCAGCAGTCTGAGAGCTGAAAATCCCTGCCAGAAGCAGCAGTGACTCAAACTCAACGCTACTGGTATTTCACTAAGGGATGTTGTAACAGAGGGAACAATAGGTCTTTTTTTCCTGAAAAATTATAATGCATTATTAAAAAAACCCAAAATAAATAAAAATCAGGAGACTACCAGGATGCTCACAACATAACCTAACAGAGAGGCATTCAGCCTGCAAACAAAGCTTGGTCACCAGTTGTAACCAGCCCTTGTAACCAGGACAGTAATGCTGCTCTTCCCATACAGCACCATGGGACATCCCCAGAGCTGTCACTGTCCCATGAGAGGACCCTGGTGGCCTCTGTAGCTCTGGGGACATGCCAGAAACAGGACCCACACCAACACCAGAATTGGTGTCATTTAAGCAATCACTCAAATTTAGGTCAAATACCACTGCCACCCGATAGCTTGTTTCAACTAAACTAGTTGCCTCAAATAAGGTAATGCTCAGTGAGTAAATTCAGCACTTCGGTATCAACAGTATTTCTATTACAAGAGTTTATTTGCTTTTACAACATTAAGGAGCTGGCCAGGGATAAGCCGTGCTTGGAGTATACCAAGCAGCCTGGACCCCTTCTCCCCAGCAGCTTCCACATGTGTCTCTGTTTTCAGAGTGGTTTTCTCCCTAGAGGTGGGAAAGACCCAGACCAAAACCTGGGCTAAAGCAGGCATCAGCCCCAGGGGGTTCACAACCGTCGGGAAGCCTCCCTCCAGCAGCAGTGAGCCCCAGTGCAGGGCCACAGCTGGGAGGCAAGGGGCCAGTGGTGCTCCTGCTACACAGCTGCTGGCCAGGACTCTCACTTCCTCACCTCCGTTGAGAAAAACCCCAGCCCAGCCCCAAAAACCACAATAGCAGGATACTGCAGAAGTACTTACCACCACTTACGTGGCTTTGATTTTGAGTTCTGCTTACGCTCACTTTCAGCCTGCTTTCTCCCTGTGGAGCAAACGCTATCCACTCCAGCCTGGTGGTAGCAGCAGTTTGGGAGGCAGTTGTCCCCACTGTTGCCCTTGGTCATGCTTCCTCCTCTTCCCTCCTCCCCCACAACCCACGAGGCCGTTAATAACTTACTCTCTGACCTGGACCAACTCCAGTAGACACTCTACAGAGAAGGGGAAACCGCATCACAAATCAAAGTTTAGGAAGAAGAGACAATTTCTGTCCAACTCTGAGCAATGCAGAAAGCCCAAGCTGTCATTTCCACTGCCCCGTTACATCTTTGGGGCTACTCCTTGAGCTTGTATGTTTCAGGTTCCCTAAACAAGGTTCATGCCAGGCACCACTGATCTGAACTGTGGCCCCCACTACGTGTACAGAGGATGAGGTCCCTTTGAGCCTGTAGGTATTCCAGTATCTTCCTGCTATCAAACCAAAATACACAAAGATATTAAGAAATTGATTTTTATGCCTTATGAAATCCTTAACGTCTCTCCTACTGTGTTCAGATAAAGTCCTGTCTCACTGGGAAGCCTCAGACCTGGACCTCCAGCTCAGCAGCACTGGTAGCAAGCATCAGCCTTCAGCAGCATCCCACGTGTGCTTTGCCATCGTCACACAACCCAGCCACGTGTGGACCACCCTGATGCCTCCACCTGTGTCACCAGCGATGCACAGCCCATCACAGCCCCACTGCCACCAGCAACGCTACGGCACAGCTCAGCATGGACCTCCTCTAGGTAGAAGCATCCTGTTACAGCTCAATTTGAAAGGGGAATGAAAGATGCAATGCTTTTAATGTGGAAGATGAAGGCTGAGAGGAGCTTTGGGGGGGTTGCCAGACTTCAACAACTAGAGAAGTATGACTGTCTCGCAGATTTGGTTTGCCTAGTTAAGCAAACAGCTGTACTGCAGATGCCATGAAAAAGCTCCATCATGCTGTACACTGAGAATATGCACTACAGTCCGACAGGAGCTGGAAATACTTTTGACATGTGGAAGCACAAGAGCCACTGAGAGTGGCAAGTGCACAATTCCCCAAGGACAAATTCACCATCTGTGTCAGCAGGCACATTTTCCAATGTGAACACAGCAGCAAGATCTCAAATCACTACCTAATCCTATTCATCCCTGTGAACACGCCTTCCTGCCAAACCATGGGCTCGGACCTGATGAGTCAGATGGCATTTTAAGCTTCAAGTTGTTAGAGCTCGCTTTCTGCCGCGTCCCTAACCAGCCCCGCACTCCCCGACCACAGCACATCAGCTGATATGTGCCACCAGAGAGGCACTGCGGCCGCTAAGGAGAGGCTCTCCAGAACCAGTCTGACAGCATTATACCCACATTTTCCACGGGTATTTGAATTTACACAAACAGAAAGGCGGGCGTTGTTCACTCCAGGCTCACGTAGATGAACCAGTCCTGTGCCCTACACCAGAAACCCAAGCAGGATTTGGAAAGGATGAAGCCAGGCAGGAGAAATTGGGAAAAGCTAGAGTCCACCCTCACCCCATTGCCTGCTGTCACAAGGACTGTACCAGCAGCCTTCTAGTGCTGGGAACCCGATGGTCCCAGGGGAGAGGGGAAGCCAAGGGTGGCCCAGCAGAGGCAGATCACCCTGCACAAGTAAAGCTGTAGGCTGCGGCTAATGGGAAACCATTTGTTTTGCAAAAATTAAAAGCCAGGAAAAAAAAAAAAATCTGAGTTCAAAGCAGATCTCATCTGACAACAGGCGGCAAACGAAAGTCAAAACAAGAATAAAATTGAGAGAAATTATGTAGGCAATTGTTGTAATGACTATCAATTACTGGCTGCATTGAGTTACATAATGATATAAGCAACTGAAATGCTTTGAGAGCATTCAGTTATAAGCAACACCAGGTCAAAATGACTCTGAAAGAGCCAAATCACTATGCTGTGGTGCAGTTTCATATTCCAGTCAGTTAATTATGATGACCCCAATCCAATTTTTATTACTCATAGCCTTAGAAAATATCCTGCTCCTGAGAAGGCAGAAAGCCTCTCAGGAATTCATCTCCTAGCCACCCTGCCCCACACCATCAAGAAAAACTTTGGAAGAATTTTTGGTGCATAAAAAAAACAACCCCTCAAAAAAATCCTTGCAAGCATTTTTAACAAATAATTAAGAAACCCCCTCACCCTGAAAACCTTTAGCTGGGGTCCTTTTCCCTTGCTAGGGCTCCTGACCCAGCCTCTGGCAGAGCTCACCCAGTACAAACTGGCCTCACAGCTGGGGATTATTGGGTGCCACATCCACACCCTACTTCCCTGGACATGCCCAATTTACCCCCTTGCCCACAGCATTTGCCAACTCCATAAAGGTGGAATTGATGCTTTTTCTTTCTTCTGGGAAGTGGGGGGGAAGAACATTTCTTTATTTGCAGAAATTTGCTCAAATTCCAGAGGAACACATCTAACTTATCCACATCTGTAATTAAAATAAATCAACACCCTGCTCAGCAATAGCTGTATTCTCAGTCTGAAGGAGAAAGGAAGAATAGAAAGGTTTCTTAAGCAAACTGGTAGCTGGGATAAAATTACCATCACCACCCTCCTCCCAGCCCATGCAGACAAACCGTGCCTTTGAGTATTCAGTCCTGCCAGACTTGATCCAAGTCGGATAAACCATCAATCTGATTACAGCCACAAAAGTAAGTATGAAACATATCATCAAAAAGATCTGTTTGTCGTACGATACGTTCTAACCCTTCACAGCCACTCCGAGAAGGGATGCCTTCAAGAAGCTTAAAGCCAAAACTCAGCAGGAAAAGCAAAAACCTGGGAGCACAGAAATCATCTCTTTATTGGAGTCTTTGGGACATTTACAAATGGATAAACTTGCAAATTCCATTTTCAGCTAACCGGCAACCACCTCGCCCAAAATACATTACATGAAATATGTTGGCTTGGAAGCATTTTTGTCTCAGAGGGAGAAAGAAAAACTCCCATCTTTGAGCTCCCGCTGAATACAGATGTGTTATTAATGATGGTAAAACATCCTTTGAAGAGGGAGGCAGGCAGAGGCAGACAGCGCTGCGGTCTGCACCCAGCCAAGCCAGCCCAGTATTTGAGGTGAGGAAGGGCTCATGCCTGAACCAGCAAAACAAACAGGACCTTTGCCATGAATTTCTATGGTGAAAAAACGGGCCCTTGGTCAAAGCAAGCAAAATATTTCAGCCTCGTTCCTCTTCCAAAACACACATGCATGTCCACAGGCACGCTCAAACCTATTATACACCCACAGCATCACCCTCACTTCAATCCCAGCTCCACTTTCAGTAGCAGACACCAGAGTTAAACAGCAATTAAAACCTCCAAAAGGTACAGCAGCAGCAACACAGTTGGAGGCAATTTAAGCTTCACTCACATTTACATGGCCTGTGAATCCATGCAAGATAATTTTAGAAATCTCTTTATAAACAAAGCCAGTATTTCCTCTGTTCAAAGGGTGTAAGAACCCTCAAAAAAATTTAAAAATAATTGAGGTTTCCTCATGACAGTGATCCAAACTATTAGATTTCACAGAGAAGTGGGAGAAGACTAATGGGAATAGGGAGGTTGTCCAAGATCAGGTGCAATGTCAGCAACTCCAGGAGAGGACTATGTTGGAGGTAAGAAGCATTTGATCCAGGGTCTGTATGGCAATTCCCAAGAGATCCATCAAAGGTGAGCAGGAGAAGCAAGCCTGGATTCACAGGTGGGGAGCCACTAAAAAAGCTGTAGTTTGACACTCTCCAGACTTCATTCCACAAAGTAACTGCCAAATCTTGCAGATTGTTCTGTTTAAAAATAAAAATAAACCCCACGATTCTCTGCAGCCACTATATGGAGTGATACCTGCTACCCCCAAAATGCAATTTCTTCTGCAGCACTCAGCTCAGGCTGGGCACCTCATTACAGGAAGCTGAAAAGGTGGTGGGAGGTTGGAAAAACACAAAAAAACTGATAGAAAGGTTCAGAAACCATCACACAAGGAAAAATTAGTTAAAAGCTGAATATGGAGAGCTCAGCAGAGGATTAACTGATGTGGGGGCAGAGGAAGGCTGGTAGTCAAGGACAGATACTTGAAGGATGTAAATGTTAAAGAAAGCAAAACAAAGCACATTGAAATGAAGCCTGAATTGATCATCAAGAGAGAAAAAAAAAAGGTTGAAGATCTCTGTCAGCACAGAGGGCAGAGACACCACAGAGCTTGGAGCCTTTGAAAACAGCTTAGACAAACTCTGGGACTTCTCTTAATTGAGCAAAGGCAGCGAGAACATGTGGTGCAAGAGGCTTTTCCACCTCCAATTGTCTTCTAGATCAAAACAAAAAAAGGAAAAAATCCCCAAACAAACAACCCAGATGCCAGCAGGATAACTTCTCTGCATGCCTCACAAACACTTGCTTCTTCTCTGCCCTGACGCAACCCTGCACTTCTAGCTAGTAACAAATGTAGTGAGAAAAGGCTTGGCCTCTGTCACTGCAATCGGACAGACACAGCGCAACTGTACAACTGGCAAGACAAATTACATGTTTGTTGTTTTGAAGATATTGCACAACAGCCTTAGATTCTGTCTAACACACAGAACTGCAAGACACAACCCTCCTTGCTTTACAAGATGATATAAAAGTTATGTAAAACATGCCCCTACCTCCCACCTCACTGTCTAAACCAACCTTACTCCAGTCTTCTGTGCCCTTGTGCTGCCAGAGCTCCAAGGGGGCACCAGGTCCCTGGTGAAACACAGTGATAAAGGGGAGGGAAAGGACACAATCAAAATACAGCACTGTTATAAACTGCCTCACATGCTACTAGTGAGCGGTTGAGAGGTTTTGCATTAGAGTCAAGTCATCCTCAAGACCTTTCCACCCCATATCTTCTTGACGAGTCCACAGAGCATATAGTGGGTTCAAGCAAGCATTTCATGTGCCACAATAGTCCGTGTCTGACAAACAGCCACCCGTTACAGACTGCTGGAGGACCATCACACGGCTGTATCTTCTCTGCTCAGGGCTATTCCCTGTGTAAGGGTGTCATCCCCAGCCGCTGGGCCCTCAACATCACCTTTTCCATACACTTTTTAATAGGAAGGTACTGACAATAGCCTCAATCCCTATTCACTTCTATCATTTCAGAGAACAAACTGTCTACAGCATGCCTTGATCTCTTTTACTCCAAATTTCACTGCCAATACCACAACCATGAAGCTCTTCAGACAGTCTTTTGCCAACCCAAGCTACTCAAGCAAAAAACCAAACCAACCCCTCAACCCCCCATTTTTTTTACCCATGGTTTTCATCGTGTAGAGAAAAAAAAAAAATCATAGCAGAAATTCACAACCATGTCATTTTTATGGAATAAATGTCAGTTGGTCTCTCTCCTTTGACATTTAGCTAATAATTGTTTCAGCCAAATAATCTGACAGCACAGAGCTCAGTAGCCCATAAATGCCTCTGGTGTTTTACTGAACGCTAAAGACAACACTTGCTGCTCTCCAGCTCCCCAGTACATGTGGTTATGCACACACATATGCTTCCCTTAACCCTTCAACCTTCTCTGAACCCTTACATGAATCAGCTGGATGCAATGACTTGCTGTGGTTAAATTTTGCCGTTTGTTCCACCACCACTCCATGTGTATCTTCTACACATCCACCCATGTGGGCAGAAGCCAGAAGGAAGGAGGGGGAAAAAAAAAAATAAAAAGGAAGCAGGTACCTCCTCCTCCTCTTGCTAGGCAAGAGAGACAGTAAGAGGACTGGAATTTGCTCCTCGGTAACTCCCTACCGATTGCTACCGATACCTTCATGAGCCATCAAACCCTGGCACCTCCCTTGCAAGCTTCCCAGCTACAGTTGCAGTAAAACTTCTCTTCACCTCTTGGAAGTTTCCTTTCAGTTGCCTTAACACCATTTCACCAACTTGATGATGATTCTATCCTTTAACTTTCACCAGAGCTGGATTTCTGTTTTGCAAAGGACCCCTTCTTGGCCCAAGCTACCTCTGCTTAAAACAAAATAGGTCAAGAAACTTCCCCAGAACTCCTCCCTTTATTACTCTGCTTATCTGCTGGGAGCTTACAGACCCCATCTCCTTCACACTCAGTGTGCCTTCATGCTTTTCTAAGCTGCAGCCTCATAATAAGTCCTCTTGCATGCAGAGCCATCACCAACATGACTCTCTCTTCTGGCATGCCTCTGCAAAAAGTCCAAGGCTGCATTTCCTGGGGTGCCCATTACCTGTTGGCTCAGCCCTTGTCACATCAACCTCACAGGGGTGTTCAGCACTTGCTGTACCAAGAGACAGTTGCTCTGCATGCCAAGAGCTAGCTGTACAAGTCTCTCGCTGAGGACAGATGTATTTAAAAAGCATAATGTATTTCAGCATGGACAGCATTACTAGTGGCTGTACTCCGTGGGAAGGAACAAGCAACTTTAAAGGGGCAGCCAAGGCAAAAAGCCTGGAGGTGACCACTTCTAAGCTGGGTCCATACAAACTGGCAGCTTTTAGTGGCACAAAACCTCCCTGGGCATCCTGCTTCAATTTAGCAGAGACTTAACAGTTCGCAAATGCTCCCCAGGCCAAGATCTCAACGTGCTTTACAGGCTTACTGTCACACCTTTGAAGCTCTGGCACAATTCCCATGTCAGAAGCAAGGCACAAGGCGCTGCGTGGGGCCAGGCCTGGGTTGAGCCACGCACGCTGCCAGCGCTAAGAAATGCCGGACCTGCCTGCCACATCCCCGCCACGCACACACCATCTGTCTGCCCTTACTTCTCAGGCACCCGAGCTGCTCTGCACTGAAGGCGCAGGAGAGGCGTGCTAAGGCGTCAGAGTCCCCTGGTAAGCTCCCACCGTGCCCCGAAGCCATGGCTGTCACACCTACAGTCCGCGAGCCTTCGCGGAGACGCTTGGGGAGACTCGCACACCGGCGCGAACGGGCCGTCTGCTGCTGCCAACAGCAACGGGGGGACACGCAACAGCACAGAGTGTCTGGACCACAGCAGGAAGATGCAAGACAGAGCCTTTACGCTGAATAAAGCTTCTCTCACCCGGCAGATGCAGGAGTGCATATCTGAGATGACCTTATAACTCCCCCCCGGTGCCATGACACTACCTGGTTAATCACGCAATGAGGCGGTAAGGCAATCCTGTCTGCACACACAGAGCCCCTTACCAGCAATGATCTGGCAAAGAAGTTACATAGCTCTATGTTATAGAGGTATTTTCTAAAATAAATTACTCTATCTTTAAGAGCTGCTTTTACCATGAGGACAGAGACAAAAAAACCCTCCTTCACCAAAACACTCCTTCACGCCGGATGATTTGCTTTGTCATGCCGCTTTAATACACGCACAGCAGCTACGGCTGGAGAATTAAAGCAGATCTTGGTGAGCACACAGAAACTTTGTAACAATACCTGCACCCCTTAAAAAAGAATTTTTTTTTTTTTCTCATAGCAACGCCAGCACAGGCCAACATACAAAATGTCAACAAATTCATTTCCATCCCCTGGTATGCTACTAGAGCTCTCTCCATTTTGGGTCATACCAGGCAGCTTCGAATTACATCGCATCTGATCTGCTGCAAGGAAACACAAGCTCACCAGGGTACAAAGCAGCAGAACAGAGAAGAAAAGGGCATTCAGGATTATCAGAGCCGTGATAAGTGAGGTACTCCCTACTCAGCGTGGTGCCAGCAAGCCCACACAGGCACCCTCAACAGCGAGGAGGGCAAGGAGCTGCTCGAGATCCCAGGATCTCGCTGCTGGTCCCTTACAGAGGGGAGCTGCTGGGGCAAACCTAAACGTGTTCGTGATGGAGAACAAAGAGAGAGGATGCGGGCTGCCAGCGGCACCGCCGAGATGCTCTGTTCCCAGTGGGCTAGGACCTGGGAGAGGTGAGCTCCAGCTTCACCAGGCTCCCTTCATACCTCCTGCATCCATTTCAGTCCACGCATGCCCTTCACCCGGGACGACCCAAAGGCCGGCGATGCAGATGCCGCCCTTGCTCGTGTTAAAGGCTCCTTGGAGGGCTGCTGCCGTCAACACCACCCGCCTTCGCTCGTCACCCTTCCAGCACAGGGGGCACGCCGAAGGCCCAGCACGGAGGCTCCCCGCCGGGTTACGCCAAGAGCGGTGCCCGCAGCACGGAGCCACCGACCCGCCTCGCGCCCAGCGCCCGCGGCTCCTTCCCTCAGGGACACGCAGCCCCGCGGACAC
>NW_020799118.1:15498185-15506672 GCF_003259725.1 Athene cunicularia | reverse complement strand
CACCACCCTGCCCCGTGCATCCCGCCAGCCCCCCGCGCCCTTTGTGTCCCCCCCACACCACACGAGCCCAGCCGAGCACCCCCTCAGACCCCCCGCACCCCCTCGGCCGGCACGGCCGCCGGTCACGGGCACAAACCCCCAGATATATCGACATTTCCAGCCCGTTATGGGAGTTTGGCATCACCAAACACCGCTTGTGCCCGGCCTCGGCCACCGCAGCACGACCAGCCGCCACCAGCGTCTGCGGCGTGGAAACAGGCCCCGTGCCCTCGCACTGCCTGCACAGACCTAATCGTCGTCCTGATGAATTAATTAACAAGTTTAGGGGTTTACAGCCTGCAGGCTGGGTGCACCGGCCATCTCTGTACTCACACACGCACATGTCAGTGGGGCCCGGGCAGTGTCTGCACCTTCGTCTCCTGGGCAGGGGTGCGGGCAGGTCCCTGGGCTGCCCGTGCCCACAGCCGCAACGCTCTCCTCCGCTCACTCCCGCACTGCCTCGGCCATTGGGCCACCACCAGCCCCGCAGGACACACTGGGGTGACCCTGCTAATGCACCCATCCAGGCGGATGGAATTACAACTCCTGGGCATAATTAGCAACAAATGTGATAAGCAAGAGTGTCCCTAGCCGCAGCACCCTTCCCAGCACCCCACATCGCCAGGCTGCCCAGGGGAGGGATGTGGGGGGCATCTCAGGACAAGCCTGGTTGGGGCATGAAGTGTCCCCCAGCATGGCTTTCCCAAAGCTGGAGAGCCCCAGCACATTCATCCCCAAAAGCCTGATTTCAGCAGCATCTGTGGACAGGAAGAAGAAAACTCCCTGTCCCATCAGGCTGGTGCTGGGAAGGATTGAAACCTCTGCTCCAAATCCTTTTTCTCATCACAGCCATCCCCAAAGCTCATGGGGGCGGGAGGCGGCTCGTTTGTCAGCCCCACAGGCAGAAAGCTCCCGGCTGCCCCCCTAGGAGACATCTACCTAAACTGTCCCCTGCAAAATCCCCTCAGCGTTACAATTCCTCCATTTCCAGAGCCCAAGGGAGCAGGCTTCCTGCCTGCACTCACTGCTGCCCAGGCTGGGCAGGGGTTAACACACCCGCCGGGCTGGAGAGACAAGCCCGAGGCAGGCTTGGGGAGGTGCACGGCCCAGCTGCCACGTTCCCCCTTCCCACAGTGGCCGCAGAGCCAGGACAGCCCTGAGCCCCCGCGCAGGAGCTCGCTCTCCGCCCGGCACCCCCAGCCTCCGCTCAGGCTGTGGCCACCACGGCGGTTTCCACGCGCGGGCAGGCAACGCAGGCAGCCCTGCTTGGCTCCCTCCTCAGCGCACCGGGCGGCACCCACGCCAGGCGGGCCAGGAGCCCAGCTCAGCCCCGAGCCTGGAGCACCGTGGCACAGTCCGGGCTTGGCAGCAGCTCTGGGGCTGGCTCTCCTGCAGCGCCCTTCTTTGTGCATCTCTTCTTGCTGCATGGAGGGTGGAAGCCTCACCCCGCTCCCTGTGAGTGCAGGGCTCTCCCTCCAACTCCACCCAGTGTCACCATGTCACAGCACAAATGACAGATGTCCCCCCCCAGAGCCTGTGACATGTCTCTGTGCCCCCCCACTCACTGAGGGGCTGCCAGGGGTGAAGCTAAAGCAACGCCTCCAGGAGGAATCACATCTGTTACTACATGCAGACACAGTCACTGTGGACTCACTTGGTTGTGGTTAAACAAGACAGTTAAATACGTGGCCCCTCCACCCTCCCTCAGGGCCCAATCCAGACCACCAGGCCCAGTGGGTTTGGCCAAGCACAGGCTTTGCTCATGCAGCAGCAAGATACTGCAGTGATGCTCCGACCAGAAATGTGACTTCACCTCTGACAGCTCCCACCACTGCCAGCTCACGGGAGGATGAGGAGCACGAGGAGCACAAGCTCCTTCCCGAGCTCCGGGCAGTCAGGGGCTGCAGGATCCACCCCCACACAGGCAAACAGATGAGGGGTGTCACAGCTCAGGGTGGCAGTTCTTTATTTGTGGCCCGGAGCAAGGAACAAAACCTGTCAAGCCTACAATCAAGGAGGAAATGCAATCAGGAAGGAAAACAAGCTTCATGGAATTCAGGATAAACTTAAAAGTGCCACCAGCAGCAGGAGGCTGCTGCAGGTGAGCAGTGGGTGTCCCTGAGGATGGGCTTGGCTCCAGCAGCGCTGGGCAGAGCCAGTGCAGACCCTGCAGCCCCTCTGCTCAGGACCCTGCTTGGGAAAGACTGAATTTCAGCTAGCCCTTGATTTACCCTCAGCTGTAGTGTCCATACAAAAGACAGCATGAGACTGGTGTGACAGACAGATGGGTGCTGGACAGACAACTGGACATCTCAGGCTCTCAGCAGATCCAGGGCTATGGCCCCGCAGCAGAGCGCCAGCTCTGGTGGGATGTGACCTCGAACGACATCCCAGATGCATCTGCCTCGGCCCCTGGGCACTGCTGTCCCATGCCAGTCCCCCCGGGAGGGTACAGGACCATTTCCCCTGCCAGGGGCCAGCTTGGCCCTTGTTTCCCTTCCAAGAGCTGCCAGGGCAGAGCTGGCCCCAGCATGAAGGCTGATATCAACCCCAGAGGAGCTTAACTACTCCCTGCTACCAAAAAGGAGCTGCTGCTGGGGGGTTTGGGCAGCTCTCAGGCTGAGATGGGTAAGAGAGGAGGAAGAGGATGGTATCCATGGGCAGCACTGCCTTGGACTCAGGAAAGGCCGGGAGAACAACACAGAGGGAGACACAAATGGACAGTGAACATCACAGCCCTGCGCTGTCCCTGTGCCCTCAGCCACACCGGTGCAGAAGGAAGTCATGGCACAGACTTGGGGGGTGGGGTGGCTTGCTCCCACCCTGCACCCCCAGTGCTCCCTCCCCCAGGTGGACGTGGGATCGGCAGCATCACCACCACCAGTGGCTGATCGGAGGCGGCAGCTATCAGCTCCGACTCTGGGAGACGTCGCCCCGAGATGTCCCAGAGCAGCAGCGTTCGGTCACGTTTCTGTCCATCGGTCAATCCCAGGCTGTCCATCATTGATTTTTGTTTGTTCCTGCAGCCCAGAAATCTGCAAGACAGCACGGGGGTGGGTACACAGGCCTGCCCTGCTCACAGAGGCTGCCAGACAGGACCCAAGCAGGGGGAGAAGGGCTCCCTGAAAGTGCCATGGCCCATAACCAGGCCCCAGCTCCCTTCCTGCCTCCACAGACACACGCAGGCAATGTGAGTCCCACGTGCAATTCAACCGCAACACAAGCCATGCTGCAGTAACTTGTGCAAGGAAGACGGGAGGCAGAAGCTGTCAGGACTCTGTACCCAATCATGCTGGCACAGAAAAGGGGCATCACATCGCTTTGGGGGATGCTCAGAGGTGTCCAGACAAGCATCTTCCAGCAGGGACAAGAGATACCACGTCAACCACAGGCTCAGAGAAAAGACCCAGTAAGTTCTGCCCTTCCCAAGTCATTCCTAACACTGCCCATGAGACGGTCTCCACGTTGCTCTGTGCCTGCTCTGACTACAGCGTGGCAGTGACCCTACTCCACCTTTCTAAAAGAGAGGAAGGTTTGAGAACAAGCATTGCCCAGTTGAGACCCCAACACCCAGCATCTGCCTCCTCCTCCCCAAGGTAGTACAGGCCACACAGCCACTACCGGCAGGGCAGAGCCTGGTACAGCTACGAGGTGCCCAAGGCACTTGAAGAAGGTGACGCCATACCCTCTGCTACAGCAGCCACACCCCATTGCCACGGGGCAACAGGGTTTCTGAGATGAGCCCTGCTCTAATCCCACGGAGGGGGAAATGCACGTCACCTAGAGTTTAGCAGAGGATGAAGCAATACCCAGCAAGGCGGGGAAGTTGTTGGCAGAGGTCAGCCAGCTCCCGCCATCCACGACCAGGGTGGTGCCCGTCACGTAGGAGGAGAGGGGGCTCGCCAGGTACAGTGTGCTGTGGGCGATCTCTGTCTTGTTCCCTGCGCGCTGGAGGGGGATGGTGTCGAACTGACTTGCTTCCTCGGCAAATTTCCCACCTAAGAGTGGTAGAAGAAAGAGTCAGCTAGGACTGCGGGACCACCTGCCCCTCACCACTGACCGCCGGATGACACTGCAGCACTGCTCGCATAGGGCTTGCTGAGAGCCCCAGGGAACCTAGATGAGATCATGGCACAGCCCTGGGGACAACCCACGGACAAAGGCCTGAGAGTTAAATGAGCCTGGGAGCTCAAGCCCAGCAGTGAGATTTGTATTGCAAGTGAGTTCAAGACGGGACCTCAGAGACCTTTCCCAGCCTCCAAAGCTGAACCAGCACTCTGCTGCTGGACTGCAAAAGCTAAGTCATCAGGCAAGGCAGCTGGCCAGGCTGAGCTTTGGGGGAGTACGTTGCATCAAGTCATCAGAGAGCACAAAAAGCTGCCACTCAACAGAGAAAAATCAGTGCTGTGCAAGGTACTGAGGATGTGGAAAGGGCTGCTCCCCCCAAGAGACGTGCTGGCCGAGTCACAGAACAGCCGTGCATAGCAGCAACGGCCCTAATCACATCACATGCTCCATGAGCTGCATGGCACTGGTGGCCCATCACAGTCCCCTCCCCGAGAGAGCCCAGCAAGCCACTGCCAAGACAGAGGCAGCAGCCTCAGGTTGCCTCACCCAGCCGCCGGTAGCCCTCGGTGCCTGTAATGGGGCCTGGTGCCAAGCTGTTCACTCGGATGTTGTTGGGTCCCCACTCCACAGCAAGGTGACGGGTCATGGCATCTGGGAAAGGATTACAACAGGAATGAGAAAGAGAGAGCAGAGCCATTCCAATAACTTTTTTGGGGGTAGTGGGGGGTGACAAAAAGCCACAGAGACTCTGGCCAAGAGCAAAGGGCCCTAGAAGAGCCCCGGGGGAGAGAAAAGCATTGTTCAAAATCCAGGCATGCAGTAACCACCCCAACTCATATTCGCCTCTCTCAAGGACAGCTTCCCACTCCAATATTTGGGAAGAACCAGCTTCCTAACTGGCCCCGCACAGCTCACAAAGCCCCACCAAGGAGCATTTAGGTACCTATGGCAGCCTTAGCAGTACCAGCATGCACCTGGAGGGCCTGCCCTCGGTAGCTCAGGGTTGCCGTGATGTTAACGATGACCCCACCATGGTCCTGGGGAAGGAAAGGAGATGTGGCATTAGACAGGGACCAGGGGTCACATAAAGGAGTGGTGGGACAAGAAAGCTGGGCCAGGAGGGTGGCAGGTGGCAGGGCATGGAAAGGTGCCACAACAGTCAGAAGCCCCAGGGCTAGGGACAGGCAGGATTCCCAGTTCCTGCACAGTGGCTGCCATCCTTGGGAGGGAACAGACTAGATCTGAGCAGGGTGGGTGGCAGAGGCCTGGCAGCACAGCCCAGGGTACACGGGTGCTGTGCTTGCTCTCTTCTGCCCTCCACACTTCCCTGCATTTCTCAGGAGCAAAGTGCGGTTGGTTTGACACTAACTCCCTGCCTACCAGGAGCCTCTCCACTGAGTCCTCTGGTTCTGGTTCCACTTACCCGGAAATATTTCTCAAAGAGGACTTTGGAGGTGTTGAAGGTGCCAAGGGTGTCGATATCTATCACTGTCTTGAAGGCATTGAAGGAGAGGGCACTGGCTGGGCACAGAAAGTTTCCTGCAGCACCTGAAGAACAAGCAGTCACGAGCATAGTCAGAAGCGGACCAGGAAAGATCAGGCAGGTTCAGGGCACTTCTGCAAGAGGGACATTGAATGATATTGTCTAGGTAGCCTGGAGAGCACTTGGAAACAGCCCTGATAAGGGGATAAACAGCTTGTGGCTCTGGGTGCCCAGCAGCACCACCAGCCTGAGAGCAGGAGGGTGTTGGTGCAGTGGGGGCCAGGATGATCCACACCCAGGCAAGCACAGGTGGCCACGTACCACAGAGGAGTCTCTGCTTCCTCTAAGCCCGTCCCCTCTGCACTCCCAGGGGCTGCCCCCACACTCCCAGGCCAAAGCAGCAGAAGCCAGATACTAGGCAAACACAATCTCCGTGCAGGAAAATGAATGCCCTTCCTAGCAGTGAGCCTGTGCCAAATCTTCCCCCTGGCTGCTCCAGCAGCTCACCATTAATGAGGATGTCAATTCGCTTGAACTCTTTCAGTGCCTCATCCACTGCTGCCACAATGGTTTGGGGCTGCCTGACATCTACGGACAGGGGCAGGCACTGCTGGCCTGTGGCTGCCACCAGTTTTTTTGAGGCCTAGAGGGAAAAAAAAAAAAAAAAGAGAGACTTGAGATTCTTTCTTGAACTTTCTCCTTCAGCAAGGACTAGACCCAGACCTTGTAACAGGTGAGCAAGAAGTCAGGCAGGAGCTGAGAATCCCTGTTAGCACACAGCAAACAGCATGGGCAGGAGAGAGACCTGCCTAAACCCAGCCAGCTTCAGCCTGGCAGCACCCTGCAGTTAAAGCAAAGCTCCTGCACATCATGTCCCAACCAAATGCCAGGCTAGCCCCGAGGCCACAACTCCCTAAGCCCAGTTATGTCCTTGGCCTGTCATCATCACAGCACATCCTAAGCAACATCTCTACAGGGCAAGTACAAAGGCTGAACCCTAACAAGGCAATTCTGGCATAAGCTCAGGCATAATTGACCTTTAGATCCAAAAAGCATCAGTAGGCAAAAGGGCAAACGTGGACCAGCAGTTGCCAGGCTCTGCCCGTGAGGCAGAGTGGGCCAGTTCTGAGGCTCAGCATATGCCACAAGCCGCCCCCAAGGTGCTAATTAAGAACATGACTCCCCCCAGCAAATTAAGCACAGGGGATCTGCAAACTCAGCAGCAACCCTGCACAACACCCAGCAATGCTCCACATTCCTGCTTGGGCTCATCAGGCCCTTCTGTGAGAAGCTTTGAGCCCCAACTAGCACACACATACAATGAGCATCAAAAGCCTGGGCAAAATGTGAAATGACAGCACCAACACCTCCGGGAGGCAGCTGGGTCACGCCAGCTCACTCCCAAACGCTGGTTTGATCTTTATTATATTTCAGTGAAGTCCACACACAGCTACCACAAAGCTCCCTCCCATCTGCTTTCAGCCTGAGACTGCAGCACAAGTCACAGAGAGAAACAGAAGCTGTGAGCAGCCAAACTCCAGCGCGGGTCAGACACACAGAGGTGGGGGGTTGTTCTACTCAGCCATCTGCAGGGTAGCCAGTGTCGTACAGCTTCCTCAGTCACCTCTTTCCAGACCTGCATCCTCCCCTCTGCCTCAAAACACAAGATAACTGAGATTCTGAGCCTCAGTGTACCCACCTCAACCCACATAACCCTTGGACGAGGGGGTCCTGTACCACTCGAAGCTGAGATTTAAGTTTAACCCTGGACTTTGTCACTTCCATGCTGACAAACATTCACCAGTTTGTTTCTTTTTATCTCCCACAGAAAGACAACGCGGTATCTAGAACAGGTACTCCCAAAGCTGATGGGTGAAGGTCGCAAGTTCCACAATTAACTAACTGAGCTCCACCGTGAGGTGTAGTGGGTGCAGCCCTCCCTAAACCTGCACCCATCCTGCCCATCACCACTGCCTCCTGGTGCTGAAGCACTTAAGAGAAAACAGGGCAGCACTGGTAAGCCGTTTCTGCTGTTCCACTACTCCCAGCCCCACTTAGAACAGAGCAGAAGGATTTCCAGGCGTTCACAGCTCTCCCTTCTACCTGCCTGTCCTGTGGAACCCACAGACTCACCTCTGACACTCGCTGCAGGTTCCTGCTTGCAATGACCGTCCGGCAGCCATGCCTGCAAAGAAGGGGCTGGTGAGGACCACACAGGCCCGGCTCCTCACAGTCATCTCGGACCTCTGGGAATTACCAGGAGCTCAGCCGGCGGGAGGTGGCACAACGCCCTTACAGGGAAGGAATTGCTGCTCCTCCAGGCTTGCAAGACTCAAAGAGGAGAGTCACAGCAGACTAGAGACCTGCCCCAGCCCTGTGACAGGGCCAGCCTCGGCCTCCCTCACCCCCATGGGCTGCCCCATCTCCCGCCCAGGGCTCCCATGAAGACTCCGCTGCCCCCAGCGTCGCACCCCACCTCTTCCAGGCCCCGTTACCACAAACCCACAAGGGAAGGGGGGGCTTTTACCGCCGCCCGCCCCACCGGCGCCCGAAGAGGCCGGGCAATGCTACCCCGAGCACGGCCGCCTCGCCAGGCTCTCGCACCTCATGAAGATCTCGGCGATGCGGAAGCCGATGCCCGAACCGCCGCCGGTGATGAACGCCACCTGGCCCCTGGGGGAACAGAGGGACAGTCAGAGCCAAGGCCGCTGGAGGGAGAGGCCGTGCCCCCTAGACCGCGGCACCCTCACCCGGCGCCCCCAGCGGACGCCCCGGACCCCCCAGCGCCGCGGCACTCACGCCAAGATGTCGGGGCTGAAGAGGTGCCGGTACTCGCGGAGACAGTCATCGGTGTCCAGGTCCGGCGGCGGCCGGGCGGCGGCTGCGGCCTCGGCCAT
>NW_020799118.1:15440479-15498135 GCF_003259725.1 Athene cunicularia | reverse complement strand
GGGAGCTGTGCCTGTGCCCGTGGGCAGGGCTGCAGGCAGGGGTGGGGGGGCTCAGTGCTCTAGGGTCAGGTTTGTACAGAGACCCCCCAGAAACCACTCTTTATTCAGCTTCCCCTATATCCCAAACTCCCAAGACATCACTCAGGAGGGAAGACAAATGCAAACAGTGCTGCTAAAATACCTGCAAGTTCTAAACCTTTGATAATTTAAAGGCAGCAAGGAACATCACTGCATACAAAGCCATTAATGGGCTATGGGGAGGCTGGGCTTGAGCCTGCCTCCAACATCCATTTGACTCCTTGATCCCCATCTCCTGTTTCCTTTCAGCCTCTCCCAGGTGCAAGGAGTGGGGGGCTAGAGTCCCCTCACAGGCTGGGAGGGGACAGGAGGGGTGGGGGTGTCTCAGGACCTGCCCTGCTCAGCACAGCAGCAAAAACATCTGACATGGCTTCCCAGGGGCAGACTGAACAGCTCTTGCAGAATAGGCTTGCTGCTGACACCCACCCAAAGAGGGGCTCAGGATGGGAAAAGGCCCCTATGCAGTGTCTGCTGTGCCAGGGGTGAAGGTAGAGGAAGGGGTTTCTTTGAGGAAGATTAATGCAGGCAGATACACACAAACCAGGTGCCCTTCAATACTGGCCCAGCAAGCTGCCCCCACCCCTGCCCAGGGGCCTGCAGCCAGACCTGCACTTTAGGTGATGTCTGGCAAAGGAAAAAGAACTTCTAGCACAAGGGGTGGCAGGTTGGGGCCTGGGCTTTGGCCATCTTCCAGCTGCTGCCCTTGATCAAGGGAAAAACATGTACTTTCACCCTCTGTCAACCAAACATTTTGCAAGAAACAGAAGCACCACCAGCCCACAGCACCCCGCCGGGAGGGGAGCCAGGACCATAGCGCATGAAATGCCCCTATCCCAGTGCTGAAGGGAGCCACAGCCAGGGTGCTTGGTGGAGCACTTGATCTTAAACCTAAGTGATTCTGATTCTGCCACTGTTGCCCACTGCGGTGTGGAGCAGAACTGCTGTGAGGGACCAGGAAGAGGAAGTTTGGAGCCCATGCTGCATTTTCACACACCTAGTCACCACTGGGAAAATCAAGAACTCGGAGTTTTAAGTGCAGACAGCAAGACTGAGTTACTCCAAGAGGTGGCTGCTTTGAACCACACGCTCCTGGTGCAGGTTCTGGCTGGCAGGGAGCTCAGGGCCTTTCAACCTCAGAGGACAGACCATCAGCCAGCCACCTTCACCTTGGGCTTCACACACCCAAGACTGGTTCACAGCCCTCAGCTGCAAGGGCTGTACCTGGTGAGGCACATTCTCAGCAGCCTGGACTCTGGTTCACATGCAACTCCAGCTGCTCACTGTAGGATGTAAAGCCCAAACATCAAACTGGTCCCAGTTCAGGCAGCCTGGATGCAAGGCTCTGTCTGTACACAGGTTATCCAAACAGCATACACTATCTCCAAACAACAAACATGCACATTGCAGGATTTCACAAAACTAGAGGAACCACAGAGCAAGTGCTCCTACACTCTAACTCACCCTTGATACCTCCCAGCTGCCCACATATAGCCACCTCACTCAAGTTTGCACCCACAAGTGTTTATGGGAGAACCCCTTCTCCAGGCTTGTTCCCACCATGCTGCCCTTATAACACCAGAGAATTAAGACTGATTTAATGGTCTATAAGCTGCCCCCTCAGCTACCTGGCTACAGACCTCAGGGACTGCATGATCAGAGATTCACAAACACCACAAAACCTGGTCCTGTCTGACTGGGGGACTGGGATTTTAACCTTACGCTCAGACAACACTATCAGGTCATTCTGGGCAGCAGCTGGCCTTCAGCTCTGGCCTCCTATGATGCAGCACCATGGATGTTAGGAGATTCCTGCCTGCAGGCAGCTCTTGGTCAGTTCAGACAACATTCTGCTGGATGGAACAAACAGATCACCACACTGGGTAACAGAAAAAACACCAGGGAACATGGGTGGTAAACACAGTGAGGGTATAGTGGAGAAAGAAGTCAACAGTGGTCAGCACCAGTTCAGTACAGCACCTTTCCAGAGCTGCTGGGCCCACTGGGAGCCTGGACAGGCCACTCCTGCACCCAGGGCACAGGACAGGCAACGCAGGCCCCTGCTGCCAGTCCTCTTGCCTCATCATGGAGAAAGGCTG
Organism: Athene cunicularia; assembly: GCF_003259725.1. Lineage (NCBI taxonomy): Eukaryota > Metazoa > Chordata > Aves > Strigiformes > Strigidae > Athene > Athene cunicularia. Next base: position 15,495,961 of record NW_020799118.1, on the reverse strand, counting down.
CAGATCGCTGCCTGCACTGCAAAACACGTTTCCATCCAACAGAAGGGCTTGGTGACAGGCCTACAAGGGAACTAAAAGAAGTTACAAGTTATTTAAAACAACAAAGTAAGCACTTTATTTCCATTAAGCATGTTGTTTTAGTATCACAATGGAATGATGAGAAAACGTTTAAAAAAACCAAAAAAGTCTCTAACCCCCACAAACAGCAGGGAGGTTTTCAAGGCAATTTAAAAACAAAGGGAGTGACAGAAGTGCCAAAACAGTCCCAACATCACGAGACTCCTCCTCTTCCTCGAGCTGGGCAGGGGCAGGAAGGTGGAATGACACGAAGGTACGAATGTCTGAAGTAGTCTTTGGCGCTTCTGCCTCACGTTTGATATGCACATGATCTCTCAAGACAACTCCACAGAAATGTCCAGACGCAACAAAGTGCTACGTTAGTAGAACAAAATCCCAGCGAGAGGACTTTCCGTACAGTTGAGATGCCCTGTGGCTGGGCGTTAAGACACATCCTGCAGACAGTGCTGACTCCAGCTGGGGGCCTTTGGGTTGGGAGAGAATAAAGGAAGCGTGGTGCGTGAATCCAAGAAGATGTGCCCATGTGCAAGACACTGCGTCCTGCAGTACTGACAAAACCAGGGAGGAGAGAAGGTGGTGGCAAAATGAAACACGGATCCGTTCCCTACAGTGATCAAAACACGAGTCCAGTGCAGTAACTATAGTTTCACAGTTCCAGGGGGCAAACTGTCATTGCAGAGTCTGTAGTAACGCAGGTCATTCACCAGTCTGTGCACATTCTGGGTAAATGATGGCAGATCCTGGAAAAGATCAAACAACACATTGTACTGCAAACAGAACGGTACCTATAAGCACTGTCTTACAGCCGAGAACAGAAAGGAACAGAAAGGGCCAAACACCCACGTGTATTTTCATACATGGGAACAACAGACTCCTTCCTCCAGTCTGAGACCAGGAAACCTGAGTTTCTGCAGCCCACGTGCAGGGAGCAGACAGCTCCAGAGCTGCTCTGTGCAGAGCTGAATCCAGATCTGGGCTCTGTTTGTGGCAGAAGCTTCTCGGCATGCAGTCAGGCACTACACAAACGGTCACAACATGGTCATCTGCAGCAGCAACTGCCAACAGCATTCCTGCCAAAGCTCCTGGGTGCCACAGACCCCACAGTGAGGGCTAATTTTCCTGAAGAGCAACTGCCTTCTAGAGCCCAGTGACTCTCTCAAGGCTCCTTGGCCTCAAATCCCCATCATCTCCCGTGGGAGAGGAAGCACTCAATGGGCAAGCAAGCTGCAGCACTGCCATGATGTTCCACAGGGAGGTTAGAGACCCTCCATTTGCTTTCAAATAGGAGGGGTTTGAAAGAATTGTGGGCCACTGCAGATAATCTGCTGTTGTCTTCACTGTAATCCTCAAACATCTGGCCAGCAGCTGGAGCCAGATTTTGGCAAGGATCTGAGTGTCCCACTCTAGAAAATGTCAGCCTACCCCTAAGAAAATTTCCTCCAGGAAACATATTCCCTAACTCCCACAGCATTCAGCAGTTTGAGACATGAGATGGCAGTTCTGCTACCTACAGTGAAAAATCCTTGGCTCGGCATTGCTGAGTATGGAAGCGTGTGGAACAAAAGGCACTGCCACAAAACACTGCCCTGAGCAGCTCACTGCTGCCTGCCAGTGTTCCAGGAGAAAAACCCTGCGCATCCTAGGAATACTGGCACCCTGCTGCAGCGTTTCCCCTTCTTACCCTGTCCATTTTGAAATTCCTTCCCAGTACGTTTTTCTGGTTCGAGTCCACACCATCACAGCTGGCCAGGAACTCGGGCAGAAAGGCTGAGTAGAAGCCATCAAAGTCCACCGAGGCCATATTGTAGGTTGCAATGCCGATCTCCTCCTGCAACAGGTCATGCGACTTGTGGACAAGCACCTGAAGTAGCACATTTACAAACTGGAACAGCATGGTTGTCCGGAAGATCTTCTGCACAGTGAGAGAGAAAAGCAGACTGTTAGGAGTCGTCACACCACAGAGGGACCACAGCAGCCAGAACATTGCTTCAGAAGGACAAATTGATCAAGGTCAGACCAGGCATGGCTGAATGGGGCCACTTCAACACCAGCAGCTTCTGAGCTATCAGCAGGGTCTGCAAACTCTTGTGAGCACAGAGATAATTTTCCAATCCAAGATCACAAATGGCGACAGTAAACTAGATTAATATCAGCTTTAAAATTAACAGTGAATTTCGCCACACTTATCCTCATGTATCTGACATGAATTTAAGCATTTAAGCAAATGGCATCAAGTCCCATTCAAGCTTGAGCCAGTTTTAGCCCTGCACGGTGTTCCTGAAAGCCATGGAACCTGGCTAGCTGCCTGAAAGTCTGAAACAGGAAGCTGTTAACATGATGGGCTGTCCTTCAGTTGCAACCACAGATGTGAACCTGAAAGCTCTGCTTTCACAGGCTAACCAAAAGGTCAAGACCCTGGATTCTAACTTTAATTCTTCAAGGCAGCAGCTAACAGGTCTAAATTAGGAGGGGCTGGAGGATGGGTCGTACATGGCAGCAATGGAGACAGCCACCTGGCAGTGACCCGACTGTAAATACTGGATACCCTACTGCTGACTCAGATGGGAACGCTGGAGGAACTCGGTCAGTGTCCCACTGATGATCCCAATTTCTACTTCTGTGTGTGCTCTTTGCTTTCCCTCATTCTCACATGAGGGAACAGAACAGAATCAGGATCCCTCCCATGCGCAATGCAGCAGTATCAGGGAGGTGGTAACACCACTCTGACCAGCATTAAACACATCAGGATCACAGCAGTCAACCAAAGGCTGTAGCATAAAAGCCCCCAAATCTTGACCTCTGGTTTCTGAGTAGTTTAAAACAAGTCTCAGAACAGCACCTGCCTATGACACTGGTCAACTAGTACCCACCTTGTGGTACAGCTTCTGCTTGGTGTTCAGCGTCTCCAGGTAGAAGAGATTCTGCTTGAACAGGTGAATGTCAGGTTGAAGGAAGGACTGGCCAAATGCCTACAAACAAAGCAGAATTGAAGGAAGGGGACCAATATTACAATGAATATCAGACCTCCCAGGCAGAACATCATTTTCACCCTGACACCAGAACAAAGTTCTGGGAGCCTTTGCTGCTTCTCAGTGCAGCAAACTAACAAGACAGGCAGTTGTTTAAGTTAACTGTGCCAGACCAACAGGAATGAAGAAATTTTAGTGGAAACATGGTCATATTCTTGCAGAACAGTTGCTAAATTGGGTCTGTTGGGAACAGGTGGGCCAAGTTTGCATTGAAGAGGAACACAGATGCTGAGCACAGCTCCCTTGGCAGGCAGTTTACTTGTGAAGGGTTTGGCTGTTTCTCGGAGACATTACCTAAGGTAGCATGGCAAGCGTGAACAAAAACAGAACACATGCACAGGTTTTGTTCTTAATCCAAGTAAGAAGACCAAGGCAACTGGCAGATGCATTTAATAGAATCACAGAATCATGTAGGTTGGAAAAGACCTTGAAGCTCCTCCAGTGCAACCATGAACCTCACCCTGACTGTTCCCAACTCTACCAGATCCCTCAGCTCTGGGTCAACCCGACTATTCAACCCCTCCAAGGATGGGGACTCCCCCCTGCCCTGGGCAGCCCATTCCAACGCCCAACAGCCCCTTCTGCAAAGAAATCCTTCCTCAGAGCCAGCCTGACCCTGCCCTGGGCAGCTTGAGGCCATTCCCTCTTGTCCTATCACTTGTTCCTTGGTTCAAGAGACTCATCCCCCCTCTCTACACCCTCCTGTCAGGGAGTTGCAGAGGGCCAGGAGGTCTCCCCTCAGCCTCCTCTTCTCCAGACTAAACCCCCCCAGTTCCCTCAGCTGCTCCCCAGCAGACCTGTGCTCCAGACCCTGCACCAGCTCTGTTGCCCTTCTCGGGACACGCTCGAGTCATTCAATGGCCTTTTTCGGGTGAGGGGCCCAAAACTGAATCCAGTCATCAAGGGGCGGCCTCACCAGTGCCAAGTACAGGGGTCAGATCCCTTCCCTGTCCCTGCTGGCCACACTATTGCTGATGAAAGCCAGGATACCATCGACCTTCTTGGCCACCTGGGCACACTGCTGGCTCATCAACATGTTACTGCACTAAGAAAGTCAAGATGGGAGCTGGGAGATTGACCTGGGCATTATAGAAGCAGTAAAGAGCCTAAGGAACAGAATTTACTGGACCCTGATGAACTAGCCTGGTAGGCCTGCACAGACTGTGATAAAATATCTTTCACACCCTGAACGCCTCTGAAACACTGCACATATGATGTAGGCAGATGAAATAAGTTCTGTGCAGAGACAGGCAGAAGTTTACCAGTTGCTGCTTCAAGGTATCACAAATGAAGAGTTTATTCCCCCATACCAGCCATTTATTGTTAAACTGACAAAAATGGCCCAAGTCACTTCAAGACTGAGCCAGTTCTGGACTCAGATCTCTGGTGGAAACCAGTACACAAACTTTTTAGTATCCTCAACACAAAACACTGGCTGTGTGGAGAACGTTTACAGAACATTAGAGTGTTGTATCAAAACAACAGGAGGCAAGTAGTAAAACAAATAGTACAGTATTGTCAACCAACCTGAAGTTAATATCAAGATTACCACATAAATATCTTCTGAAACAAGGCACTTGAGTGAGTTTAGGAATGTCACACTGCTACAGGTGAAAAAGATGCTCAGTCAGCCCTGCATGGGGACCATCTTGGGCCTCATTCACATCAAAAGATGCTCAGATAAGGACAGGCCAGAGGGAAACACTGATACAGTTTATGTCAGTGCAAGAGCTCCCTCTTCACTCATGTGTCAGAAAGGACACAGTCTCCAGAAGACCTCCACAATGGGGCAGCTCTACTAAAAGTCCTCCCACGTGAGTACCAGCACATGGCCCCCTGCTCCAGCGTTCAGTGCCCTCAGAGGAGCAAGCCCTGCACTCTGACAGCAGATTAGGAGGCCGATTTTTTTTTTTTCCTGATTTTACTTTAAGTTGCACTACCTGTTTTGGGGACAGTTCTTACATCTACGAACTGCACAGGAACTGATTTGGCCAGCTCTGACGTAAGTAACATGCGGAATACAGTCTGTTATTCTTCAAAATTTTAATTCCCCAACCTGAAAAGATTAGTGCTGCCCCTGCCTCCTCTATTCTCCAGGCTAAAGGCTATAGGATATTACCCCACTGACCCTTCTCTACCAGATCCAATGGTACAGCACAGAACAAGCCCATATATACCAAAAGATATCTTGATCTCAGGAAAACTTCCCTGTACCAATAGTTTGCCCTAGTGCTAACCACAAGACTTGTAACAGAAGTAAATGGGTCAGCGTCAGTAATATATTTTTAGGTCCAGATGCAAGATGAGGATGGAAAGGAATTAACATTCCTAAGTGCTTGCTTCCCCACGCAGTGAGGCACCGTGCCTTGTGAGCACATCAGCGAGACCACTCTGCAAGTACTTTGATTTATAGAGGTTCTGGAAGGCAAGACCTCACTCAAGATACAGTCTAGCCCCATCACCCCTGTATTTAGTGCACTGCCACAAGTAGCACATGCTCCACTGCTGAAAGGATTCTGGGCAACTGCAGGAATAGCCGAGTTACCTGCATAATGGCACTGAACTGTGCTTCATTCTCCATCTGCTCTTCTGCTACTCCTCTTTGGACACTAGCCAACACACTAGATTTGAAGAAGTACCGCCAATTATGGTGGAGGACCCGGAAAAGCAGCTCGAACAACTCTGCTTTCACATCAGGAGATGAGCGCTAGGAGGAGAAGAGAACAAACAACTCAGTGTCCTGTGCTGGAACCACACGCGTCCCCTGGATCCCACCGCTAGCAGCACCCTCTCAGGTGGCTACCCAGGGCAGTGCTTTGCAGCCAAGGTACCAGAGCATCAAAGCATTTCCTCCTAAGGCAGGCACCAAACTCAGCAGCTCTTGGATCATGCTAAGAACACATCACTGAGTTTTGAGTTTTACCTCCTGCTTTGAGCATGCCTGTAATTTTAGCTTCTCTTGACAATTCCTGACACAATCCTCCACCCACACTGCTTCTAGTTCCCACTGACTAGTCACCCAGTTTTCAGTGCACAGGGACTGACATTTACAGCTCTTGGAAAGCTAAAAGCTTCATTGCTCCCACACCCCCAGCAACATCTTCCCTTCGAGTCTCCCCCTCCCTCCACCTTGTGTGAGAACAGCCCTACCTCTGCAATGATGGGGTAGACCTGCTCCATGCACAGTGAGATGACGCTGGGTAGAAAAGGCTTGAACACTTGGCCTGGCTCTTGTACCACCACTTGCAGTATTTTCAGAAATTTCTCCACCACCCGACAGCCAGTGCTGCCCTCATGGAGGATGCTCTCTGCCAACTGCTCCCTACAACAGAAACAGTCATTGCACAGGAACCTTCCTAGAGACCTGCATCCTTACCTAATTTACAGGTAAGAAGGCAGCACCTTTAAACTTAGTCAATTAATACAAGTCAAGTACATCAAGCCACAGAAGGAAGCTAGGCTTTGACTGAGGATTGATAGACCTCTCCTCCCCAACAAAAGCTTGAGTGATAGTTGGGGCACCCTCAGATCATGGGTGTGAGCGAACAGGCAATGCATGAGCCCAGTTCATATCACACACTTCCAGAAAGTCCATGGGAGAGCTGAAATTGCATGATGGCATGTATGATCGATGTGCATGGGCTGAGTCACTTCTGACCTGGAAGCATGTTCCTCAGATTTATTCCTGGGGCATGACAAAAGTCTGGACACAAAGGGGTTAGAAACACAGCACTCTTTAGGAACAGGGACCCACTGTGTAAGCAGCTTACTAAAATAAATCATCCCAAGGGATAAGAAAGTGACCAACACGGGACAATACCTGGTGAACATGTTTAGGAAGGTCTGTATGATCTGCTCAGTGAAAGGCACTCCCATCTGCACCCTCAGTCCTTGAAACAGGGTGAGGAAGAAGCTCAGCATCTCATCTGTCACATCTAAGATAAGAGGAGGAAAGAAAAAAAAAAAAACATGTTAAGGTAATATACAAGTGCATCAATAAGTCTTTTATGTGAGATTTGCTCCTCCTGTACAGGGAACCCCATTTACTCTTGGACATTTAGCAGCAGGGTTGCCATTAGAAACTGAAACCAAAAGCCAGTGCTACAGGGCTTAGAGATTGTTCATCCACTTCTGAAAACCGCCAGGGATGACAAGTACAGGCAGCACCAAGCAGCTCAGACCAAACACAATACTAGAAGCAAGGCCCTTAGTCTGGTCTGCCTACAGAAAGTGCTTGGAGAAAGATCTGGTGATGGTCTGGGCTGATCTCCAGTTGCTCACTGCTTGTACAGGGTTAACAGGAAATACAAGGAAATCCAAAACAACTACACAGCTTGGGGCAGCTTGGAGACAGAATCCAGCATTTTTTTTTTTTTTGGGTCAGGATCTGAAAAGACCCTTCTAACTTCAGAACTCATTTTCAGCACGTGGTTATGCAGTTAGCTGATCAGCACCACAGCTAATTCTTCATCAGTCCCAACACGCTTTATTGAATAACCACAGTAAGCTGAAGCTGCTCAACTCCTCCTTCATATAGCCTTTTATAGCCAATAAGTAGCAATTGCATGAGGCTGCTAGCCTGTTCTGACAGCAGTTCATGGAGTCACAGCATCAGCTTGCCGTCTTGGATCCTCTCCGCATTTCAATTTTGTTTTGTTCCCCCACGCCTGCTTCACTGAGAAAATCCCACTCAGCTCCAAAAAGTTTTCCTGGAATGCCTTACTCTTCATGATAGAAGCTGCTGCAGTCCTGGGCATTCAAGCTACCCTGATGTGACACAAAATGTGGGTCGCTGGCCAGGCAGCAGTCCTGGTTACAACTCAGGAGCCTTTCCTTTACAGGGGAAAAAAAAATATAATCAACCCACTTCATTTGACCTGATCTGATGAGATCTACTCCTCTTTGTCTTCAAGCTTCTGGAGAATGGCAAACAGCCAGACAGTGTATTTAAAAGTGCTTTTTTTTTTGTGCTCAGGATCAGCTCCACTTTGTTTCTCTGCTGAACACAGCACAGGGCATCTTCATCTTCTGGAAATATGACAGATCTTCGTGCCTGTATCCTAGGTGGCAGAGATCTCCCTTCCCTGTTGTGATTCATCCCAGCCCACCCAGAATAACAGACTCACATTGCACTTAGGCACATCAAGCCCACACACTTCACAAGAACCACCACGATTCTAAGCTGATGGACTTTGGATGTTACCAGTAGGTCATAAAGCTACTCACAGCATTAAAACCTGTCCTATGGTTATACCTGACTGATGAATGAAAGCTGGGAAGAGGGCTAGCGAGACCTGCACGGATTCTTGCAGCGACTGATAACAGATCTGTCGAGACTTGGTGGATTCTCCAGAGATACTTTCTACAATATCTTCTAAAACACTGAGTGTCTGATGGATGATCACTTTGGCTGCAAAATAAGAGAGGTGATACTTCCTGCATGTGGCAATACTACTCAGACAAAAGAAAGAGAAGTTCACACACACTAAGTAAAACAACCTACAAGGCAGCACATACACCAAACCCAAGCTGGAATCAACAATGTTTTTAAGTAAATGTTCACATTTGAAATAGGTTCCATTAGGTCACTGTAGCTACTTGCTTTTTTAAGTTACACAGGTTTACTGCCCTGCAGATACACCCACTGCTCAACTACTCAGGTGCAGAGGCTGAGGGGAACATAAGCAGTATTATTCAATGTGCTATTGTTAAAGAAACACTAGCCAAGAAAAAAGCAGCACATTATGACAGCAAAACACACTGCAGATTTCTATTTCTGAAAGTAACAACATGATAAACAATCACTGTATAAGCTAACCCAAATGCTGGGAGAACTTAACTGGCTCAGTTCAACCCATGTGAGCAGTCTGATACTCTTCTTGTGAGGAGAAAAGCACTGTCTCCCATGTACCCTCCCTGCACACAGCTGACCAGCATGCCAGGCTTGTCAGAAGCTGTGACACTGCATACTTCTAAATAATTTTTAAAGTATAATTCTCAAAAAAAATCCCACCAAACCCAAGCAATAAAGCCAAAACACCACACCCAAAAGTAGTCCTAAAACATGCCCAGAAGCTTCCAAAAGGTCCCTGGATCTCATCAGTTCAGGGCTCTCCTACTCCATATAGAAACCCTCTACAATACTCAGGTCCAGAAGAAATTCTTATTTTCCCCTTTAATATTTTATAACCATAATCTCCATTAACAATGCCTCCAGTCAATGTTTCTAATACTACAGGATCCCAGCATTAGGCTCTTAAGTATTCCTAATGCAATCACTGCTATTCAAAGTTTTATCACAAACTTGATCCCACCTTCCCTGCACAACTGAGGAAGACAATACTTTGATGGAAGAGTTTATAGGCTACCTGGGATGAGAGTGCCCTTTACACACCCACAGAAGGGTCTCTAAAGAAAGAAAATACAAATAGCTCCTTTCACATCCTCCCCATATGCTAAATACAGTTTCTCAGCCAAAATAATTATTGGGAAAATGAGCTTAATGCCATCTATCAGCAGTTTGTACTGCAGCTGTCAGAGGACAACAGACACCAAGACACTTGGTACTTACTGTCCTCCAGCTGCACCTTTCTCTGTGGCAAGATGGCATTGGATTTTAATTGGCGGTATTCTCTCGTGAGGGCAGAGATTAGGCTGGCATGGTTGGTGGAGCGAACTGCCCACTGCTGTTCGCTCTCTGGAAGATTTGGCCAGGGCAGCAACAATACATTCGACAGTGCTCTGCACACCAGCACCTGGGCCTAGAAGAAACAGGACATTAGGCAGAGAGACAAGGTTTTACCATGTTCGCAATTCAGTTTTTGCTAGAGCAAAACCCTGGAGCGAAGGTGACATTTTACAGCTCTTCAAGACATCAGCAGTGCTCACTGTTCGAGGAAAGAGTTCGATAGCAGGTGAGTCCACATGAAAACTAGCAGCTCTGCAAGGTAAGAGAGAAGCAAAGCTCCATGACTGAGGGGCTGGAACCAGCTCCTGGGTCTGTCAGCCCTTCCCTGCAACAGTAAATCTCTGTTCTTCGTATTCATAAACCAAAAATAACAGCACTTTCATTACTGCTTGTCTGGTTTACACACTAAGCTCTATGCTTGCACAGCACTTTATGCCTCCATGCCAGCACAGAATACAACCATATCCCAGCCTCCACTGTGTCTTTTCAGTGCTTCTGTAATATAAATACTAACTTGGAGTGAGGTGTGTGAAATGCTAATGTAGGTTTCCCAGAAAACTCTTCCTGTATGTCAGAATCAACGTGCCTCTACTGTAAAGATGATGCAGAAACTGGGACTGGGTCAGCAAGTGAGAAAGGAAAAAGATCTAAGAGGTGTAATTGTGTTTTTTCCTTATGCTGTTGCTTGAAATAGATCATTACTGACAAGCTATATCACTGCGATTCCTGGATATCCACAATACAGAGATAACTGCTACTCCTGTGGCTTTTTTTGATGTTGTACCTCGCTGCAGTAAAAACTGAAGCACAGCTTCCCAAGGACACCTAATCTACATTCTTCAAGTCTGAGAAATCACCTTATCAGGAAGCCGCTGAGCAGAAGTGTCTGTGATCCTGTTGAACACCTTCTGTACTGCTGGGATGCTGATCAAGAACACTGGTCGCACTGTGGTGGCTAAAGAGACTAGCAGGTGGCATGCGGACAGCAGCAGCTTCTCCTGCACCTGAAAGAGAGGGCGGTCAGGCTGCCCAGTAACACCACCACACAGAACCACAGCACGCAACACTGGTGTCATGCGGCACAGTGAGCTGCCATTACCAGGTTTTTACAAGTAAGAGAGTTTGCAGTATTTATTTGCCAATCAGAGCACAGGTCAGTTCCCTTAATACTGTGGAAGAGACTTCCCTGCTTGCAAGCCATAAAATCATTAGACTGAGTTTATATGCCTCTAAATTGCTTATTCTTGTATTAGCTTGGCTTACTGCTATTTAGAGTCACTCTTAGTCTCACCCTACATGAGACAGTTGCTGTGGCTCTGGAAGACAGACATCCAGCTCTCAGACTGACTGACACCAGGAGCCACAGCGTGGTCCAGAGCAGAGCATTAAACACCTGCCCACAACAGCTCTGCCACTCGAGGCTCTCCCGCCTCCGATGGAAGCCCAGCACTGCCAGAGGTACCTTGGAGCTGATGAGGGGTGTGATGGCCTCCAGAGCGGTGGAGACCAGAGAGATGAACTGCTCCGGGTTCTGCCGATGAACTTCGCTGTAGAACTGGGCAAGCCAGTGTGCGTAGGCTTGCAGCGCTGCCAGGGACTGAGCGTGGCTGTAGGGGAGAGTGCAAGGTCAGATACATATACAGGATAAAAGGTACATAGGCATGACAGCTGCACAAGGACAAGTCCTGAGCACGGTGGGCAGTTTTGACAACATAGCAGGAAAGAATATTGGTATTCTTAGACAAAGCTGGCAGCTTTTTCTTTAAAAATTGTTTACTACTATTTTTCTGTCCTGGAACCTGTACATTCAAGGCTGTGCTGTAACTGGACTCACCCACTGCTCAACAGTATTAGGCCAAAGGTATAAATTGATACAAATTATAATCAGCTGGTAGATTGACTATAGCTATACTTCATAATTACATTTTTGGCACAGTGCCATATTAAGATTTTTTGAGTCAGGACATTTCTTTTGTATCAGAGAGAGGTGTCCTCCAAATATTTGACAACGTACCTTTGTTAGGCTAGTGTTAGAAGAGGGATCATAGGTTTCTTCAGGGACATTGGACAGAGAAAAGGATGAAAATCCTCACTAACAGATAATGTAAAAAGCCTCCCAAAATATTTTAAATCGGAAGAGGCAAGAGACCATTAAAATAATAAGGTCTGCACAAAATGCAGCGCTAGTAACTTGGGATTATTAGGAGAAATCCAGGGAACTATACAATGAAATCTAGTGGGGGTTTTCAATGAGCTGCTATACATTCAATTGCAAACTTGAACAAGCCCTTGACATGTATAAAAGGACAACCATAAAATTCTGCTCACAAAATGCCATTTGGCAGGAAACAGGTTTGTACTACACAGCCCTAGGAACGGAAGGTCTCTAAAAGGCTGTCAGAGTGGTGTTTTGTTACTAGCAGCATCAAAATTTCACACTTAATGTCAACTTCTGGATCGAAGGCATTCATTTGTTTCAGAAATAGCTTGCATAGCTGGAGGGCGTATGTTTGTCCTAGAAGCCAGCTGCTTGAAACCATGTACTAGGAAAAATAACTTTTACCTGAGCCATAGATCTGTCTTTGGTAGAAAAAAAAATAAAAATCTATAAACTAGAACTGCATACCAACAGTGGATTAATTTCTTAAAATGCCACTATTGTAACACTTATTTAATCATTTAATTACACTGCAAGAGACCTAAGCTTTTACAGCCATTAATACAGGCAGAATAAGAGTTTGCTTTTAGAGCCAATCTAATGGGTGTTTTTACTTCTCATCACATATGTATTTTTCTTTAACTAACCCGAGCCCATTAATTTGAGGAAACTGGTCCAAAATGCTGGCAGCAGCCTTAAACTTCAACAGTTAGAAGAAGGTGCCCTCTTGGTTAGCTAGCAATCTGTGCAGAGATGGGCCAAACATTCACCAAGCAAGTGGCTAGAGCACCAGACCAAGGAGATCTAACAACTCCTCCACCCCACGCAGGTACCGAATCTGGATACAATCATTTGCAGTGTCTGTCTCATACTCACACATCGATCAGGTCAGGTTTCAGTACAGATGGTACTGCAGTTTCGATGTTGTACAGTTTAATCTGGGATCCATATAGCGTTACCTTTACCAACCTGCAAGTGAACACATATATGGTAATGTAAAGGGACTGTAATATGGATAGACACATACAAATTCGCTCGAACATCTTATTTGAATGCAGCTCTTTGCAAGTCTGTGTCAATATTCAGCTAATATATAGACAAGATTCATTTACTTGAATATAATTTAGAGCCTATTTCACTGTTCGTGAGAAGATGGAACAAGTACGATGTTCCTGCATGGAAATGAGAAACATAACCAAGGCAGCTGTGTAAAATCCTGATTTTCTGTAATTTCCAACTGTGCTAATTAAGCTTCTCGGAGAGGAAGAATTGAACGATGTCTGTCTTTCAGTTTTCACAGGTCTTTTCATTTAGGAAAAGAGATTTTGGTGATTTAGCTTTGAGACACCCAGCTCTGAAGTAATCAAACTCTATACCTCATTTCACTGCATCACAGATGCTCGAAAACAAGTGCTTCAATCTTTTCAAGTGAATGATTTTATTTAATCTCTACTATTAGTTATTTCTTTGGTTAAGAATTTGCAAAGTTATCTGGGAAACTTAGCACTGATGAACGTGACAAGATTCTGGCCACTGAGTTTTTCATATCACAATTTAATCTCAACAAGGGGAGGCAGAAAGAAACCTTGGTTTTCACACTCCCTGCAGCGGTGGCAGTTGCTCCTTGCACTGGTGAAGGGACAAGGAAACTCCCCCTCCCATACCTACCTCTCCACCACTGTAAGAGCATCATTGAACCTGGCAGCAAACACATCCCCAATGAAGTATTCTGCTAAACGACCAACGGCCTGCAGCAAGGAGCTCAGGTCCCTCAAGGAGCAGTGCAAACGGCGGCAATCATTCTCTGCAGTGATGTTCAGCCTGTGACCTGAAATGACATCATGGGTCATTAGCAATGAAGCCAAAAGATCTGAGTGTAAATTATCCCTTGTGCTAACAGCCACTGACTAAGAGCCTAGCAGTCTGAACACTCATACTTTAAACATCTTGTGCGAGAAAAAAGACGTAATCTTGTGACTAATAAATACAGCTCTTCGGGATGGGAAACCTAATTACAAAGCTACAGGAAATGCAAAGTTTATTCCAATTACATTGCAAGCATTCCTCTTAAATTAGCTCGACAGTGGGTCACAGTTCAAATGGGAGCACTGTCAAAGTGACTGAAATACTCAAACTGGGTAAGACAAGTTCAACTTTCCCGCCCGCCACAATTCATAGTCCTCTTTAAAGGCTGAAATGGATATTGCAAATTATTTCAGCCTTTTACATATTTTTTCTATTTGACAGTAATAATTATAAAAAAAAGGAGTCTTTCTGGTTATCTGTTGACATCAAAACACAATCCCAGCTCTTCAGAGAAGGTCACTGCCATGCTCCCTCTGCTGGTTAGAGTGCAGTAAGTGTTCCAGCAGCAGAAGCATATTTGGACAAGAGTGTATTTGCTTCTGATATGAAACTAAATAACACTTCACATTTCTCAGACATGACAAACATGATTTGCTAATCTTACTACTTATGCAATTGTCCTACCACTTGGTTGCAGATACCTGGTCTCTCAAGTGGTCCAGACCTTTTACTAAAAAAGCAAACATGTTCTGAAACACCATGTTTCAAAGAAAATCTGTCTCTTTCTGCCACCCATATTTAATCTCAGATTAAGTTTTCAGAACAAGTTTGCCATTTGGTACCATTGGCACCAGCATACTATCAACCAGTTCTGAATCCTCATCTGCATCTGAGCTACTTCTGACCCATCAGCTAAACAGCCAGTCCACATGACAGCTTCTAATACAGATTGTTGCCACAGCAGTAAAAACCTACACATTGCTTATCCTACGTCTGAAATGATCCTAAAATTGGAAGTACTTTTTCCTGAACTGTCTATACAACAATTTCCATTCTGTCATGTATAGTAGTATTAAAGATGTAATAGATTCCTTCTTTGGTATAACCAGAAAACTTAAGTGTAATCCTAGCCACAATCTCCCCTCAGAGATCTCACTACTACTACTTTCCTTATTTCACAGGAAGGAACAAAGCTATGCTCATGCTTTTTATTCAGCTGAGAGCATCAGTATCTTTGTAGATTATATGTAAAGACTCTTGAAACACTGATTTGTATTAGTAGATTATATGTAAAGACTCCTGAAAGCTAGATAGGTCTTCAGAAACTACTACTACATCCTAAATGTTTAACCTTCTCACTGACTCACAATGGTTTTAATTCAAGCCTAAATAAAAATGCAGCTATGGCGGACAACTTCACACCAGATTTGAGCACAAAGCAAAGAGGAGCACAACCTATCTTGAAATAAGTTTTAGTGGGAAGAAAAAAAGTAACCATTATCCATCCGTGTTACTGTAGTATTTGATGCTGCATACCTGTTTTTGACACATATGGTATCTTCATTTCGAGTGCTAGAACAAGGGAAGAACCATACTAATTAAAAAAAATAATTACATTATCAGACTTTTGTCTCTGTTGGAGTTTAACTACTGAGCCATTAGACACCATACACATGTTCAGATTCTCATTGGAATACAGAAGCAGCAGCAGCACCAAGGCAGGTGTAGAGTGCTTTTACAATCAGCTGTTCAAAGAGTGAGCACTGCAGAGCTCAGCAGGGGTTATTACCTGTCCCCGAAGTGACCACAAACTGCTGGAGTCCCAGATACACTTCCAAGTTATCCTGCAGAACTGGAAACTAGAAGAGACAAGAAACAAGTGTGATTTGGGGGTTTGACAGACAACACCCCAACTACTAATTACTTGGTTAGAGCATAGTTTTTTATTTTTCCCTACTGCCTTCAAAAGGACATTCAGAGAAAAGGCAAGTGCTAGGTTCTGGGCTGATTCTGCATGCCACAGCTTCTCATGTCTTGATAGCTGTCATGAAAACAATAAAGATCACCACCCTGAAGGCACTTCTCTGTGGTAGCTCTCCTTTTCCCACAAATACCAGCAATCAGCCTAACAAGATAATGGTCTGACAAGTGTAAGTGATGGCACAGCACTAGGAATATACCAACACAGACCAAACAGAGCAGAGGAAAGGCAGATCTTGGTAAGCAGGAAGCCTGCACTGCACCCACCTCACCTGTAAGCATCAGCTTCTCAGAATGCAGCTACCAAAATATTATTAAACCAAAGAAGTTGAGTTCAGTGCCTCTGTAACAGAAAGGAATTACTGCAGCACTCTGCTGACAAGCTGCAGGCTGCATCAAGAGCAGCTGAAGCCCCGTGGGGAAAGCAGCCATGGGAGCAAACACCACAGTCCTGGTCCAGGAACAGAATGTCAGCCTAACTCCATCACTCAGCACTGAGGGCAAACGTGCCCAAACCTGGCGATACTTCAGCTGAGCAACAGGTTATGCTGCCATGGGGGAGTGTACTGTGCACACAGACTAGGAAGCCTTCTAGGCAGCTTCTAGCCAGCCAAGCTACTTCAATGATCCAACTGTATTTGTGCTGTGCCTAAATGCATTTGTACACATACAAGAAAAATCTGCATTTCCTTGTAGACATCCCATTAGAGAGAATATTTTGCCAACACTTTCAGCCTGGCATTGTTTCACTTAATTTCTATTGGCAAAAGTCACCACATTTGAGGTGGTTGGTGTCATGAAAGTTCATTCATCTATCAGCAGAAGGAACTGCAGCCTTTCATTGTCCAGCATGGGACAGAGTAATGGCAGATGCTGTACACTGTTTTAATTATTTGATACTGAGAGACTAGTCACTGCATTCAACAGCAATGCAGACTACATGTGAAATGGCTTGAGCATCTCCCAGATTATCCAGTATACAAGAATGAACTAATGCAGGGCTCAAGAAGCACTCACTATCAAGTTTATAACATGCTGTGCCTAATTAACAGTTGAGCACCTTTGCATAACTGCAGAACTATTTAAAAGAAAACAGATAGTCTTCCTCATGTTAATGTGTAACTTTAAGGAAGCCACATGCTCTTCACCATATGACCCATATGCTCACTGAAACAGCTGCTCCATTTGTCTGCCACCACACTGCAGAGGAACTTCTACTTTTGTATGAGGACTACTTTGTTCACTACTTCAGAATTTCTAGTAACAGGCTTCTAGTGCTCAGCTCAGCCAGAATGTTTCTTAAATAATCATTTAAAAAGCAGTTCAGGTCAGGCATCTTCTGCCTCTGGAGCAGCTCAATTTTCTCTGCTTCTTGGGAATATGGTATGCAGTAACTCCAGCAGAATTAAACTTGCTTTGAGATTCCACTGCTCTTACTTGCCTTTCTTCTCACCCAGAGAAAAGGCACTGACCACTCTGAATTTTGGACTCCACTTGAGATGTCCTCCTCAAAAACCATTATAATGCTACAAACTCAGACAAGTTTTACACCACTGATTCTAGCAGCAACAGTAGCACTAGCTGGAGAGAAGCACTAACCTGTGTTTCTCAGATACAATTCCCAATTGTCTGAGGCACTCTTCAGCATTTATATCTAGCCTTTCATTTAAACAAAGATTTCACTCTCCTTAAAAATCTAATAATGGCACTCATCCACCCAGTTCAGTGCTGCCTAACAATATAAAGGCCAAGATAAACAGCAGTGAAGGACTGCTGCCAAATGCTTACACTTTGAGAGATGGGAATTTCTAAAGAGCTCACTTATGTCCAGCAAGTAGCACTCAAGATGCTCACTGAAGGATTCTCTTCAGACACACCAAGAAATCTGACAAAGCCAAAAACCCCAAGGTTTTTTCCTTAGTTTCTGGTCTCCCCTTGCCAAGATTTTGATCCAAACTCAAATTTCCCTATTTTTTTGGCACCATGGCCTCTACCAAGCAGCTTGCAACAAACTCCAGCAGCTGGTGCTCATTTCATATTGCACTTTTAGTCTGGATAGCTACTTACTAGTGTGGAGAAGGCATGAGTTGGCAAGAGCTCCATGACTTTTGCAACCACTTCCAAGCTCTGGCGCAAGTACCGCTGCCATTCAGTCTGCTGCTACGGGAAGAAACATCAAGGTAAGCTCAGCACTTTGAGGGAAACAGGTGGCTTTCTGTAGACCAATAGGTCTTAACTGATGCTTGGGACTAGCTAGCTCCTTTCCAGAACTTGGCTTTTGCAGACGCCCAGACACTGAAAAGATACTGCTCTTGTGATTCTCATGTGCTGTTAGACATCTGATGGAGAATAATCTTGCCAACCCATGCTTTGGGTGCATGTGCATATGTTTCCCTGGAGCGATAAGGCACAAGCATTCACTCCTAAAGAACAGTTACTGCTCAGATGACAAGCACCCATTATTGCAGAACAACCTGCCCTTACAGTACTCCGGCCTCACCCATTTTGGCCACCTAGTTCACTTCTACATTTATCAGTATTGAGATGATGCTTACCCATACTGACTCAGAATAAATAAGCTTCAACGAAAGCACTAACAATATATACAACTTAAAGCTTTTGTCTCAGTTATTTCAGCACTTAAATTCCACAGCCACCAGACATGGACACCTAATGCCTGTGAGAATCAGAATCTAAGTATCTGTATTCTTCTCCCATGAGAACCAGGTTAAAACAAAGGTTATATCTTTTCAGTGTGACTTTAAGCTTTTCTCAAAGGCTTTTCAAGCTGCTTTAAACTTCAAACCCCACACAGAATGAAGAAGCAGCTGTTCAGATGGGAAAGACATTCCAGGTGTTATGAGTGCAATAGTTAATATCTGGACCTGTAGCTGTCTGTGTTCAACTCTGTTCCTTACATCATCATCCAGTGTCTCATCATCCAGCTCCTCCAGCTGTGCCTGGTTATACCTGAACTGGATTCGATTCAACACCTCTGTCAGCAACAGAACCAAGGCATCTTCGTACCTGTGACCATGGAAGAGACAGGATAAGAGCTTGATTAAACGATTCTGCAGAGATTGCTGTGCCCACAGCCCTTTCAGCCATGGAGATATGCAAAACAGATGACAGTTTAAAGTGGCCACTGCAAAGAGCCTGCAGTACAGTGTGACAGGTTTGCTAAGGAAACAACAAGGAGATCCTGGGATTAAGAGTATTATGTCATTTCAGGTCACAAGCTACCTGCACAGAAAGAGCCTCTCTTTCCCTCTACCTCTGAAAGGAAAAGGGAGAACTGTTTGAAATAGAAGCAGCCCAAGAGTTCAAAACAGGATAGGTAGGAGTGGCTTGCCAGGAATAACAGCAGAGGTACATGAACAGGAGGCACCAAGAGCCTCTTGTTGATTAAGCTTGTCCTCAGCAGCTTGCCTGGTGCTCTGCTTTTTGGGCAGTAAATGAGACACAGATGAAACAGGGCAGAGTTACTGCTGCCTGCCTCAAAAGGGGACCTCTCCTGAGGCTATTTGTTCTGTTATCCTCTTTCTCTACACTGTTGGCCAAAGAATTCAAGCCCTTGTCCTCTGAAACAAAGCCAGAACTTTTTCTACTTGTAGTGTAACACTAAAGGCATGTCACTGAAAAATATCTTTTCATCTCAGGGTACAGAGCACAGCAGAAGACCCTCCTTCTCACTGATCACCTAAGAATAATGCCAAGTTGCTGGTGACACAATACCAAAGGATTTTAAGGGGGGTTGGTTAGATTGCTTTAAAAACCTACTTTCTCAAAACAGCTGGAGTCCAATGCAAAAGTCATGCTCTTCCCTAGGTGAGATCAGGTTGGAAAATCAGGCATTATCATACACTAACAAATTCAGAGCACAATGCAATCTAAGTGTCAGACTAGTCAGTTGCATCACTAGCTAAACAGCTGAAAGTTCTCTCTGCAAGGTGGCTGAATTACCATCTTTTCTGTAATCAGATGACATAACTCTGGATTTGGCAATTTATCCAGTAGTAAAAGTTGTAATGTGTACAAAATGCAAAGTTTATAAACCACAGAAGAGGAAACTTCATCTGCACTCCTGTGGTGCAACTACTCCCAGATTGTCAAACTGCAGTGTTTACATGTCTGAGAGCATGCAGGAAGCATTAGCTGTCGAAGCTGTCACCAAGAACGGGTAGTTCTGACAAAACAGTACAAGGCTTCTACCACTTACATGCTTTTTAAACTTGTTTTAAAGTCTGACATATCTCCTAGAGACAGCTATTGTTTGTTTCAATTTTCTCCATAACAAACCATTTGACACAAAGAGAACACACGACATGCACATTAGCTACTAGATGAAGGAGCAAAACTCCAAGGCAGAGTTCAACAGCATTAGGAAGAGAGCAGCAAATTAGAAAGAAATTAGAACAAAGCTCAAACGCAAATACCTACTACTTGAGAAATTGAAAACACCACAGTTCCCATGCTGAAAGGAAGAGAGCTGTCTGGTGTAAGCTAGTTCCACATTTGTTCTTTGTTGTTATGATGCCAGGCTGTCTTTCAAAAACCCACCACTTGTACTTAGTGTGCTCCAGGGAAAGAAGCTTCCTTCTGCGCTCAGCAGAACATAATATGGCACAAGCCATGGCACTTTTAAGCCTCCAAAACTTGAGTCAAGATACCAGTATATTCACCAGATTTTTAAAGTGGCAGCACAGGGACTTTTGAAAAGAACCACTCATTTCATGATACAGCGTCTACAAAGTAAGAGCTGCCAACCACTGTTCCAACTGATGATTACCTCTGCTAGTTGTTAGTAAGTAGAACTTGTAACTTCCAAACACAGTCTCATCAACATTTCTCAGAAATGCACCCTCCATTTAAACAGGAACTTTAAAATCTTAATAAAAATTTTCCTCATTCATTGATTAGTTGTATAAGCTGTGTGAACACTTAGTAGGGAACTTACTCTGCGACCTCCTCCTCTAATATGAGCTAAAATGTGCTCTAAAATTTGCTAAAACATGTTGCAGTTCTATTTTAAATTGCAAAGCTTTCTTTCTCTGGCTGCTAGGTTCACACACAACATATGTGACAGTTTTTCTACCCCAACTTGCTCAGTTTGAATTCTTCTGAATGACTGAAATGTTGACACTTTTTATCCTTTATGATTTTAGAGAAAGGGAGGACTCCACCACATGCGAAGCTGCAGTAAGCAACAGCTTATTTCTCACAACCCTTCCATGGTGACCATGAAGCCTCTTTGCAGTGTCACATTCTGACAGCTTCCTGACTGCTTACCTGTTGAGTACTGCTTCTTTGTCTGCCAGACGACTTTTAATTTTGCTAGTCAGATAGTCCAAGAAAAGTGTCCAGATGTCTAAGCAAGAAAAGTAACCCTCATGGGTAGGCTGAAATACACCAAAATTCACAATGAGTATCATGAACTATGGCAAGATTGATTTCACACAATGAAAATGAGTTAGCATGCACTTCAATCCATGGGAAAAACTTCTTGTTTTATTGAAACATTTCTAGATCACTAGAGAGATTTATAGCTGTCAAAAGATGATCAAGAGCTTCTGCACAATGTTGGGAATCCAGGAATTTTAAGGCTGGTGTCAGCATTCACCCATCCCTTGGCTTACTGCATCAGCTTCTGGCATTTTATAAATCTGCTTCCTTATTTCATATGTGGGGGTAAATAGGGCTGAGTCACATTGTAACAGCATCTACAGCAAGGCAACACGTACCAAAAGCCACAGGGCTTTTTTTAATCCTAAAACTAAGTTACAAGGAAAGCCTCAGATACAGTAAAAGCAGCAGATTCAGGAGAAAGAAAAGCATCCCCATTCACAAACCAAACGAGTTCAGAGATATTTTTCAAGACAACATTGTCCATTCCAAGGACTATCAAAAAAATAAAAGCAGAAGCAGAGTTCAACACCAGACAAGTTGCTTTTGCAAGGTAACTAACTACATGTGACCCCTGTCTCCCACTAAATCAAAGAGCCAATTAAGCCATTTCCAAGTCCCCAGCACTATTGAGAAGTGCCAGTAAGACAAGTTAATGGCTTTTTTCTGGACTAACTTTAGGTATCAGCTTCACTGGGGAAAACAAGCTACCCTGCTGTACAGGACAACAGAACAGAGAACAGTGAGGAAGAATGATGTTGCAGAGCTGTACCTGATGAAAAGTGTATTTGAACAACAGTGCCAGAAATTCAACCACAGGGAACTGGGAGTAGGATTCAATTCTTCGCAGGTGGACACTCACAAAGAGACGGAGAAAATCCGTAAACTTCTCAATGTAGCTACAAGGGAAAGGAGAAAACACAACTGAGAAAACATGAAGAATGCCATAAGGGAAAGCAAATTCATTGAAATAGTGATAAAATTCACTCAAAATCCTTTCATTAAAAAGAAAGTTACAATTAACAGTCAGTAGAACAATTAAAATATAAAGCCCTGCAACAATTACCTACAGGACGGGCAACCCTTCATTCCATTAATACCTGAAACAGCAGAAAAAACAGTCTAGTCAAAAGCAACTTTAATATTCAGGTCAATATAATTGAGTTCAACCAGGCCTGCAAATAAGCACAATCCCCCTCCCCACCCTGGAGAAATAATTTAATAGCAAGAGTCACTTTACTGATGTAGATAGGATTAGTGAAATAAACTGTACCACTGAGGAATTCAGCTGGAAGCAAGAAGTTAGCAGGAGTTAGCAATACATGTGTTAAAGTTACATGAGGTAGTGGGAGAGCTATGGAGTTGAGAGCTGGAAAGTACATTTTCTTCTGCCATGCAGATCAACTATCCAAAAGTTCCTGAACTGAACCCAGGCTTTTGTGACTGAATTAGACTACGAAGACAAATCTTTGTCCAAAGCATGGGACTACTCAATGCTTGGGATTGTACAAAGTGAAGGTCCAAAAAGAAGCCTGCTACCAAAATTTCAGGGAGTCCAGGAAGAACGCAACCTCAGCGAAAGCACTGAGGGTTCTTGAATACACAGCTGCGGAAAAATTACAAAGACCACAGTAGGTTAAGCTTTTTTTCAAGAAAAAGAACATGCCCTGCACAACATAAGCTTCATCAAGGTAAGAAAACATTGTCATATCCATCTATACAGAAAAGAGTTAAATACTGCATCAGTACACAGGACCAATGCACTGCAGCATCATATCCAAAGAGCAAGAACTCCAGCAATCCAATGGCAAGGCTCTGTGCAGAGAAGCCCATCCTTCCCATGCAGCAAGAGCTCTAAAGTGCAAAAGTACTTCAAGTTTTTCTTTTAAAGAAAAGGCTAGGCTTAGCAAAGTTGCAGACACACATGAACAGTCTGGTTTTACTACACTGCCTTGCTCTTTCCTTCTGCAAGCTTTTTTTGGCAGAGGGGAACCCCACTCTTTCTAATGAAAACCCTCTCAAGACCAGAAGCATTCCCAGCTAACAAAGAGCTGCAGTACTACTGGTTATTATGAGCCTACAAAACCACACAATACTTTTGGAGTATGCAAAAAGATTAAATTTCCTTTTTATTTGGCACTGCCTACTTGACAAGAGATCACTAAACATACCTGATCACAGATCAAACACTTCAAAAGTAAAGCTAGCAAAAAAAGTAACAAGTCCAGACCCAAAAACCTCCTTCATACTTCACATTTTTATTTTTTAAAGAGGCTCTGATCCAAGACCAGTGAAATTCTTACTTGGCCCCTAGCTTTTCCAGCCCCAAAGCCCCTTCTGCAACCACCAAACCATTGCTTGGATCCTTACTAGCCATTTACCATATTTTGGGATCTCCAAGTTAAAGCCAAACACAAAACAGGAGACAGTTTAAGCTTACTCTTTCTGGACTAGCTTGGCAGTACCAACTGTTCAAGACTGCACTGATTTTGTAACAGAACCAAAAATAGCCGGCACAACAAGAGGAAGGGAAGGAACTGGCTCAGGGCAAGCAGGGTCTTGAAGACAGCAATCTACTGAAGTTAGTTTCTTCAGTGACAATTTTGTTCAGGATTTTGTTAGTCCAAGCCAAGATGACACTTTCACGTGATAAGTTCTTTAGGTTTGGAGCTATGCCCTTAAGTGACAGAAGGAAAATCCTCGCATCCTTTTCCACAGAGAGGACAGTCAGCTTGGGGAAAGCTCAACTCCTCCAGAAGCCAGCTAGATTTTTCCAGACTCCAAAATATCTTAGTTAGATCTCTATTTTGGATCTTAGCAATGAGTAAAGAGGAATCTCACAAGTAGAGATACCAACAACCTCTGTGGATAACGTGTCAAAACAACAGAGCATAATGCTATGGCAATACCATCTCCGTGAAGGCCAACACAGCTACAGATCTTCCACAGCCTTGCCAGGGGAGGCTGCTTGCTGATGTTTTCCATAAAAAAAAGAATAAAACTAAACAATGGATTGTGTTTCCAGGAGAGCTTTTCTGAAATCCAGAGTGTAACTCCTGTCTCTCTCTGTACATATCTTGTATGCAAAGGTGGCTGATTTCTACACATCTTATTGCTAGGAAGTGAGCGATACTGAAGTCAGAGCAAGTTAGTAAGAAAATGAGCAAGTAGAAGTTACTGTTAAACAGAAGTCATGATTAATTTAGATTTACCATCCCAAAGTTATACGTGTATCTAAAGATATGGAAAAAGGGAATTTTACATAAGAAAAAAAGCAAGTCATCTCTTCAAACAGACCCACAGTTCTTTCACTAAGTTCGTTTTTTCTTGAGTAGATACGAAAAACACCAACAAACTCCCCCAAAAGCTCCAAAGCCTTGCTGCTTCATCTGGCAACAGAAATTTTATATGGCAGCACCAGAACTTTATTTCCACCACCATGTATGTGTAGCAAGACACTGATCACATTCACACAGTTGCAACCTATTTGCCAACATCAGCAGCAGCCCGCCAGCCTTCCCGTGGCAGCAGGTCTGCAATGAGAGGCAGCATCATGTCAGCACCTCTTCCACCACCCTGCCAACACGTGGATTCCACCACTCAACACAACAGCAAGACAAGTCTCACTTTCTCTCCTGCAAGTGGGAATAGCTGATATAAAAGAGTCAAGCTGTTTTAGGCAACAAGGGTGGTAGTAACTTTCTGGAAAACAACAATACACAGACTCCCGAGATGCTGCCACTTCCCTGCTGCCTCCAGTCAAGAATCCAGACAGCTTCTGTGGTGGAGCCATTCACCACTGCCGTGAATGGAGCTCTCCAAGCTGTCTTTTGGTAGTGTTTAAAAAAGTAAAAATAAAAAAAAAGCAGCAATCAGTAATCTTCACATCTCAATGAAGGGTAAAAAACTACTTCTATTTTCTTTCAAGTCATGACTTGCAGAATATCTACCCACTCTTTGTATGTTGGAGTTTAAGCAGAGAAGGCAGATACCGACCACGAAAGGGAATACTGCAATGCCTTTACCTCACTGAGCCTCTTCTGTTTTCTGTTACAACTGAATGAAGGGCAGGTTCAGCTCTTGTGCCACCTCAGACCTGCAGTCAAACAGTAACGAATGGGGGAAAGGGGAGGAAGAGGACAGGAAAGAATACAAACCTGTGCCACCACGGTCCCTTAGCAAACTCAGCCCCTTACCAGAACCTTACCTGTGGGCACCTACCTTTCTGCCCGTCTCCCCCAGCACAGTACTCTGAAAAAAAGGCGATTAGACACACCATGCATGACCGCAAAATAATAAAGACAGTCCTTTAGAAAGCAAGAGGCCCTAGCACAGCTGTTTGTTTGCTCTTACCTTTCATCCAGTTCCTCTAGCCGGCTCTTCACCGTATGGGCATTATTCTCCTTGGTAATCTTCTGCAGGAGGTAGAAAGTCTGCTGGAACATCCGTAGCAAATACTCTTCAAACTCCATAGGCACGCAGTTCTTAGACATCAGTTCATTGATGCAAGACATAGCCAGTACACCAAGTCGGCCACGCTCCTGTCCCAACACTGAGTTCTGACTGCTGCCGTTGACAGAAGACATCTTCCGAACGCGGGTGTCGCAGCCAAAGCGAGCAAAGTGGAAAATGGTGGTGAGGAGTGATGGGGTGATACTAGTAGACAAAGGGATCCAGCTGAAGAGGTGTGCCAGGCACTCCAGTGCCAGGGAACATATATATTCACTTTCTGTATCAAGGATGGGGATTGGCTGGTTCAATAATTTGGCTGCACTGGGACTCTGCAACAGGCTACTTAAAAGGTCACCTAGGAAACAAAGCAGACATCTGCATTATACATCAGGGCAATTACCTTCAAACGGTGCAAATGCCAGCCTTAGCTACAAAGCAAAAGTCATCAGAGCCTCTGGCACTTCAGCAAGTTGAGTACAAAGATTTGTCCAAGGTGAACTAGCGATTTTTCTATTCAGGAATTTTCTGAAGTCTTATTCAGATCCCATGTCAGATCAGACCAGATGACCAAACAAGCAAAAGTTTAAGAAGCAGCTTCACACGGCCCTTCTAGCCTTACTGGTTGCTTTTGCTTGGATATGACAGCTTGTGGGTGATAGAAGAGCAGATGTTCTGAGTCCAACCAAAATATACTGTATATCTAGTGTACAGTGCCTCTTCTTAGTGACCAAAAGCCCAGGGCAGGCACAGATCCAATTCCCCAGCCTCCAACCACTCACACTGCAAAGGTTTCCTGAGCCAGGTGGGTCTGAAAGATTCTGTACAGCCTCAGGATTTATCTTCCACGACTTTCTCCAGTCTCCAACTGAAGCCACATAAACTTAATATTTGCAACATCCTGCAATAGAGTCTCACAGCTTAACTATACGTTGTGTAAAGATGGCTTTTGGTTGGAAGGTTTGTATCTCCTGTACCCAAACAGGGTAAAAGAAATAATCTCTCCCCATTCACTTTCTATATGTCACCCAATCGGTTTCTATTGCAGTGTCTTCCTCAATTTCTCTAAAAGAAAACGACTACTTTTCTCATTACTTACGTGGAAGACATTCAATACCCTCAATAATCTTTACTGCCCTATAGAGCTGTCATTTCTACTCTACACCTATTGATATAGGAAGACCAGAACCACAGCCACTATTCAAGGTGTAGATTAACCTTAATTCCATACAGCACCATAGCAGATACCTATTTTTGACTGTTACTGAGCCAAAATTTTTGTAGAATGATCTGGTGTAATGCTCAGAAGCTAATCCTGCATACTGATGGCAAGTCTGGAGCCCATGATTTGGCATAAGTATTGCCCTCCCTGACCAAACGCAGGTTGTACTTATCTGCATTGTGTTTCACCTTCCCTTCTGCCCAGAGACATGGAAGATCTTCCTGTGGGTCTTCAGCCATACCTTCTCTCACCATTCTGACCACCTTGGTGCCACTGGCAAGCCTCCTTGTCCCTTTACTGAGCCCTTTTCCCAAATCTCAACCAAGTATGGCCACAAGCAGAGTCCCAAGCAGTACTCCACAGGTGACCTCTCCCCTCATGGCAAGAGGGGACCACTTCCACTTACCTTTTATCTCCTCCCTTCTAACCAATTAATCAACAATTCACAGACTCTCTTAACCCTGATGACCTTTGTTTTCTCAAAAGCTTTTAGCAAGAAGCCTTGTTGAAAGCTTTATGGAAATCTAAGAGGACACCACCAGCTAGGCTGCCCTTCCCCACAGAAGCTGCCCACTAACTTGCAGGTTTCCATAGACTACATGCTGAAAATCTATTCACCTTCTCCAGGTTATTCAATACGTTTCTCCTCTTGGAGTACAAATAATCTCTTCACCTTTAGAAATCCACAGGCACTTGCTATCTTTCAGAATTTAAAGTTCTCCACAGAAAATCTGAGTAATTTTTTTTTAAATGACCCAACACACTAGTAGT
Organism: Athene cunicularia; assembly: GCF_003259725.1. Taxonomy (NCBI): domain Eukaryota; kingdom Metazoa; phylum Chordata; class Aves; order Strigiformes; family Strigidae; genus Athene; species Athene cunicularia. The sequence continues at coordinate 15,468,377 of NW_020799118.1, read as the reverse complement.
ATGAAAATAACAGGTATGATCTACTGAGCTATTTCTAAAGTACTCAAAATTATGCATGATGAACACATTCCTCTTAAGTCTCCATTTTTCATCAAGATCTGTGTCTTACATCACTAAATTCATAACTCCCTACCATACCTTGATGTCTCTTTCTTCGCTACTTCAGCTGAATTAGATAATCCTGCACTCAGTCTTAATATTAAAGCAGCTCCATGGTAACATTCACAACTACACATATGCCGCAGTGCAAGAGCTGTTTGCATTGTGCTTTTACAGAAGCAGACATGCTTCTTTCAAATGTCCAGTCCAAATTCCACAAAAAAAAAATCTATGAGAAGCAAAAATTCTCATTTTTTAATCCATCAACACCAGAAACCATAAATTGAATCCCTGTAACTCGCAGCAGTTGGTCTGAGTGCTCTGCATCTAGTTAAATTACTGAAGTTTAAGGGATTCTAAGTTATAGTTGTGTCTTTACAAACAGGTGATAAGTTTACAGGATCAACTGCATTCACACAAAAGGAGAAAACTTTCAGGGAGGGCCTGGGATCAGGCTATTCTGCAGAAGTAAGCAGCAGCAAAAATTGTTACTTGTTTGTTAACCATACGTGAGTGAATATGCCTAGGGAAGGGATTCATCACCTGAAAAGCTACAAATCATGCAAATACAACATTTGGAGGCCGAGATATTATTGCTGAGTAAATTCTGTACAGATGCAATAACTGAAATGGTTCCAACATAGGACATTATCAAAGCTCTTTTGCTTAAGTGGCATGAGAAATGAGTTTTACATTGTCTTCAAGTGCTATTTAAAAACTATGCAAGACTTGCAAGTAACAATTTTACTCTGCTTCCCTCTGCAAAAAAGGAAGCATAGGTTTTCCAAGTTCCTGAAGAAATTTTGGCTCTGACAGAAGATATTAAACATTTATAGGGACTCTGAAGCTTATTTTGCCTTTTGGAACACCTTTAATTTCACTTGAATGTAAAAACATGGTGGTCTCATCTAAGCAACAAAAACATGAATCAGCAGTAAACAGGAATATTTTACTGTATGAATGAAACTCAAATATAACAATGTGTGCAAAAAGATGTTGACAGCTTACAGATTTCACAAATCTTAAGGATATAGAAACAGTAACATCTCCAGCACAGAATTTAATGGCAGTTTCACTAAACCCATGTTTGTCCGATAGTTCACCTTCTAATCATGCATTCATCTCTGCCTGCAAATAGAGGCCAGAAGATGTGCCATGGCACAACTGCCACTTGCTGCTACCAACTTGTGCGTCCAGCTTTAAGCCCCGCAATGTCTCCATGTTAGAAACCCTGCCAGTGCTCTTACTCTACTCTTGTGAATCTTTCAACCAATCATCTCACCAATTAGTGGCCCAAGGAACATTTGGTTAATCAAGAGAAAAAAAAGAATCCTTCATGAAACAAAGTAAGCAAGCAGTGGACAAGAGGGGAGTGCTCAGCGCTCTTCTTTCTGGACTTCAAGAACCTGAAGCACAACCAGTTTTAACATGGAGACAGTAGTTAAGGTAGAGCACAGGAAAAAAAAAAGCAAGAGAAAGCTTCAAATAAACAAGTTTACACAAGCAAGATCAAATGAAATTAGGCCTGAACTTCTAAAGGAACTGTCAGTATAGTCTTAATTACTAGCAATTATCTTGAAAATATGCTGAGAAGTTAGTTTTCCCTGAAAGGGGAGAATGGAAAGACACAGAACAGAAATGCAGTGTACTTTCACTTTGAGAAATATGATCTAAAGTCACGAGGTGAATGCATGGGTGCGCTGGCACAAGCATCATCCAGTGATTCACTGAGGAACTGAGAAGACATCTCAAACAGGCTTCCACTGACAGTCAGCCCAGAATGTGTTCCATTAGTTATATTTTTTTTTTAATACAACTCTAGAAAACAAAACATGCGTTGCATCAGAGTTAGCACCTCAGAACAAACCAGCATTAAGTTTTTTCCAATATAATTCTGGAGCCTGCTGTGCACAGTGCAGTACCCACTCCTGCAGGCATGGCCATGGATGTGCATTAACCAGCATCTGCGAGTGTGTGTCTGGGCTCACTCAGCAATTCAACCTGGTTTGTACAAATACAGCCTCATTCTTGGCCCCTGAGGCACTTGCTACCAACAGCTGATACTAACATAAATCAGCTTTTTACCGTGCAAGACCCCAATCTTACTGAACATTAAAGTGCTGAGGCTCCTACTGCCAGGGTGGGCGAAGCTGGCACTCCTGCCCACTCCAAGCAGCAAGTTCACTCTTGCCAACTGATACTATAGTTTTGTTCTTTTCTGTTAATATTTTTCCCCCACCCCCAACTTTAGCTAGCTACAGCAAAATCCACACACACTCCCCAAAAAACAAGGAAATATTTCTTCCCATTTAAGTTTGTTTTGTACATAAATATAAAAGTGTCTTAACCTCTTCTACAGGAAAGAAGCACTTGAAATTCTGCCCAAACTTAAATGTGGAAGTTTTAACACTAACCAGAACATTACCAAAAGCTTATCACAGGCAGCTGTCCAAAGCTGACTAGTGCAATCTGGCCACAAGGAAGTCATCTGCAACTCTCAATTAACTGTTTAAGGTCTGAAAGACAAGTGAGACAAAGGTACCTCATACAATTTTGTTGACTCACAGAACACACTACACCAAGCCCAACCTGGCATCTGTATGACCCTAGAGAAAGCAGTATCAGATACACAAGTGTTTAATCTTCTCCTGTATTATTACAGGTTTCCAGACCTTAAGCCCTTCTTTTCCTTGTTAAAAACAGACAGCCAAGATCAGACAACATACTGATTTCACTGCATCATGGTATTTCTTCTTGCTTTGTTTTCCAAGAAGGAGGAACTAAGACACCACAATCTGCTGGACAATGCCTGGGTGAGGTGAATGTAACAACAACCCATGTTAAATCACGGCACAAGATAAACTGGTAGCCATCAAGATCAGTGTTATGCCTGGGGTGTCCCCTATTTAGCCTTAACAGGGTCACTGAAATGTGTGCCAAGGACATAGAAATAAACCCTCTATTTTGAAGGTAACTAAGAAATATATATGTAAATGAGTTTATATCAGAAACACACATGCAAAAGACTAACAGGAATAGGTAGAAGAAAAACTTTCACAACATGCATACACACAAAGTCCTAGCCACTTTTTAATGAAGTTAAGGCTTCCATTTTGCTCCACTCTGGCTTTTAATGTGGTTACAGCTGGAATTCATAGTGGACAATGCCAACCCACTGACACTAGAGCATTTTGCACTGACACTTCAGAAGTTTTTTTACCATCTGAGGACTACAAGAAGCTATATGTGCACTTTTCAATGTGGTGGCACTTTTAGTGAGCCCTGCAGTGTGAATTGCTTCTTTATGTAAGGTTTGTCTTTCTGACCAGAAATTTGTTGGCCTATAAAAAGATCTAAGAAAAGGTTATTACAAGAGGTTAGACAGAAAAAAAAAAATCTATGACTGATATTGTAAGTTTAAAGTAGATGTAAATATAATCTTGTAGCTTTAGCCATCCTTACCACTTTCTCCTGAAGTTGGGGATGGTGGTGGAGTGGCAGCAGTAACACTGTGCTTGTCCCAGATGCTCTCCAAAATACCTGGCCAGAGAGATATTTTTCAGAACAGCCTGCTAAAAGACAGATTGGTCTGACAAACACACTGGAGACTGCAAGAGAACTTTGGCAGAACACATCTTTAGTGCTCTGACAGTGAACACTGTCTTCTCTTAGTGAGCCCAAAGAAATTACAAAGTGCTTATACACACAATCTCATTCTCTCTTCATAAAGAGGGGGACATAGGTAGCTATACAGCTACTCTGCTAGACAAGCTTGTTTCATAGCAAGCTGACCCAAATGCCTACGGGTAGAGTTGAGCATTCAAACTGCACAAGCAGCCACCACATCACCCACATGTTGCTGCATTGAACCCAGAATGGGCAAGCTTGTTAGCAGCTTCAGGGTGGCGAAGGACATTTGTTTCAGCACTGCAAGTGCAGTAACTCATACCTGTGAGGAGCCCAAGCACTGTCTGCACCTGGTCTAGAAGCAGCTTGCGTAGCTCTTCTTTCCGGGCTACACTAAGATCTTCCCGTGGACATGCCAGTTCTTCTGAAGTAGTTTTCAACATGATCAGTCCCAGAGGAGTGGTCACAGGAGACTGAATTAACTGAAAAGAAAAAAAATGAATGCAACATGTGATGATAACATTCTGCAAAGCTATCAACTGACAAACAGGGGATTAGGACACTATGAGCAGTTTACAAGCTCTTCAAGACTGAGGGAGTATCAGTTCCCACAGTTTGTAGTGCTACATGTTGAAGGAGAACTGCAAATATTAAATTTCCTGAGACATTAATGTTGCAACAGTTCAAGTACCATGGGAATCCTTGGGGTTTCAAGAGAGCTTTCATAATGTCATTGCACACATTCTCTGTTCCAGCATGTTTACCAGTAACAGTTTGTTCCTTCTGTTTACTGCCTTCTGCTGACATCATCACTTCTGAGAATTGCCTCAGCACCAGCAGTTTCACCATGTAACAGGGCTGCCACTGCAGCCACGCTCAGGTCAGGAGCCTACACCCTCAGCCAAGCAGTTTTCCATTAAAAAGTCCATCCCTTCCCATCCAAAGAACTGCAAGGCAATACCTGATGAGACAGGAACACAGCTAAGGGATACAACCTCTCCCTGCATCTGTATTGCATCTCAAACTGGAAATCATGTTTACTCTAAAAAGAGTGACTTCCACTACGGCCAGAACACACAACAATAGGACCAGAGAAAGTAATGATTTTTGCCTTCATTAGCCACTGGGATATTAAAGATATCCAAGTGGGGCAAAGTTTTATTTTCAGCTGAAATTCAATGCTGCTTTTCTCTGTTGACCTGGAACATCCAACACAATTTATGCATTACTCCCTCTGGGAGAAAAAGCCTAAAGCCAATCACAATTACTACAAGTAAGCTTTGAAGTCATAAACTCTGTAACACAGCTGACCTCAGTCCTAATTTCCTTGACTCACCAAACTAGAGACATGCTGAGTTAACACTGCTAAGGCTACACAGTTTGGTGAAATATGTGGTGGGGAAGAAGCTCATCTAAAAGCTCTTACTCTAGATGAACACTGACTTTCAGAAAGGAAGCATAACTATACAAGAGCAGACAGCTAAAAAAAGAAAATTAAATTAAATACACAACTTGTTAGTAAGTTGCAAAGAGACTTAACATCTCTCAGAACATTTTGTAAGAATACCAAGAATTTCAGCAATAACATGCACCAGCACTTCAGTAATGTTAAACAAACTTCATACCTCTAAAGAAGTAGCACTTTCTATGTATAATTATTTAGTTTGCATAATGACAATACAGTAGTCCAAGTTCCTTTTCTTTTCTACCCCTCCCATGGCTCAATAAAAGTTTTAGAGACTACTTAGGGTACTGAGATACAAGTTAATGCTAAAGAATCAAGCAGTTGCTTGAAATTATCTCAGAAGTCTTGAGGACTCATCTGCAACTCTAAAAAGTAAGTCATTTTGCTCCTGTGCTGCTACTCTATTTTGAGGTCTTAAAGTTCAGTATTGGTGTTTTTCTTCCATTTTCTCTGAACATTTTTGGAAGGTGTCTGCTATAGAAATTAATTTATGGGAACATTTCCCTCTGAAGCTCAGCTCACAAGGAGAGGCTTAAGGAAAAACAGATAGCCAAAGCGGGCTCTGCAATCACTTAAAATAACCTCCTAAGTGCTTGAAAAGCAAATAGAAGCTCATAAATACAATTGCATATCCAGGTGAAATGAAAGCCAAAATGGTAAGTGTAGACAGGGGTCTCAAGAGTACTTATTGCCAAATTGACAATTCAGGAAAAAATTGCAGCATGTAACACTACATGATTACAGAAAGCTATCTGAAAGAGATTACACCAGTTAGTAGCAAGCTCTGTAATACCAAGTTAGCATTTTTTAAATTTTACAATTAATCCTAGATCAATTTGTCTTAAATAACCTCCTGACACTCAAGGATTTATTATTTTTTTTAATAACTGCCCTGTGGCTTGTCTGTGGGCACAGCTTCATTCAAATCATGTCACTATGTCAGGAGAAAAACACTGTGCAGCCCTTCAGTATACACTCAGTTAAGCCAATTATGAACAATTTTAAGAGAACTAGAAACAAAGTACTCTTAGCCAAAAGAGGAGGTTTGCACTAGCCTAGATAGGCTGCAGCAGCAGTGTCCTGTTAGCCTGGCTCAGGCTTTACTGTGAGGATGCTGAATTACAACCACATTCCAAGTAAAGGCAATGTCTCAGCCAGGATCCTCAAATACATACTCTAGTCCTCCTGCAAGAACCCTCTTAAACACACCAACAACATTCCATCAGTGACTTTACATGATGAGGTGCCAAAGATTTTTAGGGTACCTTTGGCTATTAGGTGAAAAAATCTCCAACAGCCACATTCAGAAACTTCACTTTTGAGAATCATCCAGTGATGCATCCACAGTTTTACTGACTTTTTTCTTTCAAGAACCCCCAACCCCTCCAGTTTCAACCACTCCTAAATATTTAAAATTCAAAGCGCATTTGATACTTGTTGCAAAGCACTGTTCCTTTGTCAAAAAACTTGTTACACTAGGGAAAAAAAGTGTAACATGTAGGAAGCTAAGGGTTATTTGCAACATTAAACAAGGAAATTTAAGAAGCAACTTTGTTTTTCATGTATTTATTTCATCTTTGTTGCTAGGCAAGGAAACAAGATAACATTTCTCCTAAAATGAAACCAAGAGTTCTCTTTAGAAACTTCTTACCTGCAAGATGTTAGTGAAAAAGTCATGGTAGAACATTGGCCAGTCTTGCCGGCCAATATCCACAATGACTTTGCAGAGTTTGTTCCTGATGAAGTAAGGCAGAGTTTTATGGTGAGCTAGAAGGAGCTTGGGCAGGCAGCTGCGGATCTCCATTTTGTCTTGAGATGGGACCCCAAGCCACATCTTGTTAATTAAGTTCTGGAAAAGAAACAGACCTCCCAAATGAGCTCATCTTGGACATGCTTCACTGAAGTTAAACAGTGAGAGAATGTCAACATGTAATGCAGGGACAAAGCACCAGGCAGAGGAGCTGCTGCATCTTATGCCCCAGGATTACCCTGTAAAGGAAAAGGCTGTAGCTTTCAAATCTATCCAGGTCTCTCACTGACCAAGTCTGGTCAGTTAAAAACTTAAGCACCTATATTTGATGCAGTTCAACCTTCTCTGCTGCTATGGGCAGACCTGCAGATAAGGAAACAAGCCAGTATTAGCAGGTTAAACAGATGTTTCTCTTTTGTTAGAGCTCTGACACAGGCTTGCTGGGCAAAGAGCTGAAATTTAAGATGCTTGAAATTGCTCAGCAGTCCAGTACCAACTGTGGCATCTTTAATAACATGTAGAGGTGAATGTGTGCAAACAAAGTTAGGCAGAACAGGAGCAGCTTAATAGAGGGCACTGCCCTGCATCACTAACTTGGAATAAGCTTTGCTGCCTAATGGGGTACTCAGGCAACCAAAGACAGCAATGGCTCAAGCTGCTGAACAAAACTGACTGAGCTCGTCTCTTACAAGCCACACAGTGTATAGGGATGAGCTTAACAAAAACCCCAAAAACCCACCCCCACCACAAGCATATCAGATTTGTAGAAGTCCTCCAACATCAGAGTTTCACAAAAGATGGGTTTCAATGCCCCAGAAATTGCTACCATTATCTCTTTGAATACACCACCATTTCTACTAATTGACAAGTGACAACCAGCACGTCACTATTTTAACTAGTTTTGGGTCAAGCAGAACTAGCTAGCATGCACATAAAGGGTTTCCACTATCTTTAATCCTGGACACGTAGATTTTCCCTCTAAAGAGGGAAGCATAGCCTTGTATGAATCAGGAAAAAAAAAAAAAGAGGAGAAGCAAGTTTGGTTTTAGATGACACTGATGCCACCCAGGTCCCCTGAAGCTAAGCTGGAAGGTTGCCGCCACGGTGACTGCCTTGCAGTGACAGGGCACCACTTTAAGTGGACTAAAAGGTTTCTGTTAAAGCCAGACAAAATCCATAAGGCATCAGAGCTGCTTCCCTGCCACACTACGATCCCATTTAGGGGCTCTGAAGCATTAGGAGCTGAGCCTCTCAGGATAACTTACTGAGAAGGCCTGCTACTTGAGGCAATGTCTGTACCCATCTGAAGGCATATAGCTTGGAGAACCCAGAAGCGGGAGATATTGCAAAGGGTTTTTTGCAGAAAGTGGAAGATTATTTATAGTCAAAGCCGATCCAATTTGCAGCACAGACATACTGTACACAGATATGAGTTCAGTGTAGAGGTACAGAGGTATGTTTATATATTAAGTTCCTCAAAGAAGTTGCTTTTTGAGTTCTCACAGAGAGGATCCAGAAGTGTTTAAAAACCACGACCCAACCGAGAGCTCCTCCATGCAAGTTCAGAACAAGAGTTTCAGAAGCCCCAATAAAACCGGAAGATGCTTCAGCTTTTAACAGTCATGCTTTAACGCTCGCTGAGTTTTGTTCTAGTCATTTGACCTGAAAGTGGCAGCTTCTTCCACCTGTGAAATGTTTTCAGTAAGATGCTCTATTTTCCAAAAGCAAGAATTGAAGTCAGTTCACCTGGAAGGGGGCCATGAGGATTTTTTTTTCAGATCCACTGTTAACTTCCTAGACATTCTAGAAAATACAACATTCTCAGGAAGTTTTGGGAATGATCCTTGTGTTTATACACACACTTTTACTGACATTCAGTACTTACAGACAGTTGAAGACTGATGAAGTTGCAACTATGACAGACTACAGCTGTAAGGACCAGTTGAATGCACAGCACTACAGTAGTTAACTTGGGAAATTGAAGCTCCTCAATGGAGAGATCCTAATCTCTCAGTTGAGCTGTGGACTCATGTCTCTTACTTTATACTTGGACAGTGATTTCTTTGTTCCGCTTAGTTCTGGGCACAGTTATGTTTTTCAGTACCACTTTTTTTTCCCCCTCCAGAGCAGCAGCAATCAAACATGTTTTCCTCCTCATGAAAATCAGTTTAATTATTGCAGGCTGCAGTGTGACACCCATCCCCAGAGCATGGAACAACTCTCATACCACTTGTCATGATCACTGCTTTTTGAGAGGAAGGCAAACCAGATTCAGTTTGCAGATTGAGTCCAGACTCCCTATGCAACCTCAGATAAATAAAGTGAATATTTTAAGTGAAGAAGTCAACAACAGCAACACAGATGATCTGTCAAAACAACACAACTTTTAAGAATAGAGCTGTTTGCTCTATCTAAAAAGTGGCCTACTGCAAAGGATATAAACCCCCTCTGATTCAGGAGCACAGCTCAGACTGCCAACCCAGCCAAGAACACAACGCAAAGGTCACAAACAGACCAGGGTGAGGGGTGACACTGACCAAACCCCAGAATACTGTTAGAGAAAGACTGCACTGGTCAATGAGAAATCAGCTGATAAAACAGAGCTGTTCACAGAATACTTCTGTTTCTTCCAGCAGATACACAAATCAATATTTAGGCTTTTAACCATAACTTTGTTCTTTTATAAATAGGTAAAGAGTGGGACGTGGTCTTCCAAAACAGACCTTATCTGTCTACAACCAGCACATAAGCTTGCAGGATGCAGTTCAAGAGCATCAACCACAACTATGAGATGTCAGAAAAATAAAAGCAACTTTGTCTTCCCCCTTAGCATTAAAGTTTGCAGTAGCTAGTATCAGGTAATCATGTACATTATCTCTTACCATAAAAAGAATATAAAAGCAATAACACTCTTAAAAGCATTGTGTGGAAAACTCAAGCAGCCTCTGAAACTGTAGGTAATTTGTACTTTGAGAAGCCAGAAAATTAATTCTTCAATTTGTGTAAAGATTCATATTCTCCTACTCTTAGCCTGCCATTAAGCAACCTCTCCAGGAGAGAGCAATAAAAGCACCCTTTATCACCGTACTTACTAGGACTACCATTTTAGACAAACATTTTCAAATAAAATCGATTGCCATATAAAACTGCACCAGACAGAAAATGCACTGAGCAGGCAACAGTACACATCTTACCTCAAACACGGTCAAACTGTACATCATTACATAGTCATTTCTTGTACTTGACAGGAAATACAGACAGAATCTCCAGGCTCCTATCTGCTGGGCAAAGTTATTCAAAAGCTCCTCTGAAAAAAGAAAAATATTTTTAAATTACATTAAAATTCTTAAGCTATAGACAAATCCATAACAACGTATACTGATAGCACAATAACACATTGAGTATGAAAAAAACACCATGTTCAGGGAATGACTCAACCTGGAGGAGGGGAAAAAAATTAAAAAAAAATCACACTCCTAAGTATTAAAAGCAATCTAACAATAGTCTTTAATGAAAACAAAATAGGTATGTCATCTTAGAATACAGTTTTGACATAAATTTACACCAGACCAATAGCTGAATATTAAAACAAGTCACAAAAATTATACTACAAGCGTTACCGTTTTATCTACAAAGGCCAAATGTTGGGATACAGGTCATTGTGAAAGACGAGGAGTACTTCAGATCACACAGAGCATTATAAAACACCCTTGTTTTAATCCAATTGCTCCAAGAGCCACTGACTTTGCTGTAGGTAAGCATATCAAAAACCTCTCCCAACACTCAGGTACAGGATTTGGTCATCTCACACCAAGTGACTACATACCAGATGCGGTATGGGAAAGCTGCAAGGGCTGTTTCACAGGCTAGTCTTTTAAGCTTTAATCAATTGGTTTCTTTCCTGCAACTTAAGCAGGAAAACAGGGGATGTCAAAGGCTTTTACCTTTCCCACAGCAGGAGATCTCCATAATAGGGAAAAAAACTTGCCTAGCTGCTTATTCTTTATTTTACCAGATTTCTGGGAGAAGTCTTTCACGCTGATCATACTTTTGGCACTGAAGTTAGAGGTGGCAGAAGTTTGAGAATAAAAGCAAACTGCCTATTTACAGCCCTTAACCACACATGCAAGAAGCTAATTTAGAGCACCTATAAGATCTCTGCTGGTTTTCAGAAAGACATGTTTAATAACACCGGCCAAAATGCAACCTCACTGTTTATTCCTACTTGTCATTTCACATTAACTAGAACCATCTTCTGCTTTCCCTTCTTAATGCTGAAGAAATCTGAAGTTCATGCTTCATCTCTACGCAGAAGGTAGAGGTTTTCTAAGACATGTAATTCAACAATGTACAGACAGAAAAAAAAAAACAACATAACATCCTTCTCCTACCCTAACCAAATTACTACCCTTAAAAAACTACAACTCCATGCTCCCAGAGTTAGACAGTTATTGACATATTAATTATCTATAGGACTTGCCATGGATTCGCTGAAAGCCAAACCTATGTAAGCCTTTACTTCAAGTTCATACTTTCGTAGGAGAGGCTAAGATGCCAGCACAATATCAGATAGAGCACTTTCATCTGCTATATTTAACATAACCAAGTCACCTCTGCTGTGGCCTGCAGGCAGCATAAAGCAAAGGGGACCACCCTTCAGAAGTGGCATGAACTCACCTATCTCGCGTTTCCGCTCATTTGTTGTGCAATTGTGGAAAAACTCTGTCATTAGACTCTCCAAAGCCCGTAGCGAGGCCTCTTCAGATGCCTGGGAACAACAGTTAAAGGAAAGAGTTAAAACTAACTTCCACTCTGACTTGCACTCAGGAGGTTAGTATCATTCATGTCACAGATGGACCCAAAAACCAACAGGAGCTCAAAGTCCAGGTGGAAGGCAAAATAATCTGGAATTTAAACTGCTCACCGCATCAAGTAGCAACAAGATTTGTCCACAGCAAGTGAAAGCTTTGGACATGAAGGACCACTTCCTCAGCTGCATTAACCAATGAAAACAATATGAGTCATTTCCTTTTTTTTTTTTTTTGGCAGCATTTAGTATTTTTAAATTAGCTTGTCCTTGTTAAATAATTCTCACAAATACAGCAAGTTCAGGTGAAGATTCTCTCAGGTGTTTAGAGATAATAAATACAGCAATAGCATAGGCAGCATGAACTTTGAGAGGATTTCCTGACACCTATCCTATCTTTGCCACTGTGACATGCTGCCAACCTCCAACACCAAAGGTGCTCAGGAAGCAGCAGCTCGAAAGATTAAGAAATTTCCAGCACTCTGAAAAGCAATATACAAGTATTCAGCAATTTGATTCAAGAACATCCCTCCATCCCCAAATTTAGCTTTTATTATTGGAATTCATAGCTCAGTGTTTGGAAGTCCTAAAAAGACTATCAGAATTCGTATACAGCCACTGCAAGGTTACTATAGTTTTGCAACAATCTGGAGTTGGGATGATTTTATTCTAGTAACAGCTCATCACCAAGCTTAGCCTCTCCAGCTGCACCACGCTTCCCTTACAGTCTACGCTAGATAATGGATAGCTTTAGAAAACAGTACTGCTACAGTACGGACCATGCTATTAGTCATTCCTCTAATGTTTTCAGTGCATGCTATCAATAATAAATGCATCAAGATTCAAACCCCGATGTTCCTCTGCACAGGAACACAATAAAACATTAAAGAAAACTGAACGTTCTGCCTCAAAAAAAATAAAAACAGAAACAAAAACCAAGACTGGCAGTCTTCCGCAAAAAGGTGAACAAGCGAGACAACTTGCAGGAATGCGATAGGCTTCTGCTAGTTCCCATTTCCACGTACAGCAGTTTCCCCAAGGACCACCAAAGGGCCAAGCAGCAGAAGACCCTCCTCAAACAGCCTGGGGTTGGATTAACCCCCCAAGAGACCTGACAACTCAACACAACAGCATGGGAAGACAAATTCAGCTCTGCTGTCCAAACAAATGGAAATGGATGCTCTGTAGGACACCATGCATTTTCAATTACTTAAAGAAATACTGAAATTCATCCTACCTTTCCTCTTCCTTCCCCCTTTTCCTTTTTTTCTTTTTAAAGACCTGCTCTAGAAAGCAAAGACTATTTTAGCAAGAAGCATTGTTAGTGGGAAATTGGCTTGAAATAACCCACAATCAAATCAAAGCCACTTTGCCAGCTTAAGCAAGATCAAGCACCCATTATTACTTCTTTAATCCATTTATACATGGTTTCTGCAAACAGTCCCTTGCACTGTAAACTTCCCCTTGAAGCCAGCCCTTCAGCCACCAGTCTCCTCCTCCTGCCAGTCACCATTTCCCAGATAACAGCAACACTGTGGATAAGAGCCTCATTTAAAAAAAAAAAAAAGTATTTGTGGAGTCCTCAATGACATTAGGATACAGCCACACTACCATTTCTATGCATTTCTTTCTGGGACATTGCACACTGTTGCAAGTTCCTCACAATCAGATCCAGACACACATATCCAGCAGTTTCATAAATCCCTGCAGTTTACTTCTCTGCTGCTCAATGCAGAGTAAGTCTCACCAGCAGTTTCTAATGCCAAACACCCAAAGAAGAGTTTCCAAATGTTGGGTCAATCAATTAGATACAAATTCCTCTGTAAGGACTGTTCTCCCACTCCACCCTCACTTCAATTTACGGAGAAGCATTAGCTCTTCACAAAGGAATTGCAGGGCTCAATCTTTTTCAGATAGTTAATTCCATCCTTCTTCAGGAATAGTAGCTAAGTCATTTTTTTCCAAGATTCAAGATTTATTTCCTACTTTTGGAAATAAATTGCAGAGTTCTCATAAATCTTGAACAACTGACATGTCTTTCACCAATTTGAAACTGTCTTGGCACTGAGATTTTGAAGAACACAGAGCATACTCCTAAGCACACGCTTAATCTTTTATATAAAAACACCACCACCATGATGTTCAACGTGTCAAAAGCAAAGAAGAAAACAGAGAGCACAACACAAGCATTTTATGTAAAAAGCCCAGGCTGGCCAGAATCCAAAGCCAACTTGGGCAGCAAGAAACAGGGTGACCTCGGAGATTGTTTTCTTCTCCTATTTGCCTTCTACTGGCTGTTCCGGAGGTTTGGCCAAAGGAAGGTGCAGTAGCACAAACTGTAAAGTAATCAAAACCCAGCCCACAACAGGCTCTGCAAACACCAGAGCCTCCCAGGTCTTCCCCCAGATGCTATCTGATGGCCACACCAAGTGTACCCCCTTCTAGTTACTGGCAGGACTTTAAAAGGTAGAGTGTGATTTTGCATTTGCTAATGCCTTTGGGTGTTCCTCAAATTAACCATACCTGCCATAATCACCCACCTTTCAAGCAAAGGCTCTGATAACTAGGTCATTGAGATAAGGAGGACACATGATGTTGGAGAACTGCAGAGGAAGTTTACTGTACCTATATCCAGACACCCCAGAAAGCAGATTATCCACTGCAGCTGTAATAAAAGTAGAGCTGTTTGTAGGACCTGCAGCTGTACCCATCTCTAATATTTCCAGCTGCACCTCAGTATTATTGCTCACATTAATATGCAATTTGCTTTCTTCTAGGGCTTGGTGTTTACTCTGCACTGAAAAACACAAAAGTATCACCAGGATCTGTGAACAGAAATGCCGATGAATCCTGATACCAAGCAGCAACGCACAGACACCAACAACTGCCACAGTCTTACACAGTCCAGACAAGATCAAAACCCATGGGCAGTCAGCACCAGCAGCACTCATTTCACTTTCTGGTCTGAAATTCAGCCATCTGGGTCATATGCAGATTTCATTTTGAAAGGTTTTCCAAGGAATGTCATGAAGTCTGGACCATCATTAGCAGAATTTACTACAGACTTTCTGGGTAAGGGCTGGCCATTTGCCTCACCTTCATGAGGCATTACAGAACAGTCAACTATTAAACCAGAAATACTTCTCACTCATTTTCACAAATTGTAAAATCTGACCTTTCCACCCACAATGTCTCAGGCTACTCAGTGTTCAATCAAACTGCCAGGAAATGCAGTTTGCTCTCTTCACTCAAGCATTTAAGAAAAAAAAAAATACTCAGTTCCATGAATGCTGTTTGCAAAGCAGGTCATGTGAGCTTTTTACCATGAAAGCCTTTGCAATTCAGTAAAAATAGTAAAGATTTGACATGCCACCATCCACACTATCTCCACTGCTTCCGACTGCCCAAAATGCTATGGTTGAGCTCAGACCCGCGGGCTACCACCAGGAGGATCTCAGCTGCCAGATTCAGCAGATCCTTCAGCCAAAGATGACATCCTCAGTCACAGCCTGGTTATGTGAACAAGTCAGTGATACATGAAAGTAAGCAAGCAGGTCTAAATGTTAGTGCACTAACAGCTACAGATTCCTACATTCCAGCAGAACATCCGCATTTTGACCTAGAAATTGTTTCCAAGATAACATGGAGAGATGTGTCATAGCTGATTCTCCCCAAAATAGGTGCTGTTATGTGCTGCATGGATCCCACAAGCATCAGGTCTGCCCCAAATCTGCTGTTTGTGGACTTGTTACGGATCAGCGTGGGAGAGCATCACTGTCAATCTACATCCTTACCATCCCCATTTTTGGCTCCTTAAAGTTTGCTAAGGGTGTTTC
The DNA here is from genome assembly GCF_003259725.1 of Athene cunicularia. NCBI lineage: Eukaryota > Metazoa > Chordata > Aves > Strigiformes > Strigidae > Athene > Athene cunicularia. Next base: position 15,452,793 of record NW_020799118.1, on the reverse strand, counting down.
ATTAACAGTTATCAAACTAGAGGCGTGTAGCTGCTTACTCATACCATTTATCTATGAACTCCAACCTTTAATGGCAGTCTCATACAACCAGAAAAGTGACAGATTCACAGCTGAGACTATAGCTTTCTGTATTGACAGAAATGATATTTGCTACCAAAAACTTGCACATTTGAAGACATTCTTCATCGACCAAAGAAGGATCTATAAAACCTGGATGTACCAGCTGATTTCAGGGCTATTGTTCATTTTAAGATGCAAGAGCCATTAACTGATTTCTGTTGATCAAGGAAAAAAAAGTATTAATGGGTGCTAACTTACTGCATTTTAGGCTCTTCAAGCTCCAGCTCAGTGCACCTCAACGAGGTTCTAGAGAAGCACAATCTTTGCACCTTGCTGCCTAAACCAGGACTCTATAACAAGTTCGGTTTAGCCTGTAGCCTGTGACTAAAGCATTCAGATAGGACAAGTTACTCATCCAACGCTGGCATGTAACTGTGGAACGATTTTTAGATTGCTATTTAGACATTGTGCATTTACTTTAATAGAAGATATAACACTAATTTTCGTTTGCATAGTACCTGATCATTCCAGAAAATACAAAAGTGCTTTATAAAGCTATTTCAATTTTCTCCAAAAGTGCTTTCATTTAGAGTTCACTTCCTATCTTTTTACTTCATTTTATGTTCTATAAAGCTATTGTTTCTTTTAGAGGAAAGCTTTTCTCTAATGCTTTGCCATAAAAACACAAGCTGTTAACCTTTTAATGTTTGCTATTAACAGCTCAGTAGAGCATCGATCATACAAATGATGCTCTAAATACAGCAACTCAGACTGATGACGACTGTAAGAGGAGGGTTATGTCTGTTGATTTTTTTCTAATGTGTTTGGAAACGGATATCACTCCAAGATAAAATTAAGGTAATCCCTCTACAAAGCTTTTTTTAGTAAGATGTTAATTGCAGCTGCAACATTACCAATGTGACTTCAACCATCCTTCAGGCAGCACTGGAACACCTTCCTCTGACGTGGAAGAATGGATTTTACACCACACAAACTGAACGTTAAAAACACCTCCTTCGGTGGCAGAAAGGAAAAACACTTGCACCACTGATGGCAGAAAGGAAAAAACAGTTGCACCACTGAACCCCAGAAGCCCTCACCGCAGATCTAAACCCCCTTCGACATTCTACTCTTTATTTAAAGAGGACAGGATATCTTTCTGTTAGGGAGTTGTTATTCACCGCCCCTCTGCACCCCATCATGTTCTGAATTCAGACGCCCACTCTTGTTCCATCCCTCCCTTCAATACCTGCACTGCTGAAGCACTTTCCACACTGTATCTAACACCTACCAGCCCATAAAGCCTCCCTACACCATACATCAATAGCAAATGCAGAACTTTCACCAGCACTGCCCTGGCTGCCTAATTTTTTTGAGCCTGCTTCTACATCCCCTTCCTACCCACTATATCTCCTACCATCACTAGTGCAAGACACAGCCCAGCACAACTCAACCTCCTCCTGGTTATCAAGGTTTAGATCTTATCAGATTTTACCCAACTCTGCTAAAATAAGCATCAGCTACATCTACCAGCTTGTGCTCATAATGGGCAACTCTTCCAGGAGAGGAGGGACTGCAGGAGAGCATACAGTGTGAAACCTTGTTGTTCAAGAGTTCCCAGCAGAATTGGTATAAATCCACCAACAAGCCAGTCCACAGGGTTAAGAAAAAAGAAAAATCACATACACAATGGCAGCTGCTAGTATAAAATAACTCATCACCCCGCCTTTGCTAAATTACACTGCCCCATCCTCTTCTACCTCAGTCTTCTGCTTCCAATTTTGTACAGTTACTTAATAGTACAGTTATACACACACAAATACAAACCACTATACTTCAGCTGCTACATTTTCTTCCATTATTGTTGTGTTATTTATTATGGTAGATAAATTTTTAAGGAAACTCAGTCAAGACTAATTTGATAATACACATACCTAACATGCATACGTACTAAAGTAGTAATTTACTCATTTAAGAATTAACAGGGTGTCTTTCAGAGCCCCTCCCTGCCCGAGCCCTAATATAACATGATAAAGAACATGTAAATTAGTAATTACACTCTCAGAAAGATGGTGGGTCATTTCAAGCTTGCTTTCGTGGGCCACAAAAGCCTCCCTTCTGCAGCTATCAGCAAAGCACAGATATTATCACCTCAGTGAACGCCTGGAACAGCCTTGGGTCACTCGAACTGAAGTTCATGAAAGAAGTTCAGTATTATTTTTAGCAACAAAAGCAGAATTATGAAGTGTTTTTTAAAAAGTTGTATGACACCCAACACATCCTCTAGAAAGGATGAGTGCACACTACCAAGAGGCAGAGCTGTGCAGCTCAAAGGCAGTATTACCACATTTAATCATTTCTAACTAATGATTTTAGAAGTCTGGGGTTTCACACTTATTCCCAAGGTCTCCTTATCAGTAAATTACAAGACAACACGCGTATCCTGCAACATACGTGCTCCCCAGCTCTATACTGCTGATGATATCAAGACACAGCTCAGTATTCTCAGTTTCCTTGTTGCATTTCAGAGATGTTTTTGTGGTTTAATGAACCGAAACTCGACTCGGCTTCACTCTGTGCTTTGAGAACAGTTCAGGCTCCTGGTGACATTTCTCGAGAGATCTCCTGACTGCAGAATACATCCCGCTTATCTGGTTCATTTGTTTCAAGGGCCACAACTTTGACAGGCCACTAATAAGACAGATTTTGCATACTCATTTTTGTTACGCCACAACTTAAGCAAAACATCTACTATAAAAATCATGAATTACTGTTCTACCTCAAGGCAATTGGTGGAGGAAAAAAGGCACTATGCTACTCTTGATCTCCCTGCTGTGATGAAGCTGATGTCCAGCACCAGAGCTGCTCGAGGCCCTTCTGCCTGTACAACTAATCACTTTAGAAACCCCAGACTGCATTTCAGGAATCAATGTATTTTATTTAAACATCAGCTAAGGACTAAAAATGACCACAGGCTGAACACTACTTCATGGAGCAGGCTGCAGAGAGCCAGCAGTGATAACCTGATTTCTTGAACAGTATAAAGAGATCATCTTACCTGTAAATACCACCTGTTACACAAGTAATCAGGCACCTTTTTGAATACTTAAGGGATCTTATTTCTTAAATCTTCTTGTACAGGCAGGTTTGGTTAACCAGGCTTCAGGTTTTAAGGTTGAACTTTGACTAACAAGCTCAAGTGTCCACGTTTGATTCTTTTTAAACCTGTAACTCTTGACAGACAATGAAGTCCAGTAGCCAGTGTGTCCTCCACCAAGCATTTCACATTCGTTTTGCTGTTTACAGAATACGCTTGTTACATGGAAACACAGCAAGCATAGAGGATTAAGATTTAACACCTAGAAATTCTCTTAGAAACCCACTGAAGGAATAAAACAATCATAGCAAGCTGGCATAAGCAAAGTAAGATTTAGACACAGCACTGTTAGAAGCCACACTCTCGCTGAGGACGAGCGCAAGAGCAATTTATGGGCTCCTGTCACCCAGGGAAGGCAGGCTGGTCATGTGCCAATTGATTTATTGTGGTTTAGCTGCTGGAAAAAACTTAGCAACACACTATTTCCCCAAACAAGTAGTTGCTAAAATAATTATACACAGATGAGAAGTGTGGAAGCGTCTGAAGCAGAATACTCGAGATAGATATTCTGGATCATACGACTGCATTATCACCATAGCACAGGGGTCCCAGGTGGCACTTTGGACTTATGACTTCAGTTTGACAATCTAGCTAGTCATTAGGGTTTCCTCAGTAGACATTTGGTTCAGACAGTTCTCAGCTGCTGTTCACTTTTCAAGCCACCACCACTGATAGCAAATTTTCAGTTTGAGTGTTATCAGAAAAAAGCCATGAAGTCACAGCGTTCTCTTCAGATGGACACCGCACGGGGCTGATCATCTGTCGAGGGTGGTCAGCTGGGCATAAGCCACTTTCCAGATGCTAAAATACTGCAAGGTTGACAGTGGTTCTCTCCCAGAGTAGAGTAACTTAAACTCTTCCAGTGAAGTCTAGAAACTTGCACCTCTAAGGGGAACAGTTTTGCAATCTCAGTGTATGGGTCTGTCCTTTCACCTCACCTCCTTTCTTTGCCAGGTTCCACAGTATGTGCCACACTTCAAAGGAGCCTGTAACACCTTGGATGGAGATCCTGCCCTTTCTTGTAAGGAAATGCTCGTGCAGGAGCTCCAGGACAACCTTGGTCACAGAGTACAAATCACTTCCCTTTTCTCTGCATAAGCAAACCTAGGCTTGCACAAACAGGACTACAGGGCTGGTCGACACAAACGCATGCAACTTAACTCATTTCGAGACAACACTTCCCTTATCATTTTAGGTGTATTAACCTGAATCTTAAAAAAGGCAGAAAAAGATCTCAAGGCACAAGTATGTTTGGACACAAATATGTTGGGGAGAGTGTATTTGTAGAGGCAATAAGAAATAAATAAAAAATAAAAAATATAAATAAAAAAATATTTATAAAAAGGTGTTAAGAAAAATGCTTGCATCTTACTCAAATGGTCCAGATCAAGCAATAGATGAGCAGCAGCATGTAAAATGAACTTATGAAAGGTACAAAGTTTGGCCATTTTAGTTCAAGTCAGTTTTAGAAAACACACCTATCTTCAAGTTTTAACTGAGCCTTCCTACAAAGAACACTATTCTTGCTCTTACAGAGGAATATTTGACACAATGTTAAAAAGCTTGCTCATCACTTGTTCAAAGCTCCTTTGACCAGAGAGGAGAGTAGAAAAAAAGATGCATAAGTGATAGGAGTCATCATCCTGGCATGCTTGCATATGAGCACTAAACCATCCAAGATGCATTAACAGATTTTTTAAAAACACTTCAAATCCTTTACTGTCTGCAAAGCCACAAATAAGCCCTCATTTATCTGAACCTACAGACAAATCCCAGTAATACCTGGACACACTCTGAGTTGCAGTTGTTTGCAATCCTAACTTAAGGAGTTTCTGAAAGTACGCACATATGCAGAGCTGGAAATGGAAAGCACTAGGACAAGTAAAAGAGAAAGCAAATGTAAGAAGAAAGCAATTATTCAGCATATTTCTTAAAGAGGCACTTCTATTCAGATGCAGCTCCATCTACAGAAAGGCAAACTCCTGCTGAGATTTTAACCGCACTGACACATCCCAGCTGCTCATTTTCCAGGTAGTTCTCAACATCCACTCCTGCCTGGCAGGATCATGCCCACCAGACTACACCAAGTGACAGCAGTGCAATGTTTATGGTAAACTTGGGAGAAGGATTATACCCACTATATTACCCCAGCCAGCCCCAATTTCCAAGGATGTATGATTACACTACACAAAAATATGATATTTTAAGACTCTCACCCCTGTCAAAGAAAAATAGATTGAGACATAATAAGCTTAATTCCTGGCAAAAGCATTAAAATTTGTGTTGGGCATTTAAGAGTGTATAATGAAACTATCATGCATAACACTTACCATGGGAATAACTCTGTAACACTTTAAATGTTTCCAAAGGAAATATGCACATGGAAGAAGAATATCTAGTCCACTTAAAACAAGATGATATCTGCAATGCTTCTACACTTGGGGTATTTCACAACAGCACTCTGCTTCTCACCCTTGCATCTCCTATGGCTCTGGAGCAACCATCGAGTACAGCCTCCAGGGAAGGTCACACAGGGCTATCATCCTCCCTGGGACCCGGTAGGGGCTTTGATGGGCCAACGTGCAGCTATCATCCACCGCAGGACCAGGGGGGGCTCCAATAGGCTGACACACAACTAGACTTTGGTCAACACGACCCAGCCCTCTTCAAGCCCCAGCAGGAAACAAGAAAAAAAACAGATGAAAGTTTGCTGCAAGCTGCTGCAAAGCAGCCTTTTTCCTCCTTCACCTTTGCCCCATCACAAGCTATTTCTCCCGGCCTCCTGGGTTGCTGGCAGGAGCAGAGAAGCTGGTGCAGCCCCAGACGTGGCTAGGAGGAGGAACAGCCTTGCTGCTGAGCACCTACCTCACACTTGCACAACAGAGATTATAGGCCATAGATCACATCATCCTTGCTCTTTTTTTTTTTTTTTTCTCTGTGTTTACAAAAAGGCAGCCAAGGAATTGTAGAAAATTCAATCTTCTCTCCGTAAGCAAAGGAACAGGGGGAAAAGACACAAATCTAACCACTACAGAGTATCTCTCTCTACTGTATCCCTTCCAGACCTTGATTTTAAATACACTGTTCTCCGTTGATTTTAAACACCCTGTTCTTTGACACCAGCTACTACTCCAGGAAAACAACCATGGAGACAAACTTCAGTGGAAGAAACATCCCTCAATCCCAAAGAAAAGGACTAGTAGTGTTGCAGTGCAAAAGAAATCTGTTCTGCTTTTACCCACTGAAGCAGGACAGAATCAATCAAGCACAATGCAGATTTTTCAGATAAAATTATCTCTCGAGGAAAAAACTCCACTCTTTCCTCTAGAAGGCTGCATCCCTTGCATTCAACACCAACTTTGGCATCCTGACAAGCCAGTATACAAAACAGATGAATATGCTCCTTTCTCAAAAGAGGGGACAAAAAGGCATCACGACAATCTCTCTTGGGAAGAAATTCATGCTGCAATTAAAGCTGTAATAAAATATTAAGTCAAACTGCTAAAAATACACATAGACTTGCAGACCCAGGCACAAACTTGGAGATGCTGAAACAAATAAAAGATAATTTGGAGCATGAATGCAAAGTTCTGGGAAATGGTAAAAGAAACGTAATTCTGGGCATGACCCGCATCAGAGAGGGATCAGGGAGGATTAGGGGGAAAAAAAATTAAGGAATCTGATGTTGCTAGAAGAGCCCAAAACATTTCGGGTAGAGTGAAAGCTTCCTATTCAGTCACTGTAAATAGAAACCAAAAAACTAGATAAAGAAAGCAATAAAAGATGTATATGTGTGTGCGTGTAGGGAGTATGGTTGGAAAAAAAGTTGCTTCACCGCAGAAACACCTTTCACAAATGTTAAGTGCTGCTGAGCCCAGGCTGAGAAGCTGCACCATTCCCGACCTTCCAGGGAACCCACTCCACTTCTGAGCACAGAAAGAAACCCCCCTGGGCTGCCTGGATGAGTAAGCAACTTCAGCAGCAGCAGGAGAGAAAGCCAACAGCTACACACTTTGCCTCTATAAATATTCTAAGCATTTTATTGTGACAAAACAAAGCTGGCAAATGCATTTTTTCTCCAAAAGTAGAAGACTGCCATGTTAACACCTGGGATGCAGCAGTGACCCAGGAAATATCTGCTGACTGATAAAGGATAATGATTTGGAAGGATTTTAGGACACATTCTAGCAGTCATCACCTATCAGTCTATACATGTAAAAGCTACTTTTAAAAAATTTTGCATATATCAACATCCATTAAGAAATAATAACAGCACCTCCCTGATCAGTCTTCCCTGATCTAAATGCCAACACCTAATAACATGCATTAAAATAACCAAACACCACAAATTCCTCTGAGCTTTTAAGTATCCACACACTGAGCGATCCCTTTGCAGCACCAAACCCCACTGCATGAGCTTAGTAGTACATGCCAGGTTTGAATGCTTTTCTACTAAAATAACCTCAACAAGCAACATTAATCTATCAGCAGATTGCCATAATCATCATCTAACAGAAAAGAGGCTTTTCGAGACAGTTTACTAGACCTTGAGGCTCAGTAATTTTGCCTTAATACCTTTTGGTCCATCTGGAGACAGTGCAGCCAACATTTAGCTACCCAGGTCTTTGAAATATGGCATATGTGCTGTAGTTATAGATTCTGAAAGGTATTGTGCATAACCATTCTACTAAATTCGCTGTTTTCTTCAGAGAAAAAGCTTTCCTTCTGGTGGAAGCATCCTAACCAGCCACCCTTGAGACCAGCTTTCCTGCTACACACTCAGTTCTGATTCCCCTTTCTTCTAACTCTGCCAAAAGGGACACACAGGTTCAGGTTTCACCCAGGGCCACCACAGGCAGAGCTGCCCACCTGGCCATGCACCACATCGTGCTGTGCTCCACAGGTACACAGGCTTTGCTGTGTATGAGGAAATAATACGTCAAACAGTTCACCAGCATTTAGTCTCAGCTCCCATTGAGTGATTTAATAAAGCGGGGATAATAAAGGGGCATAGAAAATCATTACATGACCTAAAGACCAAAAAAGGAAGACAGATGTTTGAGCTGAGGCTAGAACCCTGAAGTTCCCATTCTCTTGTTTCTCTACCCACCAAAGCGAGTCAGAGTGGTTTTAAGAACAGTCTACTTTTCTTTTTAAACTATGTACTTTAAGGGGATATACAGAAAGCAGACAGAACTTCACACTACTACACCACAGCAGTCTAGTTTTGATGCAGCACATCAGACAGCAATGGAACTGGCGCTGTCTGGGGGAGGGGACAACACACTCCAGCTCCCTCTTGGTCTCTAAAACCTCCCCGTCAAGCAGAGGCCACCTTGTCATGCAAAAGCGCTTCCTGCCTGCCCTATCATAGGCAGCGTGCTCAGCTTACCATCTTCTTCTCCATCTCTTGTTATGGGAAGACAGCCCCATAGGTCACCTGCTTCAGGATCAGGCAGCGGCAGCCCAAACATGATTTAAGTGTCCCTAGTGCAACAGGGCAGCCAGACAGAGGGTTTCTGCAAAAGCAAGAAGCAGATGCTGCCTCCTGCCACAGCATCCTCAGCCACCTGCACAATAGACATCAGGAGTGGTTCCAAAAACTCAGGACTGGTTCACAGCCCACAGACCTGATCCAGCCTTAGTGCCACCAACTCAGCCACACTGACATACATAATAAATGTAAGCTATTTTGGTAAATCAGCAGCAAGGTCCTTGGCAACCAAGAGTGGCAGAATAACCTATGGCTCACCAGCATTACCTGGCTAGGTATGCTGCAATCCTGACATGCTTTATTCCTTAGGAAATGGAAGGCTTTAAACTATCATCAGGTCTCCAAAGGAAGCTTTAAGCATATGAAAATGACAGCTCTTACTGCTAGAAAAAAAAACCTGGAAGGTGATAAGAGGGCCTGTAGAGTAAAAGCTAGGATGCTGCTGTGGAAAATTTAGAAAGATTCAAGCTCCACACACCCACTGCCTGCTTCCATTTTTGCAAGCTATATTTGCTTCACACAGAACAGGGACACAAGCTTCTTCGGATCTGCTGCTGCTATTGTCTGCTTCCCACTTTGCTACACATTTATGAGGTCTAGTGATACCTGAAAGAAGCGTGACTTGTTTTGTAACTAAAGCCAACATGTTTCAGAAGACTGCAGTTCTCTGACTGAAGGGCTGATGTCATATGACATCTTTAAATCTGATACCTAACAAACAGCATTTCCTGGAAGAAGTCCCTTTTCCTAAGCTGTTGTTCTACTTGCTGGCAGGATACAAATCCCACATAATTGAAGAATACATTCACTATTAGGTAATCGCTTGACTTCCAACCTCACAGAGGAGTTATGAATGCACTTGCCAGGTGAGTGGTATGCTCAGGAGACCATAACTGAGCTCTGAGTTTCAGAGATAGTTAATCTTTGCTAGTGGAAGCAGAAAAAAAGGTAAAAGAATGAGCGATGAGACAAATGCATAGCTTATTTGGATGCAAAACACAAATGCATTCAAGGACTAGTTCCACAAACAATATTTGTTTTGAAGCTGTTTGCTAAAATAATCTAGAAGTATCCTAGAAGTTGATTAGGAAACCATGTTAACCCTTTGTGGTCTATTAAAGAAGAGAAAAACTTGAAGAGGCCCACCTGAGTGCTTAAGTTGGAGCTAGTTACTCTGTGTTTGGAGAATAACTTGAATTCACAGAAATCCACTTGAGAAACCTTTATTTTACAATACTCTATTTTCTCTACAAAAGATAGCACATCATCAACAGTGACACGCCTTTTTCACAGAAAGCCACAAACTGGATGTTCACAAACTGGAGTTCTTGCTGCACAAGAACTATTTAGCAGACGTGCAATGTGCATTAGTAATCCAACGTGCCACAAACATGTAATAACCACCACACACAGTACCACGAGAAAGCTTTACACAGCAGGGCTGCTCTTTATGAATACCTCAAAGCAGAATGATTCAAGCTTCCTGTGAAACTAAATAAATTTTTAATGGTGACGTAAGATTTCTGAGCCATTACTGGCATCTTAGTACACTGGACTGCCACCTGTTATACAACATGTGTACAGTTTCTGAGCCCACTGCACATCACTGGTTTCCCCTCCTGCTTTGCTGGGTGCTCTGACTTTATAATTTGTTCTCAACATTCCTCTCCAGCTAATCAAGCTCTAACTCATTACTGCTCCCATTGCTTATTCCTTTCCAAACAGACCCAATTCAACTTAAACTAATAAAATCTGCTTCCACAAGTCTGTATTTTTGACAAGAGTTTAATTATGTTTTCTTTTTTCCCAGTATGCCTTACAGCATCTCATCTTCACGCTTTTCCAACTGTTTCCAGGAAGAAGGGTACACTAGTAGCAGAACATGCCCATCTGTAAGGTCCAAGGAAATGGGAACATAAGGAAAATCTTGCACAGTAGTCACATGAAGAGTTACAACAGTAAATTCTGCAGTATAGCCCAATGACTGCTTCTCAACTTCCAAAGCCAGTACTCAGCTTGTAGCTGAACCAAATATTGGATGTTCAAGGAAAAAAACAAGGTGTAATTCAGCAGGCTAAATGTTCATCTGTATGAAGGTAAAGGAAGAACTAAGTCCTTTTGCCACCTGCAATTATTAGCGTACACCTGACACACAAAACTAACCTTTTCCCACACACTGAGCTACAGTTTGTTATATATGACAGGTCTACCAAATTCTTCTCTGAACTCAACCACAGAATTTACATAATTTCTTGAACTTGGAGTATTCACTAAGGAGAATCCACCTCAAGAATATCATCCTTTGTTCTAGCTTTGGCCAAAGCTAAACTCAAAAAGACCTATGACATGTGGCAGAGTGTCAGGTGTCCATCCTGAGCAGGCAGGTACATCCCCCATGCACATAGATCCAGTAGTAGCAGGCTGCTACTTGTATTTACTGAGGAGACCACATCCTACCCCAACAGATACCATATGGAGTAGCAAAGCCTCTCAAAGAGACCAATGAAATTCAACTTAAATGGGTTACAGAGCACAAGGTTTCAATAAACTACCAAGAGCATATTAAGAGCACATCAAACAACATGCAGATGTGATTATTTTGGCTCTTGAGTGAAGATATTGCCAACTGCAAACCAAGATTCCAATTTTCTGAAGAAAAGGTGTCCAAGCCCTAAGCCCACATTATTTAAAATAGCTTAAGCTAGAAAGTGGTTGAAAATTTGATCACTAACTACTGCCTTTGCCTAGTGGAACTCTGGGTGAGATAGGATAGGAGGCAGATTTTCATGAGCAGATCCAGGGCTGCCAAACACATCTCACTACTTACTGATCATGTTTGTGGCTTCCCTTTATCAACCCCATAAGTTCTGGAATATAAGGTTTCCCTGCAGGTAGGAAAAGGGAAAAAAAAAATAAGAACAGCAGTTGTTACTTAGTATATCACTGCCAGTGCTTGGTATGGCGATAGTAAGCAACATTGTGATGCCCTGAATACAGATTTCCACCTACCAGCCCTGCAAGCCTGACTGTGTGGCACCCAGTGGATTAAAGATGTCTTCTCTTCCTTCTTATCAAAAGCAAAAAAGATTGTGCAAATCAAAGCATGCTGTATCTCAGCTCTGTATCTCTCAGTAGGATTGCACACAGCTATGCTGCTGCAACGCAGCTGAAGACCAGTATCTACAGCACAATTAAATAACACTCTGCACAGCCAAAAAATCCAGGTCATTTCTGCAGCTTATCCAAGGCTAAACTGGTGGCAAGCAAGGCACGTCCACAGCTGGCACTGGATAAAACCTGTGATTCTCAGCACCGTCTGGCACAAAGGCTCCCAGGAAGAATTTCTACCTTAACGACTTTCTACAATTTATCACCACGGTGGCTCTGAGGGCGAAGGCCGCCCATAACACCCGCAGGCCCCTCAGTCCCCAGCCGGGACGCTGCCCAGGCGGCTCCCTGCTGCAGGCCCCAGGCCGCCCGATCCCCACACCGGAGGCAGGCCCTGAGGGCTGGCGTGCCCGGGACAGGCCGCAGGCCCCGCCGGAGCACAGCAGAACCCCCCTCACCTCCCCGCCCCGGGGGTTCCGCGGCGGCGGGGCTGCC
>NW_020799118.1:15427821-15440429 GCF_003259725.1 Athene cunicularia | reverse complement strand
GGGCTTGGAGGCACCCAGTTGCCGGCCGCCGGCCACAGGAGGAAGGGCCGCGCGTTGCCTGGCAACGCCGTAGGGCAGCCGCGGGCCCGGGCCTGGGCCTCCACCCCGGCCCGCAGGACCGCCTGCGCTGCCCCCCGGCTCCTCTGTTACACGGGTACAGGGACGCTATCTGCATTTACTGGCTTCGTGTCCATGTAACGAATTAAATAATTCAAATTAACTAGGGTGGGGGGGAACTCCCAACCTTGCAAGTCTTTGTCAGTAATGATAACAAAGATAATGATAACAAAGCTGCATGGCGTAGAAACCCGTCCCTAAACACCTATTCCCACCTCCCGGTTTTAAATCAGACTGGGGGTCTTTGTGGCCCTTGGTCTTCCAACGCCTGATGTGGCCGGGAGCGAAGACAGTAACAGCGAATCAGAACAGCAGGTGAATTTAAAAAAAGGAAATCCAGCCCTTAACTGCTGTCTGACAAAAGGAGCTGGGATTTATTAGAGCCCCAAACCAATGAAGTTAATACAGATCAGCACACTTCTTACAGTTCCCAAACTCTCCTGTGGCATTCACAGTTACAAGAGATTGCTGAAATCGGTGGCTTAATAGGCTTTAGAGGGGACAATATGCATATGGGAATATTGCAAATGCTTGCAGTTACATTAGAGGATTAAACAAAACAAGAGAGAGAGGAAAATAAACCCTCCATGGGGGTGTAACTGACCATGAGGCTCAACAAGAAGATTATGCTCAAGCAGTTTCATGTCTTTTCCATGGCAGATTTTCTTCCACACTTTCAGCAGAGCTCTGATCCCACAGATCTCCATCCTGCTCACCCCAATCAGTCTTTCCCCCTGCGTGAAGACGCTGTTCCTGGGCCACACAGGCTGACAAAAATGAAGGAGATGTGCAGCTTGCAGCCGAGCAGATATTGCCTGGCCACACAGGAGATAATCTCTGTTTGCTGCCACGTGCTGATGAATTACCATATGCACCCCCAGACAGAGCACCGTCTCCAAAACCTACCTCTCCAACCCCTGCAAACACCCTCCAACATTTCAAAAATCTCTCCAACATCTCCAGAACCTCTTCAATGCCTCCAAAACCCATCCAAGACCTCCCAAATCTCCTCAACATCTCCAAAACCCCTCTGACACCTCCAAACATCCTCAACACCTTCAAATTGCCAGAACAAGCTGAGCTACATGCCATGCCCGCCAGCGTGTTTAACAGAGAGAGGATGGAGCTGCCTTGAGACGCCACCTCAGCGATGGTTACATCAAGATATTGCAGCTGCACTGGCAGAGGGCAGGTTACCATGGTGACCATTAAAAGGATAATCTTATTATCACCATTTGTTATTCTGACAGGGTTGGTTGCTGACACGTGCTCCAGGGTGCACATTGCTGGCCAGGGAAAACTAGCTGCTGGACACAGATCTGCTGAGCCGTGTCCACCTTGCCTCCGAGGCCAAGGAGACACGCTTCTCCCACTGCTGTGTCTTCTGGGTGGGGTTTTTTTTTTGGCTCTCCAAAATAGAAGCATCTCCGCATCTCCAGCTCCCTGGACTGGGATGGGAGGGATCTGGCATGTCGCAGGCACAGGGCAAGCTGATGGGGCCCAAAAGAAAGAAGAGAAACCTTCTGCCAAACTGCCAGATCCTGTCAGGGAGCTTTTCTCCTCTATTCCTACTTTCCCTGCAAAACCCAAGGAGGTGGAACACCTTTTAGCACAGGGTTTGGGGCTGACAGTGACCTCTGAGCTTCACAAGCCTTTCTCCCTGCTTTAGAAACGTCTGCCCCAAGGCAAAAGGTGTCCTTGTGCCTCACACAGAAAGTAACAGGTATCCCATGAGACAGTCTGGTACCTTTTGGTGGGGTTGATCCGACTCAAAACCAGGCGTGAGGACCATGGCTCCTACCAGCACTGCCTAAGGATCGTGTCCTGGGAACGCTGCAGTGCCAGGCTCCCAGCCTCCTCTATCCCATTTCTGGGGCTCTGCCTATGGCTGGAAGGGCCATTTCTTAAAGAAAATAAATAGTCACCCTAACCACTGACTGTCTGCAGCCCTTATGTTCTAATTTGGCATTCCTCCATCTGGTTCCTAAAGAGGGAAACAGCAAGGCTCAGACTATGAGCTAATAAGCCCCAAGATGGGAGAAACCATCAGCCTTTTTTTTTTGGTAAGTTTATGTTTTTAAAAAAAAAAAAAAAAAACAAAAAAAAAAACAGGAAGAAGGAAAATACCATGGAACTGAACGGCTGTATTGTGAGACCAAGGGAACAGAATGCGTGAAAATTATTCGTTACTGCATGGTTTATTCCTCAATTTTTACTATAAACATGCACAGAAATGCACTGAAACGTGATTTGGAGTCCTCTTTTCAAAGCCTCCTGCACAGCTCCAGCCTTGGTTCCAGCCCGTTCAATCACACATTCAAATATTCACCACTTTTAATTGCTTTATTCCAGTTTTTCAGAGTTTGGGTTTTGCCTCCAGGGTTAGTCAGAGCCTAACACTCCACTTTGCATCCAGCCACGTATCTGTTTCCATCTCCTTTTATTGTTCCTACCACAAATTGAGCTGTAACTCATTCCGAATGCTATGAGCATCTTACTACCCTGCCACCTAACATAAAGTAATTTGATGAAAAGGGTTAAACCTTATTTTATAAGTACAATAAAGCAACTTTGAAATGCAAGGGGAAGTTTTGTGCAGCAAACCCCAACCACTCCCTGTGTCTCGCAAGTGGCTTGGCAACAAGTTTGCTTATTTAGCAAGCTATAAAAAAATACAGCAGGGAAAGGCCTTGAGTACAAATACCTGTAGAAAGTACAGATGTGTGTAATTAATACAAAAAAATCACCACAGCCCACTATTCCAGGGAAGGGGTCCTCCTGAGATGCCTCTCCCCATGATGGGTGTACTTCCTCCTCTGCCGGCTGTCGCTCAGTGCCAGGTGTGGGCACCCGTAGCCGGGTGTCCCAGGGGAGGAGTGTGATCAGCTGGGGCTGTCACCCCTCACCGTCCCACAGCCCAGTTGGGACTGTCTGGCCCAGTCAGGGTGGCTGTGGTGGATGAGGGTCTTTTGTGACCACTGTGGCTCCTGGCCATTTCCTCCTGCCTCCACTCCTGCTCTGCTCTGCACCCTGTCTGGATTCATCTGGGACTATTTGGGTTCCCGGGTGCTGTGTTTTCAGCACACTGATGGTATCACTGGGAATGGCTTCCTGATCCCCATTGAAGGGCAACTGCTTCGCGGTCGGGACAAAACAGGCCCACAGGGCCAGGGTGCTGAGACACAACGGGAGGTCCCCAAATACACAGGCATGGGGAAAGTGTGGGTAAGACCATGATTCAGACAGGCCTTGCAGGTCTGCTGTTTCATGTCTATTTGAAAAGGAGGCCTGGAAATGTGTCCTGGTGTCCAAATCACCCCTTCCAACAGCCTTGGAACTGGAGGAGCCAGGTGGGAGCTGCAGCAGGCAACTATCTCTGATAAGACTCCACTTGTGTTATAGGCAAGGGAGAAAAGGACTCATTTTGGGCTGTGGCTTTTTTTAAACCTACACAAAGTTTGGAGTCTGACCCTACCTTCTTCCTAGACCTCAAAAAAACACCTAAACAATGCAACAAGATGTTCCAACCTGCCCTCTGCGCCTCTCCCTGTTCTCAGCCTCCCACAATTTTGGGAGGGGACCAGCAGAGGTGCTGGTGGCAGTGGAGGAGGACGGTGGAGCTTGGGCTCCCATGGGCAAGGTCTCACCCCGAGGGGTCCATTACCCACCACGAGCTCCTGTGGGGCATCCACCAGGAGCCACATGGCCTCTCAGTCCCATGCTTCTGTGGGTGCTGCAAGGCAGCTAATAGTTTTTGTTGAGCTGGGTGTGGTGAGGGGGGAGTAGGGTCCCATCAGCTAGGCACTGCTGCACACCAGCAAGGTCTCCCCTTCTTCCAGAAAGTGTTGGGTAGAGGAGGCTGCGAAGCCACAAGCCATTAGGGGCTCCCTGGGGCTGGCCACACTAGCCTCTTCCCTTCCATGGGAGACCAGCCCTTTTTCTCTGAGTTTCTACTCCTCTCCGCTCGGCCCATTAGCCAAGGCATTAAATTTTAACATTTTTTTGTTGCTCCTTGCAGCGTGTTCCTGGTGAGTGGGTGCCTGGGTGGGTGCCAGAGCCCTGGCGCCGTACCTGGGGGGCCTTGGGGACTGTGGGAGTCTGGCTGTGGCAGGGGTACCCTCCTGCATCCCATGGGCAGGAGAGGGGCTCCCCTGGTGCCGGACACCTGAGGGATGCTGATTCTTCTCCCAGCTCCCAAGGACCAGCATCACCACAAACACACTGCACAGCCCCCTTGTCCTGGACAGATGTCCCTGACGGCTGCCCACGTTGGTGGGGGGTGACAAGATGACACCAACTCCTGACAGCTAGGCCAGTACCCACAGCACGGCCAGCCCACAGGCAATGCTGCCTGTGGCCTGCCTGCTCCCACATCACCTCTGGGTGATGGGCAACTGTCCTGTTACTCAGCCCTGCAATTCCCCATGTCTTGCAGGAGCAACCCCCTACCCTGACTGCCCACCAGCTTTACCCCATGCCCCTGCCTATGCCCCCAGCCCTCTCAAAATTCCCAGTATGCAGGAAACCAGTAAAAAGCAAGGTCTGCTCGCAGGCACAGTGCACAACATGCTGCTCTCAAGGAGGTTTTTGCTGCCCCATGGCTCCCTTGGTGCGAACCTCCCTGAGGAGAGTGCAGAAGGGACCTGTTGCCCCCACCCTGCAGCACAAACTGACCCCCAGCCCCTCTTTGCTGTGGGCCTCCAGTGAGTGCCCTGGGCAGCTCCAAGGACAACACAAGTCCTTGAAGAGCCTTGGGGTAAAGGACTCAGCCTAATGGCAAGAGAAATGCTCAGGCTTGAAATAGCTGATGGAAGTGGATGGCTGGAGGATGAGTCCTGCTCTGAATCACGAAGCTCCTGCTGCTCCTGGCCTTGGGCAACCTGCGCCTGTAATATGCTGAGCACAGCCATGAACATGCACACACGTACACCGACCTCAGCCACCCCCCGTGAGCACACCCACAGCTGTGGCAAGAGAGCACAGGCAGCCAGGCTTCTGCCCCACATAGCCCCGGGGACAGGTCTGCCCCATCCCCGCTGGCCGAAGGTGCCCCAGGCAGGTCCCCTGGAGGCAGCTCTGAGGATGTGGATGTGGGGCTGGGGTCTCCGCTGAGCCCCGGCCTCCATCCCGGCTTGGGACCAGCATGGGGTGGCTGAACCCCATCCACACTGCGAAGTGTGGGTACCTTGCAGACTCACGTGTGGGACCATCTAGCCCAGCACCTTCTAGATGCATGGAAGAAGGTGATGGAAATGAGTCTGGGATAAACCACCCTCCAGGTTGGGTCCCCCTCTCTCCTGGAGCAGCTCTGCAATGAGGACAGGACCCACGAGCAGCATGGCCAGGAGCTTCCTGGCCAAGAGAAATTAAAAAGCCATTGATTTTTGCCATTAGAGGGGGTGTGGCTGGAGCTGATGTGCTGCAAGCAGAGCCATGCACTGAATAATTCACGGCAAGAGATGACAAAGCCCGTGGTCAGGCTGGGGAAGCCTCTCCTATCCTCCCAAGGACAGGGCCTTTGCTCTTGCCCCAGGGTGGTGGGGTAAGGGACCGGCATTGCTCTCGGTTTCAGGGACCTGGGGGGCACGTGATGGTCCCTGAGAGGGTCCCAATAGACAGGGAACAGCCAGAATCCGGAGCTGCTCAGCGAGGGCAGGCTCCATGTGGGCAAGGAGGCTCCTGACCGAGCATGCTGCCCCCCCCCCCGAGGTGTCCTGGCTTGTCCCCAGGAGTAGCCAGACATTGCTGGCATGGCTGCCCTGGCTTACACCTTGAGGCAGGGACACCCATCGTGGGGCAAAGATGCCCCTCATGGGGCAGGAACACCACTTGTGGAACAAGGACACACTTTGTGGGGCAGGGACACCCCTCACATGGCACCACCATGCTCCTGCTGTGCCCAGCCAGGACTGACACTGTGCCCTGACATGCCTGTCTGCGCAGTGGGGAGCAGCCCCCCAGGAGTGGCTCCCAGGCCACCTTCTCTATTGCTGGCAGGCCACAGGGCACCCATGGGCACCCAGGCTAAGAGAAATCCCCCCTGGGTTGTGCCGTGTCCCCCATGCCAAGCGCTGTCCAGGGCAGAGCCTGGAGAAGTAGGATGGGGCGCCGGAGGACAGAGCATGAGTTTCTCAGTGACAGCCGGTGCACTGGGTGGGCGAGCTGAGTTTGCCAGGTCTCAGCTGCGGCGCTGGTGAGCCCCAAGGCAGCAGCCTGGAGCCGGGAGAGGGCAGCTGTAGCCTGGGCAGGGCCGGCAGCGGCAGCCAAGGAGTTAACTTCCCAGCCTAGCTGTCAGAGCAAGCGGCTGCTCTGTCGGTGAGACAAGCCCCGCGGAGCCGCAGCTCGCCGACACAACTTTCCTCCGTGAGCGCGTGGAGCTCCCGGCCCGGCCACCTGCCTGCCAGACCCTGCTGGATCCTGCCAGACCCTGCTGGACCCCACCTGCTGCAGGCCCCTGCGCAGGGGACACTTTCCGTGGCAGCGCTGCGGGCACCGTCCTCTGCGACCACCACTGTCCGGTGCCACATGGGCACTGGGTACCGGAGAGGGGCAGCTTCTTCCCCTGGCCTCTGAAGCACCAGAGGGCTTGGCCAGGGCCCCATCCTGCCCTGCTGGACCCCTCGGCGTGGGCGATGCCAACCCTGGTTGCTGCCCACACCCCCTGAGGACTGGTGCTGCCTCTCTGGCCAGGCTGCACGATGGGTGCTGGGGTGGCATTGGGCATTGCTGGCCTCAGAGTGAGGGTGACGTGGGACATGGCACAGCCTGGCGCTACCTCCATTTACGGTGAGGAGCCAGCACCGGCACTCAGTCCGGCCGCGTGAAGGGTTCCCTGACACCATGGCCCTGGGCGGGCGAGCGTGAGCCTCCAGCCGCCGGTGGCACTGGCGAGGGGGAGGAAGATGCCAACACCTCTCCGGTGCTGCCTGGCCTGTGGTCCCCCTTGCCCAGGCACGGTGGCCGCCGGAGTTGAGCAATGGATTCCTTCTGCTTCGTCTGCTTCCAGAAAGAGGAGCTGCAGCCCCTGCACCTGCACAGGTCAGTGCCATGGTGTCTGGTTGGGCAGCACGCTGTTGGTGGGGACACACGGTGGGCCCATGAGGGATGTGGGAGCCCAGGACCGAGCTGGGCTGGGGGGTGATGCCTGGCATGATCACTGCCTGCCTTGGCCGTGCCGAAGTTTCTCTTGGAGCAGACACATCCTCTCCTGGCCAGAGACTGGGGCCCGGCGCTGTGCTGGGGAGAGGCTGCGTGCACAGCACGTGTGCGTATCCACTATGTGCTTCCCTGGCAGCAGCTCTCCCGGGCACGGGGTGGGTGTCCTGTGCCGTGCTGTGCCGTGCCGAGTGGTGCTGGTGTGCCCATGGGAACGGGTCTGTTGGCAGCAGTGTGTGAACCCTCGGCATCCTGGAGCTGTCCCACCCGCTCCTGCTCACCCAAATGGGGGTCCCTGGCTGGACTCTGCCCCCAGGGCCTTGCTGCTGCCCCTGGGGCAGAGGCTAGCTGGGGGATCAGGGCAGTTGGGGGTCCCCAAGGAGGGCCACAAGGCTCCCCAAGGCCTGGCCCCCCCAGCAGCAGCACCAGCGCTTGCCTCCCCCCCTCCCCAAAAGCTCTTCTCCCCTTGTGCTGCTGAGCGGCAGCCAAAGCGAATGTGCCGGTGCCGGAATTAGCCAGGCAGCCGGCAGGGATGTGAGGTGTGAACACCGGCACATGGTGTGCCCAACTGCTCCTCAGTGGCACCGAGCCACTGCAGGCTCCTGTCCCGCGCCACCAGCCTTGGAGCAAAGCTCCCACCTCACCGCAGCCAGGAGCCCCCCCCATAAGCACTGGCTGCTCACAGCGAGGTCCGGGGAGGTGGTGGTGCCAGGCTGGGGGCCAGGCAGGGCTGTCGCTGGGCTGTGGGAACGTGCCAGTCCAGGCAGTCTGTCCTTCCTCCCAGCATGAAAGAAGATGTAGGATTTGTTTTGCTGTAAATCGTGTTTTTTGGAGTCTCGATTCCCGTGAGTCACTGCCCACGAGCTCAGCACAGGCTGGGAAGGCTCCAGGAGGTGGGAGGGGGAGGGACTGGGGGACCAAGGGTGGGAGAGGGCTCTTGGGTGTAGGTGCTGCTGGTTGCAGAGGGGTGCGGAGCATCCCTGGGCCTCCTGTCTTGCAGACCGACCAAGGGTTGGAGCCGACCAGCTGCATCCAGCCTGTGCTGTGGCACAAGTGGCACGAGTTTGGCATTTTCAGCCAGGGAGGGGTGAGCCCGCAGTGGCAGTGTGGTGGCCCGAGGTCCTGCATGGTGGCTGTCAGGACCACCCCTCCTTGAACGGGGAGATGGCAAGGGATGGACACTCATGGCTTGGCCCCAGAGACTTCTCCCTGTCCTGCCCTGCTTCAAGGTGGGCTGCACTGGGTGGGGCTGCCCAGCCCCCAGCAACCCCCTAGCTGTCACCAGCGTGTCCCCCCCAGCCTTTCCCTGGACGTGCCTCAGCCTGTGGGGACAGGGCTGCCATCACCCGCCACCTCCAGCACAGCAGCTACCAGGGTGGGGTCACCCCAGGTGGGGGTGGATGGCGGGGTGTGCAGGCAGAGGGACCCACCAGGTGCTCCCCACTCTGCCACCAACCCACTGCCTGGCCCTGGGCCTGTCACCCTGAACGGGCGGGAGCATGTGGGCCCATGTGTGTGGGTGCCGGAGGCAATGTGTCTGTCCCCGCAGCCTCGCTAGATGGTGCCAGGAGAACGGGCTGCAAGCGGAGGCGGCTGCGGGTGCGTGGTGCCAGACTGTGTCAGTCTGGCCGGGGTGTTGGGGTGCCGAGGCAGGCCCTGCGGCTCTCCCTATGCTGTCATAGTCCTGCTGGCTACTTCGACCCCTGCTTGGTGATGGAACGGGAAATGCTGCAAGTGGGAGCTGTAGGCACAGCTGTGCTGCAGCCCCCAGCAGCGATTCAAGCTGGTGTCTGTGGCTTCAGACCCAGCTGGGGAGTGGGACAGTGCCATGACCCTGCCACAGCCCCAAGTCTCACCTCCCCCATGAAGAAACACGCACTGCTTCTTCTTCTTAGAAGAAACTCACTCTTTCATTTCAACCCAGTAGCTGAATAGTCATCATTATGCTCCAGAGTCAACACCCCATCCAAGCTCCCTGCAAGTGGCTGCAGGCACGTGGTGCCACAGGTGCTGACCCAGCCTGTGCTGGGGGGCCAGCCTGCAGCACACTGTGCCTCCCTCCCGGCTGGCTTGGGTCCATCCTGTGCCCCCCAGGAGCACGGGATGGGGTCTGGGGGGGCTGTGGGAGGAGAGGCAGCACCCCACTTGGCGTGTCCCTGCCACGCAGTCGCGCTGCAGATTGTGCCCCGGGGCTGCATCTCCTCCCCGACTTTGAGAGCAGCTGCTGGGAATCTCGTCCCGGCAGCCCCAGGCAGCGCTGGCAGCACCCTGCTTGGGGGGACCACCGAGGTGGGGGGCACTGAGCCCCGGTGCTCTGGGAACCAGCTCCCACCAGCCCCCTTTCCCCTTGAAATCCCCCTGGCTGGGCAATGTCCCCAGGGACCAGGGGGGGCACCCAGGCCCCCCAACATGGGTCGAGCAGCCCCGGCCACCTGGAACGGACAGCGGGCAGCGAAGGTCACGGCGGTGCCTGCGCCGAGCGGCGAGGCTGGCCTTAGGCAGCGGCAGGGCAGGGAGGCTCGGGGCTCCGTGGATGCTGGGGGGGAAACACCCAAAAGCAGCTGGGAGACGCCGCCGGCTGCCCCCGGGCCGAGCGCGGAGCGTGTCCCCCCCGCTGGCACTGCGGCTCCCAGCGTGCTCCGCTCCCGCTTCCCTCCCGCTTCCCTCCCCGCCTGCTCCTTCCCAGCAGCCCCGCCAGCAGCCCCAGGCAGGTTTTAGCTCCTGTCACCGGAGCGTGACAGGCAGCGGGCGGCCGTGGCACCCTGACCCCCGGGCTCTGCGGGGCACGGCCCCTTGGCTCTCACTCTGCCCGGGGGGACCGAGTGATGGTGAAGGGACGAGTGACCTTCTTGCTGAATCTGGAGGGGATTGGGCTCGTCAGAAATATTTTGGGCTTTTCAGGTAATTTCCCCACCACCCGCCCTGCCTGAGCACATCCCTGTGGCACGAGCCAAGATATTTCCTGTCCGAGCAGAAAACCCGGGGGCATTGGTGGTCCCTTGGGGCGCCGTGGGCTCACCGCATGGTTTGGGATCGAGCTAGGTGATAAAGACGTTTGTTCCGGCTCCTTTCACCTCACAAATCTTAATTAGTTATTAATATTCTCTCAGTGCTTTGAAGACCACAAGCTCAATGCAAACATTAACTGGTGCTATTGGTGTTAGTATTATTCAATCTGTGTGTGACCCACGTACTGGTGATGTGTTGGTCTGCAGCCTGGCAGCTGCAAAATGAGCCACGGAGCCCCACGGAGCCCTGCTGAGTCCCATGGAGCCCCACAGAGCCCTGCTGAGCCCCACAGAACCCTGCTGAGCCCCACAGAGCCCCACAGAGCCCCACAGGACCTGCTGAGCCCCATGGAGCCCTGTCAGAGCCTGGCTGGTCTCTCACCGACAGCTCAGCCTCTGTGTACCTGGGCCACAGCACAGCCCCGTCCTCCAGCACCGGGGCAGTGGCACCGGGAGCCAAGCCATGTGTGGGGTGCACGACATCATCCCTGCAGCCCCCCGCGGCCCCCGGGCAGTCTCCCGGGCACTGGCACCTCATGCCTGACCTAGAAACAGCCCCGAGCTATAAATAGGGTGAGTGCAGGAGAGCTCAGAGGCGCAGCTCGATCCGCAGCGAGCAGGAGGCTTCGGGAGCCAGGGAGCCGTGGCTGCGGGACGGCATGGCAAGGGCAGGCAGGGGACACGGAGACACGGGGCCTTGTGCAGGTGCCATGGGAAGGGACACGGGGGAGACCCACTCCATCCCCAGCAGCCGGTGGAGTGGGATGCGCAAGGATGGCCGCAGTGGCTTTCACCAGCCTGTGTCCTGCTTACGCAGCAGCACAGGGATCACCCCAGCTCTGCCCCATCTCCCACACCATGCCGGTTCCCGGCACCTTCGGCCCTAAGCTGCCACCCCTTTCCCAGCCCCACAGCGGCTGCTCTGAGCCGCCCTCCAGCACCCCTCCAGCACCCCTCCAGCTTGCCCTTGC
This sequence comes from Athene cunicularia, assembly GCF_003259725.1. Taxonomy (NCBI): domain Eukaryota; kingdom Metazoa; phylum Chordata; class Aves; order Strigiformes; family Strigidae; genus Athene; species Athene cunicularia. Next base: position 15,429,178 of record NW_020799118.1, on the reverse strand, counting down.
TGGGTCACCGGGCTCCGGTGATGCAGGGGTCAGCATTTTTCCTCCCGTGCCACACGGATGCCCCCATGTCCGTGGGGATCGTCCATCATCTGGAGCCGTGGTGCTGGGAGCTGTGGCAGGGACCAGCGAGTGGAGTGGGGATTGAGGGGATGGCAAGAGCTTGTGAGCTGCAGCTGCCTCTCCCGCTGCCCACACGCAAGGCCAGCGATATCCCATGTGGCTGCCGGATGGGAGAAGGGTGGCAGTGTCACAGCAGTGCCTGGCACCAAATTAAAGAGAAGTGTCAGAATGTGATTCAGCCTCTTGTTTTAAAGTCATTCATAAAAAGACTAATTGCTCGGTGTGCTCGACTGGAAGTGGATGAGAGCTGTCAGTGAGTCAGTGGTGAGGGCTCCCCTGCCCGCCCGGCGGCGGGGGGCTCGGGTGCCAGCGGGACGGCCCTGGTCCCGGCAGAGCAGGCACAGCCTGCTTGCACGGCCCACGCGGTGCTTGGGAACAACCCGCCGTCCCCCCTCGGAGCGTGGCGCAGCCCCACAGCTGTGGGCCGGCTCAAAGCGGTGTCGCAGAAGTGAAGGGACCCAGTGCCCAGCTATGAGCCAAGGAAACCCCGAAGTGAGTTGTGGCGCGTTAAAACATTCCCGCTTGGCCCGGGTGAGTGGAGGAAGAAATCCGGAAAGACTGGATGTGCACAGGGATGCTCCGAGGAGCGTGGTGCCTACCCCTCACCTTCCTCCAGGAGAGCTGCCATTGTCCCCTGAGCTGGGGGTGCCCGGGAGCTCCCAGTGCCCGGTGCCCAGTGCTGGCATCGCTTGCCGAACACGTTGCCAAACTTTAACGAGGCTGAAAGGAAGCTCGCGTGGCGCGTCTGCCTCGGCCGTTCCCTGGCGTGGTCCGGACGGGCCCGCCATGGTGAGCGCATGGGGGGACACCGCGTGTCCTGAATGTGTTTGGGGTGACACCTTGGAGGGGCGAGCCCGCGACACGGTGGGCATCGCCCTTGCTGAAGGGGAAGAGATGCCAAGTGGCGGGGGTTCGGGGGGAGCGGGAACCGGCCCGCAGCAGGATGTGGCCCCTCACAAGGACATTCCCGATGGCGAACCCCAGATGTCCCAGGCTCGGACTGTGGGCATCCGAGTTGCTGCCTGTAGTGACGAGTGGGGTGGGGACGGGGTGAGGAGCCCCATCCCCGCGAGGGGAAATGCAGAGGGACCTGCCCCAGCCCCTGCTCCCCGCCGTCCCCCCCGGGGGTGGGCTCTTGGGGCCGAACCCCGTGGTACCGGAGCCCCGAAGGCCAGCGGGGAGGCGGCCCCCGGCTCCTGCCCCGGTACCCCCGGTAAACCCACCCGCAACCCCCGCG
>NW_020799118.1:15420599-15426707 GCF_003259725.1 Athene cunicularia | reverse complement strand
CCAGCCTGCCAGGCTGGGGGGGGAGTCAGTGTTAACCACTAATAAGGAATGCCAATTACACCATCATTAACGAGCACGCTGCTGTTGTAGTGAGCATCACAGCGGTGGGAGGGTTTGGGGTTGGGGGGGGGGAAATCAAAGCTCTGCAGAACACACGTGGTGCAGCTGGGGCACCCGCAGGGGCAGAGCAGCGTGTGCCTGCGCCCGCCCCGCTGCTGGGGATTTCTCATTTCCCTGCTCTCTGAAGAGAAATCTGGGTCCTACAAGACCCTGTCCTGCGTGGTTTTACCCTTTATCTTCTCAATTCCTTGCCCCGGCACAGCCCAGGGTGTGAGTTCTGGCCCTTCGCCAGAGTTCCAGTGTGCTGCCTCGCTGTAGAGACCCCTGTGTTGGACTCAGCCCAAAACACTTTTCCTTTAACCCCACTCAATAACCGGGTTGTTTTCCTGACTTGTCAGTCTCTGACAGGGCTGGAGGGGACTTTTTCCCCCTTCCCCTTTTCATTTTTAAGGAGCTGCTGCTCCAGCAGCCTCCTCTGCCAGGTGCCTGGGGCAGCTCTCCCAGGCGGCCTCTGCTCCTCTCAATGAGCTCTTAATGAGTTTGCAATTACTTATTGGCAAAGCCGATGCGCCCAGGGCTGGGCGTGCAGCGGAGCGGGATGCGCAGCAGGGGAAAGCATCCCCTTGCAGGGAGCGGTGGGAGCGTGTTGGAGGTGCTGGCCCCTGTGCCCAGTGGGATGCTGGGCTCTGGATACGGGACGCCACCCTCCCGGGAGCTGCTCCACGGTGTTGGGGATGGAGTCGGGGAGGTTTGGGGAGCGGAGCGGCAGTTGCCGACGGAAGACGAGTGGCTGCCTATAAATACCTGCCAGGGAGCAAGGAAGAGGTGGGTGGATTATCCTTCTCACTCAATGAGATAAATGGTTCTGAAACTTAAACAGAGAACAATTTTAGTCTGAATAGTAGGAGAAATGGTTCAGGATGTGGAGATGATGGCACAAACCACCTGCGTTGAGTGTCGGGGTCCCAGTGCCGCTTGGCATTATCTTTGCTGCCCCTTTGCTGTTGCCCAGGGTCTCGTGCTGCAGGGGCCTTCGCCAGCACTCAGCTGGGATGTGCATCGTTCCTCCCCGCTTTGAAAAGCTCCTTCAAGAACACCCAAAACAACTGAGCCAGGCGGTTTTGGCTTCCTTCGGGCGCGGCGCTGGCTCCTTTCCCCCCCGTGCTTCAGGGCTGAGCCGTGGAGGCGGGAGAGGAGCTGGTTGCTGGGAAAAGGCCCCGTTTCTGCTCTGGTTTGACCTGATGTGACGTGCAGCTGCATGGGTGGTTGCGTTGGCATGACTGGCATGGGCCGAGGACGTGGGACCTCAACCCTGGCCATGCTGGGCTGGCAGCATCTCTTGTCGTGCTGGCATGGGCGCCCCGTCCCCCGCCATCCCCATGAGTGTGCAGAACCAGCTGGAAACGAGCCCTCGCTCCCTCTCCCTGCTTCTGCCCCACTTTGCTACTTACATCAAAACCAACATGTTTTCAAATGTATTTCAATTTTTAATGAAATTTTCTGCATTTATGCTTTTTTTGGCCTTGGTACGTTGGTATTTTGGCCACCACCCACTGGTTGGTTTTCCCTGGGATCGGTGTTGGCTCTGTGTTCCCCTTTGCCTTGACATTGGGGTGCATTGCACCAAGCCGGCTGTAATGGGGGCACCGTGGCAGGATCCCAGCAGTGCCCATGTCCCTGCCAGCGTCCCCAGCAGCACGGCCCCATGCCTGCCCTGCCAACCCACTCCCCAGCAGGTTTGCCTGTCCGTAAAGCACCGCAAATGCAGCAGCCGCAGCCCTGGCGTGGCTGTGAAGCCGGACAGGTGGCAGGCGGCAGGCAGGGGACCTGCTGTGGTGAGACACCCATTTCTGATGGGTGGTTTTCAGTTGCTGGTCAGAAAGGAGCTGCCTGGAAAACCCAACAGGTTTAACCAAGGGAAAAAGTGCATAGCCCTTGACTTGGAGAGCTCTTTTAAGCAGCCCTTCATCTCCTCTCTCCCATCCCACCAGCAGGTTGGTTTTTTTTTTCTTAAACCCCAACTCTGCTGACTTGAATAATTGCCTTTCAACACTGGTTAATTAAGAGACATTGACAAGCATGATTGTAAGTTCAAGTGTAGACAGAGTTCTTGCAGGATGCTGGGAGCTGTTTTTAGTCATGCATCCATCGAGCTGCTGCGCTGATCCACCTCCACCTCCAGCACCCAGACGCTGAAATGGTGCTCCTCTTCCAGGAGGCCAATAAAACTCTATGGAGATGAGCTGCTTTGGAGATCTTATGAGTCAAGCCGTTACATTTTTGGAACATCATGATGTTGAAGTTCCTTTTCTATTTTTTGCCCAACTTCCCAGGGAAAAAAAAAAAAAATTAAGAAGCTGTGCTCTGCTTTGGGATGAGAGACAGTGCCAAGGTGGAAAGAAAGGAGGGAGAGGTTGGAGATCAGGCTTGGCCTTGTTGGGAAAGGGCTGGGAGGATCCTTGTGCATCAGGCAGCAACCCGTCCCCGGGGTGCTTTGGGGGCACCCATGGGGCATCCGGCACATTTTGGGGTGGCTGCCGCAGCCCCTGCATAGCCGTGGCACGGGGCTCACCCCCCACTCCCATGGGGGTGGCTCGTGTGCACCCTCCAGCAGGGCCGCTCTCAGCCTCTGTCTTCAGCAGCCGTGGGCTCACTGCCCACGAAACACCCACAGCTGCAGCCGCTGAGCGCCTGCGCTGCGTCCCCGGCTGCCCGTGTTCCCGGCTCTGTCCCGGTGCCCATCAGACCCCCAGGTGCCGTTGGTCCTGGAGGCAAGCGGGATGCATTGTGAGCGGGAGGTTTTTTTCCCCCGGTGAGACGCTGCATTAAAAATCTAAATATAAACCAGCGCCCGCTTGACTACTGTCCCATGATTTTTGTCAATCATCTGCTACAAAGTCAAAAGCAGCCGATTTATCTGCTGAGGTACCCACCGGCCCTGGGGGGCTCGTGTCTCTGCTCGGGGCTCGCTCTGCGCAGGGTGACAGTGCTGCGCTTGTGTGCGCTTGCAGCGTGGGGTGGCTCGGTGAGGTGCTGGGTCTGTGCTCTTGGGGATGAGGGAGGGCGATGCCGTGTCCTCAGGGCATCAGAGGACACCCTGGGGTGGTTTCGCTGCAGTGGGGTGGCTGAGTTCAAGCTTGACACTTGTTGTGTAGATGGTCAGGGTGAGGAAAAACTGCTGCTGGTTTGTTGGGCGTGAGGAACGTCAGTGCTGTCCGTGTGCCGCGGGCCGGGCTCTGCACCAGAGCCTCTGGTGCCCTGGTAGGGGAAAGCTGAGCGTCGGTGCCGATGGATGGGCAGAGGCATGTGGCGGGCTGATTTGCTGCAGAGCCAATGTGTCCTGCTCGGTGCCTGCAGCATGGCTCTGACCCCGCTCTGGAGCATCATGGCTTGCAGGCAGGCTTGGTGCTGGAGGGGGCTGCAGTGCTCTGCAAAGGCAAGAGGGGACAGGACCGGCTCCTGGGGTCCCCACTGGGGACTGTGGCAGCAGTGGGGAGCCCCAGGGGGTCTCAGCTCCTGTCCTGCACAGTGGCTGTGAACACACCAGGGCCGAGGAAATGTGTGTGTGTGTCCCCACGTCCCTGTCCTTCTGGCTCCGCCATTCCCCAAGCCCTCACTTGGCCCCCAGATATCCCCCTAAGTTGGAGGCACAGGGGCTGCTGCCCCCCACACCTGCCCCTGCAGAGGCTGGAGCATCCTCTCCAGAGCCATTGGCCTGGTGGCCTCTGGGAACAGAGGGGTGGCACCCAGTGGGTGCTGCTCGGCCCTGCCCCAAGCAGCCTGGTGTCCCTCTGCAAGGTGCCATGGCTCCCAGCTCTGGGGATGGGGTGGGATGGGATGGGGTGCAGTGGTTTTGCAGCACCCACCAAAAGCAGTGACGTGCCTCTGCCTTACAGTGCAGCCATGAGCGCGGGTTCGATTGAGCAAGAGCCGTCGCGCAAGCTGGCCTGCTGTGGGGTGCCCCTCATCACCGAGGACATGCAGTCCCTGGCCATCCGCACCCTCTCGGGCACCGACATCAGCAAGCACTACGACCTCATCCGCGAGCTTGGCAAGGGCACCTACGGCAAGGTGGACCTGGTGTCCCACAAAAGCACAGGTGAGGGGAGTGGGGAGGGTGGGAGGGCACAGGGGACACGGCCGTGCTGGGAGAGGGGTGCCCAGCATATCCCAACCATGCCCTGGGGTCACCCCCATCCCCTGTCCACCGCAGGCACCAAGATGGCCCTGAAGTTCGTCAACAAGAGCAAGACGAAGCTTAAGAACTTCTTGCGGGAGTTCAGCATCACCAACACACTCTCCTCCAGCCCCTTCATCATCAAGGTCTTCGATGTGGTCTTCGAGACCGAGGACTGCTATGTCTTCGCTCAGGAGTATGCCCCCGGCGGGGACCTCTTTGACATCATCCCGCCGCAGGTGGGAGCCCCAGCCCCTCCCATGGGAGCCTTTTCGGGGTGTAGGGGTTCAGTATGCCCAGGGTGCTGAGCAAAGCTGCTGCTGTGCTTTGGTGGCTGTGGGGGAGGGGCCCCACACATGGGGACCTGTCATCCCTGTATGGGTTGACCCCAATACAAGCACTTATAAGCAAGTCTGGGACCCATCACCCATCCCTTGGGTGGCCTCGGACCCATAACCTGTCCCTTAGGTGGCCTCGGACCTATCACCCGTCCTTTGGGTGTCCTGAGACCCATAACCCATCCCTTGGGTGGCCTCAGACCCATCACCTGTCCCTTGGGCAGCCTCAGACTCATCACCCATCCCTTGGGTGGCCTTGGACCCATAACCTGTCCCTTGAGTGGCCTCAGGCCCATCACCCATCTCCTGGAGTGGCCCAGGGCCCATCACCTGTCCCTGTAATGGTCTGGGACCCATCCCTGGGGTGGCCTGGGACCCATCACCCATCCCCTGGTTGTCTTGACCCATCCCCCACCCCCTGGAGATCCTGAGACCCATCACCCCTCCTTAGGGTGGCCTGGGACCCACCACCCATCTCCCTGCTGCAGAGAACACCCCAGATAAAAGCAGCCGTGCCCGTGTCGGGCATGCACTGATGTACCGGTGTAGTGGTCGCTGAGCTGGGGGGGTCACTGCGGGGTTCGGTCGGGGGGGCTGATGCTGTGTCCCCACGCCCGCAGGTGGGGCTCCCCGAGGAGCTGGTGAAGCGCTGTGTACAGCAGCTGGGCCTGGCCCTCGACTACATGCACAGCAAGAGCCTGGTGCACCGGGACATCAAACCAGAGAACGTCCTGCTCTTCGACCGCGACTGCCGCCGCATCAAACTGGCCGACTTCGGCATGACCCGCAAGGTGGGCTGCCGGGTCAAGCGCATCAGCGGCACCATCCCCTACACGGCGCCTGAGGTTTGCCAGGCCGGGCGGGCGGAGGGCTTCGCTGTGGACACCAGCATCGACGTCTGGGCTTTCGGGGTGCTCATCTTCTGCGTCCTCACAGGGAACTTCCCCTGGGAGGCGGCGGCGGCTTCCGACGCTTTCTTCGAGGAGTTTGTGCGGTGGCAGAAGGGGCGGCTGGCGGGGCTGCCCTCGCAGTGGCGGCGCTTCACGGACAGCGCCCTGCGCATGTTCCAGCGCCTGCTGGCCCTCGACCCCGAGAAGCGCTGCCCCGTCAAGGAGGTCTTCTACTTCATCAAGTGCGACCTGATGGCCGAGGTGCGGCGCCGGCCCTCCTACCGCTCCCGCAAGCACGCTGGGGACAAGCTCCCGGCCGGTCCCCACCGCCACGAGGCGGCTGGTTCCTGCACCCCTGCCCCGCTCAAGAGGACCGTCCTGACCGAAGGGAGCGGACCCCGCGGCTCCGAGCCAAGCGCAGCCCCCCCGGGCACAGCGAGCAGGACAGACGGACGGCAGGACAAAGGCAAGGGGCAGATGGTCCTGGCCACAGCAATAGAGATCTGCGTCTGACGGTGCCGGGGTGGCACGTGGTGGCCACCCGTCTGTCCCGGCCTGTCCCCCGGCCCCAGGGACAGGAATGGGGGGTGCTGGTCGTGGTGGTGGCACGAGCCGGGACCAGGCTCCATGTCTCCCAAAGCAA
>NW_020799118.1:15337641-15420549 GCF_003259725.1 Athene cunicularia | reverse complement strand
CGTGGCACCCACCCCTGCCCGCCACCCGCCCGCGGTGCCAGGGCCGAGGGCTGGTTTTAGAAGTAGCATTGCCCCGATGTAGAGACGCTAGGCGCGTTTTTTTCTCCTTTTTGCCTTAGGTCCCTCGATGTCCTCGATCTTTCGTGCAATAATGTAGATAAGGGATCCCGGCCGCCCCCGGGAGGGCTCGGTTGTACCTCCCCGGGTGGTCTGTCCCGCGGGGGGGTGCCCGGGTGTGATTTCTGTTCCTGTCGAGGTCGCTGTGTCGGTAGGTTTGTCGGGTTTTTATTTCCAGTTCCCTCGGCTGTCGGGTTTCGGACCTTCTTCCCGTAGGAGAGGCTGTAGTGTCACAGACGTTACCTCAGTTTGTCACTGTTGAAAAGGATTAAAAAAAAAACAAAAACAACCAAACACTAAAACCGTAAAAAATGACAAAATACATAATCATAAAAGCAACAAAAAAATTCTCAATGGCAGTGAAGACTTTTTTTTAAAATAAAACAAACATGATGCTGCTTGTGCAGCCGTGGGCGGGCAGGGGGCTGCCTACCTTTGCCATGCCGTGGCCTGATGCTTGCTGCCCCCCACTTTCACCCCATCCCCCCATGCCTGGCTGCTGTGGCCACCCCGGGGCGGGAGGGAAGGGACTGTGGGGCAGGGTGGCAGCACCCATGGGTGAGAGGGGACCCAGCTGCCCTCAGTGTGGCCCCCTCCAAACGGGCAGGGCTGCCTGATGCCAAATGTATTCCAGCCACGTCTGCAGGCTAATTTCAATTTCCTGGTAATTATGCAAATGAATGTGGATTTAATTAAGGGCAGATTTCATTAAAGTCTTCTTGGGGAAATGAGAACAGGGTGGGGGAGAGTGAGGAGGAGGAGGCAGGGAAGGAAGGATGAAGGCACTGCCTGCCCTGGAAGATAAATGGCTGCAGGGGATGCCGAGGGGATGGATCCCTTGGGCACGGGGGTCCCGCCTGCCCCTGCCAGGGCACCCCACTGCAGGGGGCTCCCAGCCCAGAGGCTGTGGGGGGCAGGTGTGCAGCCTGGCTGGGGGGCAACGCCCGGGACGTGCCACGGGGATGCAGCAGCGGCTCCTCTGGCACATCCCCAGCCCCGCTCCGGGGCCGAGGGCAGCGGGCAGCGAGCCCTCCTCACCCGCCGGCTTCAGCAGCGAAGGCTTTCATCTCCTTCCCCTTCCCATCAGGGCAGAGAAAGCATTGTTTTGATGCGTGATTTATTTTTTTCTCTCCCCCAGCTAAAAATACGGCTTTGTCCATGCCAAAAGGCCTAGGAAATCAATGTCATTGTCACCAGGTGCTGGCTGGAAGGACCCTTCCCTCCCCGATTGCAGACAAAAAAGGAAACGCTGCCATTTGACGTCTTTGAAATGAACCACTCGGGTTGCTTTCAGCCGAACTGTCTTTAATTCAAAGTGAAATGGCTAATTTTATCCCAGCAAGGTCGGGGATGCTGAGAGCCTGTCAGCGCTGGGAGGGCGGGGGCTGCTTGTCTCCAGGTGAAACCTTCAGACCCAAAAAACATGGCAAAAGCGTCAGCTCAGCAAAGCCACTGCTTGCCTGTGTCCCCTCCGCGTTTGGTCGGGAAGGCGGCCACCCCGGTGCTGCGGCTGCTGACCTTGGGCAGTCCCCCAGCAACGGATGAGCAACACAGGTGCTGCTCCAGAAGGAAGTAACTAATAGATTTGTACAGATCCTCGAGCTGGCCGCACAGCCTGAGGGAAGAGGCGCAGAGTCTGGGTGTGAAAACGGTGTGGGTGCACAATGGGTGCGGCAGGTCCAGCTCCCCGTAACAGCAGATCCCTCCTGAGCCGCGGGGTGGGGAGGCCAGGAGGTCCTGGTGGTGATACTCAGCAAAGCCTGCTTGTCTCTAATATCATCCAGCCCCTGATTTCTGGAGCTGAATTCTCCCTTTTTTTGCTTTGAGATGCGAAGGGAGTCACTGCAGCCCCAGCTAAAATTCTGGAGGTTGAGAGTAAAAATAACTGAACGATGCGCTTGTTTGGAGATCAGCGTCAAGCCAGCACTGCAAAAAAAACCCCAAACCAAACCCAACCCCAACCAAGCCCTGTAAAAGGTAATATTTTGTCACCCAGACATGGCTTCAGCTCCCCTGTGATTCGGGTGGGGGCTGCAGGACGAGCTGGGAGGGGACGCAGGGTCCAGGCTGCCAGTGGGTCCCCCGGCCACCGCACGGAGACGTCGGGGCGACGTGAGCCCGGCATGGCGGGAGCATTCATTAAATGTGCTTCTTAGGGCTGATCCGCTTTCAAGAGTTTCTAAAAATAGCGACGGCACCGAGCTGAGATGGGCGTTGGAAGGAAATGTGACTCATGTGCTACCCAGCACCCGAGCGAAATCGGACGGGCTCGAGGCCGCCGCGCGAAAGGAGTCACCGGAGAGGGAGCACAGGCCGCGGCCCAGGGGTGCGCCCAGGCATGGGGTCTGCGGGAGGGATGCTTGAGGGCATCCTGATGCCCTTTGTGGTGGCCACAGAGTTGCCCATGGAGGGGATGCAGCTCAGGCTCGTCCCCTGCCCGTCCTTTCCGCAGGGCCCCTCTGCTCTCTTCATTCCCATCACAAGAGAGATGATGGACAGATGTCAGTCAATGCCCTGCAGGGACAAGCTGCTGAAGCCAGGCAGAAAAAGCTGTCCTGAGGTGGGGAAAGGTCCAGCCCTGTGCCGTGTGAGATGGTTCAGAAGGCCACAGCTGTCGGCAGAAGGGAGAGGTGACATTGTGTGACAGATCCAGCCACCCCGAGACACAGGCAGGGCAGAGCTGGCTGCGCCTCCAGCCCCATCCTGCCCCCTCCCCTCACAGCCCATCTCCCCGGGCAGGTCCGTGCTCGGTGGAAACAGCCCCGTGAGCATCCTGCAGGGGAACAGCTCTGGGCCAGACTCTGCCGGGTGCCGACTGCCTTTACTCCAGCCTCAGCCGGCCGGGAGGATCTCGGCACAGGGTAGAGGAAAGCAGGAGCCTGCCAGCATCTCCGACTTGGCTGTGTGCTCCCTGCAATGGGCTTGGGCACATTTTTTCACCTGAAGGTGTGTCTTCCCATGGAAAACCCTGTAGTTTTCATCAGGGACTTTTTGCTGGAAAATGGGTGGGTTTGCCAGCTTCGGGAGGATGGGGGAGTTGCTGCAGTTTTGGGGTGCGGTGAGGTGTCAGCGCCCAGGGGAGGTGATGGGGAGCACGCCCAGCCCTGCACACCCCCCCGCCACCCAAACGGCTGGGTTATGGGCTCCAGCTCAGCAGGCCTCCCGTGTTGCCATGACAACTGCAGCATCCCAGCTTGGCAAGGACAGGAGATCTCCACCATCCCCAGCACTGCCTTGCCCGGACATGGCTCAGGATGCCGGCACAGGCAGCACCGCTGCCCTCACACCCAGTGTCACCTCAGGGTGCCACAGGCAGCACCCCAAGCCCGCGGCTGAGCGTACGGTCCTATTTATGCTGCCCCTAGGTGCTGGTCCCTGCTCCCTCGAATTTAGACCCTCCTTTACATCCCTCTGAAAGCCACAGGGCTGGCAGCAGTGCCGGCTTTTGCTTTTCAGGGGAGGATCTGCCGGATCAAACCCCTCTGCAGCCAGGCAGCGTGTGCCGTGACGGAGCCGATGCACAACCCGCTCGGCCGCAGGCAGGTCTCTCCCCCAACCACCGGCTGCAGAGCAGCAGCTCCTGCCTTGCCGGCTTCCCTGGGTCCCACCCGGCAGAGCACCCCTCCATACAACATCCCTACCCTGCCCCCAGCTCCCTCCTCCCCTCGCTGGGGGGGTCGGGGCGGGCAGCAGGCTCCTGGGTTGCAGACCCGGCTCCCCCAGTCACCCCGGCTCTACCTCACGCTAATCAGAGCTTCGTCACAGGCAGCTCTCGCTCAGCAGCCTCACAAGACCTCAGCTCTCAGCCTGACGAGATCCTGAGCTAAACCCTCGCTGACATCGGTGGCACCAGGCTGAGGAGAAACTAAGCTCCTCGCCTCAGAGGCTGCTCCACCTCCAGAAAGGTCTCATTTGAAAAGCATTAATACAAGATTAATAGAGGCTTTAATAAACAGTGAATCAACCGCTAATGGAGCCCAACTTGTAAGCCATCTGTAACACCTCAGGGGCTTAAAGGCATTGAAAACATGTCTGGGACATGCTTACAATGGATGTTAATCACCCTGTAGTCCCAAAGACACCACACCAGAAAGAAACTTTAGGAGAAAAGATTGCAGATGAGACTGGGACCCTGCCGCGTCCCTCCGAGGCTGCTTTAGAGGGGGGTTGATATATAAGAGTTGCCCCCGCCCTGCACTGGCATGAAGGCAGGCAGAGGAATTTGGGTCACCCTTGTGCCCCCGGGGCTGGAGCTGGGTCAGGACTCCACAGCCAAGGCCAGTTTATAAGGGGCAGCCACATCCCAGCTGAAGTGCAGCCACCCCTGTGAAAGGGCACACGCCACAGTCACCGAGAGGGGCTGGAGGGGCCATGGGACACTGCTCAGAGCAGGGCAAACGCTTGGGTCCCTCACCTAGGGCTACACCGCCTTCCTCCTGAACAGCTTTTCCTTGCGCCAATCAATCTTCTCTGCTCCCAGCACTGGATAATCCCAGACAGGGATGTAGATCACCTCCCTCAACCTCTTCTCCAGACCGAGGAAGGTCCAGCTTCCTCAGGCTCTGCTGGACTGGCTTCAGCTTGTGACACGTCTGCAGTCACTCAAGGGACTGACCCTTCCCCAGCCGGGTTTGAGGAGCACTGCAAGGCCCTTTCACAAGAGCCAAGGTCTAGTTCCAAAGACCTGCTTGCTCTGGCCAGGGCACTACGTTGGCTCGCTCTGCAGAGCTCCCCAGCCACACCTGCCCTCATGGGCACTGCTTGCCAAGGCTGGCCAGGATAACTTGTCTGTGGTGGGACTGACTGCCTGGCCCACAGGGTGCCTGGGACACTCCCTTGGCTTCAAGTCCAAGTGGACTTCAGTATTTGGAGGCTGCCAGACACGCTGGCTGAGAGACTCTGGAGGCCAGGCATCAGAATACAGGTTCGTTGAGAAATTCAGCAGCAGATATGCAGAAGACAGGGGTAGTTTAGAGGTCACGAGCTTCTTGGTGGTCCTTAATTTGCTTCATAACACCACTGTTCAGGATGCTCAGGGCCATGTATTCAGGTATCTCCCTTTGGGGGAGAGGAATGGCTCTGCAGGACCCGGGGCACTTCAGTCAGCATCAGCTCCAGCCAGCTGAAGCAGACCAGGAGTCTGTCTGCTCGCAGGGTCAGGAACTGAACAGCATCTTGGCTGGCTTCCAGCCTTCCCGAGGGAGGCTGGGTCTTGTGGAAGGACAGGCATGGGGTCAGAGACTGGAACCAGCACAACAGTCACGTTAGTCTTACAGCGAACTCCTTGCAGCATGAAGTATCCAGCTCTGGGTCATTACCCAGGTTTTGACCGGAGACAACCTACAGCCATTCTGGGGAGCCATTTGTTCATGGCAAAGCCTCCTCTGCTCTACCAGTCCACAGATCTGCTGGTCCGAACAGCTGCTCCACAGCTCTCAGGTAGCCGGTCACTGCTCAGTCTGCTTTTGGAGGGTGTCAGCATCTCAGTGCAAAGCCACAAACAGCTCAGGGGCTTCTGCCAGAGCTCTGGGAAAGATGAGTCCCACACCCAGAGTCACTGCTCAGAGCAGGGGAACACAGTTCTCTTGCAGCAAGAGCTTCACAGCCACGTGAGTGCCTGGAGCCATCCGTGCAGCACAAACTAGGCACATTCTCCAGGGCCCTGGCAGCAGCTGCCAGCTGAGAGCAAATGTCCAGCCGAGGCAGAGGGGCAGGGACATCCATTCTGCTCTGCTCCCTCCTTCCATCTCTAAGTCAATTGAAGAAGTCTCCCAGATTTCAGCCCCAGACAGGTCAGCCAGGACACCGCAGCATCAAGATCTCCTCCATTAGATCAGCACCAGCAGTATAAGAGGGTCTGCCACATCGCAGAGAGGAGCTCCAGTCCAGGTGAGCCCACAGAAGGTGCTGCCAGCGCTGGTCTCCTGCATGACCCAGTTACAGCAGTTCAATGAGCTCCTGGCGCACCGGGCTGGTATTTCTGCCTGAGCCATCCACTGTTCCAACCAGTTTAATTACCCACATCTGAGTCATCCCCAGCCCTGCTTTATCAAAGCTCGCAGCCTTGCAGACAAACCACCCTTTGTGCTCCTCCAGCCCCTGTCAATGGGGAATTGCCAAGTACCAATTAATCAGCGGCTCCTGCTGGGACGGGCCTGGGAGATGGTGCCCCAGGAAGATGGAGACCAAGGAATGGAGAAGGGCCACTGCCAGCCTGATGGGACAGGGCTGGGCCTAGAGCCCAGGTTCCGATCCCACCCCAGGAAGATGATGGGGAGGCACATGCTTCCCCCAGCAGGGACCAACCATCACCCATGCCATATCATAGAATCACACAATCACAGAATGGTTTGGGTTGGAAGGGACCTTAAAGACCACCCAGTTCCAACCCCCCTGCCATGGGCAGGGACACCTTCCACTAGCACAGGTTGCCCAAAGCCCCGTCCAAACCGACCTTGAACCAGGGAGGGGGCAGCCACAGACTCTCTGGGCAACCTGTGCCAGTGTCTCACCACCCTCGCAGTCAAGAATTTCATCCTTCTATCTAATCTGAATCATTCAGTTTAAAACCGTTACCCCTCATCCTGTCCCTACACCCCTGAGTCCCTCCCCATCTTTCCTGTAGCCCTTTTAAATAGTAGGAGGCCGCTCTAAGGTCTCCCTGGAGCCTTCTCTTCTCCAGCTGAACCCCCAACTCTCTCAGCCTGTCCTCACAGCGGGGTGCTCCAGCCCCTGATCATGTTCCTGGGCTCCTCTGGCCCCACTCGAGCAGGTCCGTGTCCTTCTGCTGTTGGTGCCCCCAGAGCTGGACCCAGCACTGCAGGGGGCTCTCAAGAGCGGGGAGCAGAGGGGGAGAATCCCCTCCCTCGCCCTGCTGCCCACACTGCTCTGGGTGCAGCCCAGCACACGGTTGGCTTTCTGGGCTGTGAGCGCACGTTGCTGGCTCATTTCCATCCACTAACACCCCCAAGTCCTCCTCCTTGGGGCTGCTCTCCATCCACTCCTCGCCCAGCCTGGATTTGTGCTTGGGATTGCCCCGACCCATGGGCAGGACCTTGCCCTTGGCCTTGTAGAACCCCATGAGGTTTGCATGTCCCACCTCTCCAGCCTGTCCAGGTCCCTCTGGATGGCACATCCCTTCCTTCCAGTATGTCACCGCCCCACACAGCTCGGTGTCATCGCTGAACTTGCTGAGGTGCCTCGATCCCAACAAAGATGTTAAACAGCGCCGGTCCCAACACCCAACCCTGAGTAATGCCACTTGTCACCCCCTTCCACTTGGACATTGAACCGCTGACCACAACTCTTCGAGTGCGACCACCCAGCCAATCCCTTACCCACAGAGTGGTCCATCCATCAGATCCATGTCTCTCCAATTTAGAGACAAGGATGTCGTGCAGGACAGGGTCACATGCTTTGCACAAGTCCAGGTGGATGACTTCAGTTGCCTTGTCCACCAACACTGTGACCCCATTGTAGAAGGTCACCAGATTCATCAGGCATGATGTGCCCTATCCTCATGCTGGACACTGACCTCACTAATGCCCAAAGCATTTCAGCTCTCTGGCATGGCCTGGTCTCTTGTGTGGTGGTCCAGCAAGCCCTCTAGACACAGAGACACCTGGAAATCCAGCGGCAGCAGTTCTTGACCAAGAGAGAGGTGCTTATGGCTATGCCACCTACAGCAAGGCAAGTATTTGTGAGTGTGGGAAGTGTGGGGCCAAGATCATCCTGCCTGGTGAGGATGGCTGATCAGGGGACAGGTCCAGTGGGTCCATCAGCTCCTCCTTCTTCCTGAGCCAGCCATGGGCCTCTGGAGATGAAAACCAGTGCCCAATTTCTAGGCCATGCCGACACAGTTTGGGGGGGGGGGGCAGTAAATCCTGTTTGCTGTGCAGTGATTTTCAGGCTGGAAGGTCTGAGTGGTGATGTGAGACATTCCTGGTGCTCAGCAGGGTTCATGTGCATAAGGCTGGAGCAGAAACAATTTTCTGGGGTGAGTGTAAATGTTAAGAAAAAAAAAAAGAACTATACTGGCTCAAATCAAATCGACATGTTGGTGTTAGGGGGTTGTTTCATTTCCAGGTGCCACATTTTCAAATCTGCTTAATACAGGAGAAATAATGTTGACGGGGAACAGTGAAGTGACATACCTGCAAGTTTTGCTCTGAAGTGATTACTTTTATTTTGGGTTTTTCCTTGTCATTTTAAGTCATGGTCGGGGGGCAGGGGGGAGGTACGTGTGTGGAAGAGTCAGTTTGGCCGGATTGCAAAACCTCTGAGCAGCTAACGGGTCTGTGCTGGTGGCTGAAAGAGCTCTGGCAGAGGGATGTCACCCACCTCTCCCGCAGCGGCTGGACACCAACCTGAGGCAGGGCTGCCTGTGGAGGGGCACAGCCCGAGGGTGCTCACGGGGATGAGCTGCTCTCGCAGCTCCTCGGCAGAGCGGAGCAGAGAGGGGATGTGTTGCCCGTTCAGCTCCTCCACCTGAGAATCGCATGGTCACGTGCGTGCGCCTTGCTCAGCACTGATAAGGGAACCGTTATGGTCCTCCTCCACTCACCCGGCTTGCTATCAGTGTCCTGCTGCCGCTGGTGGCAGGCAGGTAGTGATTTTTAGGCCTAATTGATAATTAGTTAAATTTGTCCTTGGCACAAGGGGGAACACAAGGAGCCAGAAAAGCTGTGACACGCGTGTGGCGCTGTCTGTGCCTGCCCTAGGGAAGAGCACCCAGCACCTCTGCGTCCCTCTGGACGCCAATTCGCTCCAAGGCGGAGCGAAGGGCTCACGTGAGAGCTCTGGAGCCCTCAGTGCAGAGAATAAATACACCTGATGGTGCTGGGGCACAGCAACGAGCACGGGGCGGGGAGCTGCTCTGCACCCCGAGGCACTTGTCTACTGAACAGAGGGGATGATCAGGCTGGAGCACGCCGGGAAAATGGAGTTGGGCACCGGGCACTGCGCTCCCATCTTTCTTCTTGCAGGACCCTAAGGAGTTAACACAAAATGCCACCTACTGTATTTTATCTCTCCTCCATTGAGGCAGCTCTGACACTGGCAGCAGAACAATGCTAAATTCTGATTAGCTCTGGTTTTCCAGCATGAGGGGAGGCACAAGAGGGTGGGGAATTAATACTATTCTGCATAATTTTTAATCTAAATTCCATTTCTTTTCTTTTCTTTCTCTAGGAAGCAAACAATCTAGGGGGTTTTGTACTCAATTTCTTGCTTTCATAATTTAAATGAATTGTTTGCAAGTAGGAGCCAGCTGCAAAGCTGGCAATCTCCGATCAAATCTGCCTTTCTCCTAGTTCTAGCAGTCATTAATTTGCTCCTCAGCTCTGATTAGCTAATCCTGGCTGCCTTGTGGCAGTTTGCAGGGAAGAACAGCGTGTGAGCTGCAGCTCCCTTTGACGAAGCTGGAGCTGGCGCCGGGGTGACAGGATTGATTTCTGCTGGGTCCGCGGCGCTCCTGGTTGTCAGCTCTCCAGAGAGGAGTGGGGTGCTCTGGGAGGAAAGGCTGGCAAGGTTATTTATGGAATCCTGGCATTTTGGAAATATCAGAGGACGATGCTTTCCCCTGCTCTGTGCAGGGCGTGCTAGTTTGTTACACTGAGACTAATTAGCTGGGCTTTAAAATAGGAATCGAAGACACTGCAGCAGCCTCTTGCTCAAAAATATCTGGGTGCTGGCCCCATTTTTACAGTGTTGCTGGTGTGCCTGGGGGATGTGGCAGCTGTTACCTCAGTTTCAGAGATGGGAAACTGAGGCACGGGGTCTCTGCGTGCTGGTGGCTGGAGGCTCACGGAGAACATGCCACAGCAGCAGGGCTGACTGGAAGGGGATATGCTACAAGGTGCCTTTTGTGCCAGGCCCTGGTGTAATTACATGGCGAATCAAGAGGCATGGTCTGAACTCCTGCTGCCAAGCTCAGAGAGCTCCTGCCCGCTGGCAAGCCCGGAGGGGTCCAGGGGTGTACAAAGGGGATGTCACATCTCCAGGCTGCCTGCCGCCAGTCACCAGAGCATCACCTCCTGACGCCCAGCTCCCCATGATCCTGTTGCTCACAGGTCTGAGGGCCCAGGCGAGTCGGACATGGCGCTGGTGGCCCATGTGCCACTAGGCTGGCTGGGTGCAGGGGCTGCTGCTGGCCCCACGTGCCCCCTCCTTGCACGTAGCTCTGCAGGCCTTGTCTTTCAGCTGCTATCTGGCTGCGTTTTCTTCCAACACGTTCCTTTTTCAGATCAAATTCCCCAAGTGCTGGGGGTGGATCCTTTTAATTTTCATTTGTTTCGAAGCTGTACATGGCTTACAAGCATGACAGAAATGCGCCTGGAGTGCAGGAAATGGCCTACTTAGCTGCAGGAGCAGAGCAGGCTTTTCCATCACGCGAACTCCCAGGACTCCGTCCTCCCGGGGGACCTGGGCAGCTGCCTGCTCCCCTCACAGGCACACGTTTCTGGAGCTTTTCAGATGTTTGGTCCCACCATAAAGCCTGTCCAGGCAGGATGGCACCAGGGAGCAGAGGTTTGGAGGGTACTTCCAAGTTGTGATGCCAAACTGTTGTGCGAGGTCGGGGCAGGCCCCTGTCCGTGTCCCCCCTTCCCCAGCTGACCGTGACAATCTCTTTTTGCAGCTTCAAGGTAGCTTAGAGAAGGGGAGGGACTGCGTTAGGGCTATTTGAGGAAGCAGAGCTCACAGGGCCAGACCTCTAACAGCTTTTGGACTTACTGGACACTTTCAGCCTAGTCTGAAAAGGGACAGATCTCTCTCAGAGAGATCTCACCGTCTGTGTGAGCTAATGGCTGGGGAGGAGGACTCACACCAGGCTCTTAGGGAGGGAAAGGCTGTGCACAGAAATGGTTCACCCTGCCAGCAGCACCCCGCTCTGCCTTAATACCACCTGGAGAATGTGCAGGGACTGTTCTTGCTAAGTCTGTGATGTCTGGCACTAGATGCAAGCACATGTCTAACTCTTTGCCTTAGCAGGGCAGACAGGAACACGAGGTGTCCTGGGTTGAGAAGAGTCTTCCCCAAAGGAGCTGAATTTGCCCTGTGGGTCCCAAGAAGACTGAGGACCTTTGTATTAACGTCAGCTTCCTTGCCAGAAAGCTCATAGCAAGGTCTCAGCTGAGGAATCAGCTAGGATCTGCTAGGATCAGTGGCTGCTGCAGAAGGAGGAAGAGGCAGGGTTGTGTGCCCACGGGAGGCCAGCGCCTGGGGCTGGGCAGACAGCTGGTAACAGGGCTGCCGGGGCAGAGGCAAGTGAACATTAAGCTGTCCAGCTTTTAATCTTATTCAACAGCTCTACCTGGTGTACTGAATTCTCCAGGGATCCAACCTTCCTTCAGACTACTTCCATTTTATTTACTGTGATTTTGTCTCTGGTTCAAAGAACACAGTAGCAGCAGAAAATGGAGTCTCTCCATAATGTCTTTGAGGCCTGGCAAAGGTGGGGTCCCCAAGCACCTGGGAGAAAGACAGCAGCGAACACCTGCCCCTGCATTTGCTTTACTTCCAGAGTTTCTCCTAGCCAGAGAAACCTTGATGCCTCTGCAAAATGATGTTCAAACCTTGCTCCACAAACACAAGCAGCTTGTCTCTGAATGTATTCCACTAGAAACCATGGCTACAGTTCAGAGATTTGTTCTTGGGCACTGATCCTTCCTCCCACCATTCTCATTTATGTTACTGATGCTAATACCATACATCAGACTTTAAATTTTAATGACAAATATTAGTGCTTTTAGAGGCTGGGAGTCCCCTGTGTGTCCCTCTGCACAGATACCCACGGTGGCATCCACTCATGGGCCGCTTAGGGGGCTTGGCCATCTTGGCTAGGGATCGTGGGATTCAATTCGGTGTATGCTCTCAGATGTCAGGGAGTCGAAAAGGCAACAGAGCAGCTCTTCAGCCTGGGGAGAAAAGAAGGAAGGGGTTGAGGGAAGGCTGTGATTTCTGTGCATCACAAAGAAACTTCTTTTCAGAAGTAGGTTTTTCATGACTGCTGCAAGCAGGCAGCACAGCAAGGATGTTCACCAGGTTGAATTAATCCCAGCACAGGGGTGGCTACGAGTGTCCCACAGCAGGGAAATGTCTGCTATAGTTGTGACCACTGTTTGGCCATTCTCAAGACTCACATTTTCAAGGAACTGAAGAAAACCAGTAACGTGCAAAGTGCCGAGTGTGAAACCTAACTTCCTCCCCCTGCTGCTTTGCCTCTCCTTCCCAAATCTTGCTCCTGGGCAGCTCTTTGGCACGGCTTCTGCAGAGCTGGGGAGGCCAGCTTAGCACCAAGGGCTTTGGGACCAGTCCGTAATTCTGACTGTGCAAATGAACACCATGTTCCCCTAAAGCATTATACATGCTGTGCTGACAGTCCACCCCACATAGCCTTCAGGGCCCTCCTCCTGCCAGGACTCTGCCTCTCCTCATAAGTTTTTAGGTCTCTTTTATAGGACTCCAGTCCATCTGCCTGCTGCTGAGGGGCTAAGGATCATGCCAAGAGTGGCTAGGATGTGTTTTCCCTGTGTCGCTTTGCTCCAGTCCCAGGTTTCAGCGGTCTCTGCAGGGAGGGAGATGCCTGAGCAGCCATCGTGGCTGTTGGCAACAGCTCCAGGGCTCCAGGCAGAGTGATTACCGCTGCCTGCCAGTGGAGGCTGGACTGTACACCCGTGGGCTCTTCCTGAGGAACCTTCATGCAGAGACTGTGCTGTCTCCCTGCTCTGACATGCTAATGGTGGCAGGTCAGTGACATACTGCTCCATCACTGAGGGACAGCCACCCCAGCCTCACAACCACGTCTCAGCCACGGTGCAGAGCTGCATGCGAGGAGAAACTGTTCAGCCACAGGACATGCCAGCCCTGAGGTGGAGCACAGTGCTCCCTGGCAGCGCTCTCATCGCTGGGGAGGTCCCAGCCTGGGTAGGGACCATGTGCGGGGACATCTGGGACCACCTCGTATGGGTTCAGTGGAAGTTCAAGAGCCCCTAAATGGTGGCACAAACAAAATATGGCTCTGTCACTTGCAGAGGTGAGCTGGTCTGCGGGTGCCCAAGCTAAGCCTGCACGGGGAACAGGTGTCTGCAGGGTCACTGAGTGAGAATAAGCTTCCAAAGCATGAATTCATCTGCTCCTAAGGCAGATGTTTCAAAAAGGGCAGGTGAAAAATGCTATAGAAACACTTGCTTCTCTGTGACTGCAGAAGGAGGCCAGACAACTAGCCCAGATGCAGATGTTGGCACTGAAATAGTCCACATTAGGAAAGCTGATTTCTCATCTTATTGCCTAGTCCCAAATCACAGAGGGAGCAAATGTGCAATTCCTTTTCACTTCCATGGCTCAACTCCACCAGTAAATGCTGCAGCTCTGCTCAAACCACAAGGATTTGAAATCCATGTTCATTTAACCCTCTTGAACTTTGCCTGATATCATGTTGTTGCTCATTAGCTTTGACCTGGAAAGCCTGGCTGGCATTTCATAAACTCATTAGCAAGAGATCAGAGGATCGAACATTGCTTCTAGGGACATCCTTTGAGGTACAGTCATTCCCTGGTGAGCTTGCTCCTCAGATCTCACTCTGCGATTTCTAGACCTACCCTGAACTTTGGAGCAAAAGGCCCATTTGAAAATCAACATTACGTGCTGCTGTGCTTCTTGTAACGCACAACGAGGAGAGCTGCACCCACTGCTGGCCCAGGACTAGACTCATGAACTGCTGTGAGTAGCCCATGCTTCCACAGTGCTGGAGGGATTTGATTCAGTGGCCCAGGCTGCCAGAAGCAGGGAGAAGGGCTGAGCATATTTGCTTTTTTTCTCTATCTATTACGGAAAGTACTATAAGCCTCTTTCTGATAGGCTGATTCCACACAGCCACAAAGCAGAAGGGATTTTATGTCAGCCAGGGATATGTAATGTCCTTTTCAAAGCAAATCAGAAGACAGCCTGGACTTGCTGCCCTGTCACATTACTTGGCAACAGCCTGGCACCCTGGCAGCAGTAAGCGCTGTGCTGTGACAGCCTTGCAGCTATGGCAGGGCTGTGCAGACAGACCTTCCCAGGCACTGCAGCGTGTACAAGCCCAGCTACACCCCGGGAGAACTGTATTGCGCCTTGGGGAAAGCTGATGAAAACAGCAGCTGTACAACTTTTGGGAAGTTTGGGGTAGTTATGCCTGTGTTAAAAGCAGGAACACAGACTTCAAAGAGGGCTCTGTGTCTTTTAAGGCTCAGTCCTCAGAGCACTGGTACTGAAGGCAGCAGCTCTGATAAGTTATATGAGGTTACAAACACACCTCACTCTCCTGCTGGGTTTTTTTGGGAAGCAAAAGGGATCCAGAGGAGAGGCTTGTCCACTTACGACCATTTCTCAATCTCCTCAATTCTTTACACCTCCTAGCCCTAACTCTTCGGGCACTGCCTCTTCTATCCAAATCTCTTGCTTTTTTTGTACTGAACTTTGCTGAATACAGCCAAAGTTTTAAGGGTATTTATGCAGTTTATTCCCATTATCTGCCTACGTGTCTGGAGCTTAGTGTTTCCTTTCATGGAATGAACTACTGAGAAAATATTCAGCCAGCCCATCCCTGGAATGGCTAATGGCTTAATTTCTCCTCTTCCATTTGGATTTGGGCTTCTGAAACATAACTTCCCAAACATAGGACATGTGCCAGCTTGGCAGTAGAGCTGAATGAACACTTCCTGTCACTAATTTTTGACAAGTATCACAGATATCTTACTAACTGTTGATTGCTCAGAAAAAGTAACTGACATCTATGGAAAATATTGAAACTTTATCAAAATCTCCAAATATTTTGATTTATAAGAGTGCCACAGCTGTAATGTGGAAGACAGTTTGACAGAGTTTTGGTCCCACCTTCCACCATGTGCTGGGCTCTTGTATAAGGCAAGGCTTGGGGCTGTCATGAGGTACCACCTCTGTCTCATACAAGTTAAAATTTTCTTCTAAAATTCAAGCACTTTTGACAAGCTTCATTCATCACAGGGGCACAAAGAACACATATCTGTACCATAAACTTTTCTACTTGCCTGATTCTCATTTTGGGGATAAAGGAGATGCTGCACAGTGTCCAGGACTGACTGCTTCTGCCAACAGGCACTGGGGGTAAAGAAAAAATGAAGCCAGTGTTACTTTGCCATCTAAACCATCAGGATCTGCAGATGACCTAGCTTTGAGGAGGACTATGCTCTGTGCAAGCAGTTCTGGCCATGTGCATCTGTTACTGAACTTCTTTACACAGACAAATCCTGGGTTTTACAAAGCTTTGTATAAATGGATTTGGATTCTTAAAATATAAGCCTTCAAACAAACAGTAATGACCTGTTGCATAATGGGGTCTCTGGGGCAGTGGGAAATACACATAACTGTTGGTAGTTAGTTCTGTGCAAGGGTCTTTTTCTCAACAAAGATAATCTGTGTGTTTTCCCCCAAACCCAGGACTTTCTGAGCTGCCTTCAGCAGCAGGGTCTGCTTTACTAGTCCTTGTTATGCTCTGGTCCACCTCAAGCTACACATGAGCTGACCACAAGACACATTCAAGAGAAATTAAAAGGCAAGATACAAATTTCAAAATTGCCCTTTAAACTGACTCCATGCACACTCAGAGTCCTAGGCTTGAAAACTCTTCAGAGGCTTTGAAAACCACTCCCTGCCTCCATCTCCAGGTATTGTGCTTGGCAACAGTTTTCCCTTCAACGGTTTTCAACAGCTCCAAGATTTCACATCTCATGTATTCATTATTATTATTTTTTTAATTTCTACACCTCCTTTCCCTCCAAAGCTCCCAGAGATGAGCTTCCTATAGGGATAACATCACTCCCTGCTAACAGCAATTAACACTTGGTAAGAACATTTCATCAGAGAGAATAACATCCAGCTAAGTCCCTTAACACTTGACTTTTGTTCTGATTGCACTACATTGTCTAAAGCTGGGAAAGTATAAGGCCTACATTCCGATTTTCTTCTGATGCAGTGAGGTTTTCAGCGTGCTTTAGTCAGTACAATGTTAACTGAGTTTCTAAAGACAGTGCTCAATATAGTTAGGTCCTAATAATCTTACAGGCATCTGAAAGTACTTTTTAAAAGCTCAAATAACCATAGAGGAGCAATCACTACTAAATCAGTATCACCTATCAAGGCAGCTAAATCTGGTTTGTCCTGCATAAAAAGCAGAGCATGCCTTTCTTCCAGGAGTTGCTTTGAATCTACTTATAAATTCTTCCCTCTGCCACCCCGCAGCTAGGAAATCTGGCTGTAAAAACAAGTTATGACAGGGAAAATTCAAATGCTTTATACAGGAGATGCAGGCAGCCGGATGCTGACAGAACAAGACAGGTAAGTCTCACATCATTTTTCCTTGTCTGCGGATAGGATTGTGTCACTTCCTTCTCTGGATTCCACCCCCCTGGTCCCCACTGCTCTTAGGCTGTGCTTCAGCTTCCCCTCACCTCTTCCAAACACTTACTTCACTCTGCCCTACGAGTTACCTTGGCACCCTCCCAGATTCTCCCAGATTCCTACTTTGGCTCCACTCTTGGCAGTCAATCAAACTCACAGGCTGCTTTTGTGCCCCCACCTGCATAAATTTGGTCCCTTTCTCTGTTCTTCCTGCCCTTTGGTGCAGAAATAATGCCTTTATAGATGTCCAGAGAACAGACAGAGTGGGCGCTGCTGCTGCTGAACAATAATCACTACACATTTATGAGGGTCTGTGTCTGTCTTCAAGGCAACTGCTCTGCACAGCACATCCTCCAGTGACTGAATGTCTCTCCTTGATGTGCCACTGCTAGAGCTGTCTTAGGAAAGCTTTAATAGGCTCTGAACTACGAGCAGTTATACTACCAAAGCCCGCATTGTTCCTCTCAACACCTGATTCCTCCTTCTTATCATAGCCCATCTCTGACATCATATCCCAGGCTTCCATACAGATGGCAACGTTTCCCCCTATGGCACAAAGCCTAAGTAATGTGGCTCAGCTGTGAATCAACTCCCAGGGCTGTAAAATAATCTCTTATACCATGGTGCTTCAGCAATGCAGCTGAAATGCAAGCCAGAACCTGTGCAGTATTGGAATCTTGGGCCGTGGCAGTAAGGGTGAAATAAATACACAGTGATTTACTCAGTACAAGAAAGGTCACGTGGCTCCTGCTGATAGAGTCATAGGTGTAATTAACCTCTGATGTTATTTTGAAATGTTTATAAACTAGGCAATGAAGATGTCTTAGCATGAAGTGTCCTTATGAGACACTAGTTAAGTCAGGCTGGGTTTTCAAAGACACTTGCAAAGTTGATTTTGAACAACATGATGGCTTATGATACACTAAGGGTATGAGTTTACTGCTGGCTAAAGTTGATCTACCCGAGGACCACTGCCTCCCCTCCTCCCCATCCTTGGGCACACCTCGCTGCCTCTCCCTTCCACAAACGTCATCGATCATGATTTTTTTTTTTTTTTTTTTTTTTTTTTTGTAGAGCTGGTTTTAAATAGCTACATGATCATTAGTTCTGGCACTGGGGTAAGAGGCAGAGTGGAACCTGCCATTCTGGGAGTGCCTCCTAACAGCCACAATTTATGCACACGTATTTTGCAGTTCAGCAAGGAAGTTTCTCCTCTGTACAGCCAGCCATACTGGCACAGACCAGCATGTGGGGTGAAAGATACAGCTGAGATGGGCACCTGTTCCTCCTCACTTCCCTCCCAGCCCCTCATCCCACTGTGAATGGCAGTGAGAAGCCACTGCGAGGTTTGCTCTGGGGGTGTTGCCTTGAGACTGGCAATTAAAAAACATATCAAGTTAAACCTACAGAATAGGGAAGCACTGGGTTGGCAGCTGATCTTGTTATGCAGCACCCATGACTCTGACAAGCAAAAGCCTGGGGAAAATAAAGACGTGGGGGACCTTGTATTGGCTGCCAGCTCTACTGACAGCCTCTCTCCCAGAACTACTTTCAGCAGTGATCTCTGGGGTTCCCAACAGCTCAATTTTTTCCTGTAAACCAAGAAAAGAGTGGGAGAAAACTCACTAGAGAGGTCTTGAGTTTCTTGCTCTTTGCTTACCCTTAGTGCTGTACCTTGCAGGGTGAAAGGTTTAGGATGTGGCTCCCAAGCGTGTGATTTTAAATGAATGGGAGCAATGTCTATATTTTGTCATTAGCTTAAAAACATTTTTGAAAAGTTACCAATGAAATCTGTTCCAATTATTCTTCCCAGGTGTGGCCTTGTGACTGAGCACCATAACATTTCATCAAAGTATGAGAATTCCAAGGTGACTACAAACTCAGATGTTCAGATTTGATCCCCTTGATGCTTGTAAACTCCAGAGTCCTTGAATTCCTTAGTCCTGTCCCATTGACAGTGTTATCTGGAAGTCCTCCAGATGGTACAGCCAAAGTCATAACAGTCCTATCAGTGTGGCTGCTGGAGCACTCTATACCAAACGTGTCAGAAAAAAGACTCTCTTGGCTTCCTTTCCCAGAAGAAACCATGTGCGTGAACGACACATTGCACTGCCAAATACCAGCCCTGTGCAAGGAAACTTTCCCTCTGGGGAACAGTGGGTTAATTGGCCTGATAATCATTCTATTTCACTAATCAGTCCCCACAGAGGGGTTCTGTTTGTTTTACCACGTGTATACCTCCTCTACCCAGCATTTCTGGTGATTTATTTAAGAGGCTAATTTTTGATTTTGCTCTCTGGCATTTAAGTTTTGGGGTTTTTTAAATAGAAAACATGGAATCTGCCAAGATATTTCCCCTAGGAATTTTATTGATTCAGCAGGTCTAATCCCAATGTGAGCCCTTATTTCAGAGAATTCCTTGTATTCGTGGAACCACTCCCCCAAACCTCACAGACAGTCCAAGTCCTTAACAAACAGCACAACTCAGTCCTGAGTACAGGACACATGACTTTGAAACTGGGGAACACTCTGAGGTACCGACCCACTAACAACGACGTAACTTAGGAAGAATGGGTGGCCTTTGGGTGGCACCTGACCTCATGGGAGTCATTTGGAAGTGAATTACAGAGAAGAAAGCCAGCTGCCCTCCTTCAGATCACACGCTCTCTAGCAGGGGGTTGAGACAGTGCCGTTAAAGCAATATTGTCCTCACTTACCTGTCCAGCAGGGAGTCAAAGCAAATGATCGCATTGTCTCGCTGTGCTGCGAGCACCAGACAGAAACCATCCATTAAGAGGGAATGCTACAAGAGAGGGAAGAACAGAGCTTTGGTGTTGCTATCCACTTAAATGTCCGTAAGCCTCACTGATGAACTGCTGACAGCACAGATAACTGCTTGTGTGCTGTGTGAGGGGATGAAAACCACAAAGCAACAGACTCTGTCAAACTGAAAGAGTATCATGTCTGAACTGCTAGTTATCCTGCTCCTATGGCATACTATTATTCGTGTTCCTTTCTCTCGGAGTGAAAATAAGCAGGTTACCTAGGTGTGTCGTTCAGTCACCAAGTCTGTTGGAAGCAGGAATACAGATATAACTAAATGTTGAGATATCTCAGCAGAAATACTTATTATTTGAAGGAGCCCATCTCCCTTCTGGCAGGGGAAAGCAAATGCTGTAATGTTCACCTTTGGCTCAGTAGTGCCAGACCCTTCTGGAAACACGCCAGCTCTGCCCAGAGTAATTCATCTCCGACAGGAGGAAGTGTTTCCATCACCAGGAGAGCAGTGCTGCTGCCATGGCTCTCCTTCTCACACGCTGATTCGCTTTGTCCTTCCTAGAGAGCTGTGCACATTCCCGTGTGCAGAGGGATGGCATCCTCAGGGGAACCGCAGGAGAAGAAAGTAGTGCTTAGACTAATTGGATGGTAGATGTAATTGCTATTCTGTACAGATGTACTTCAAAGGCATGCTGTCAGTTTAAAAAATCACAACCTGAAAAGATCTTACCTGTGCTTATTACAGATAACACCTAAGACTCTTACAATTGAAAGGCTGGAAGCACAAATGTTTGTATTTTTTCAGAAGGACTGCTGTGTGTCTCTGACAGCCCTTTGTTGATTGCTACTTCCAGTATAAGTAGCTTCCCCCCTTGTTTACTCTGCGTTCCTGACAGTACTTTCTTGCACATTCTACCTTACCATTTTACCCTAGTAAGGTTCCTGAAATGGTGGGCTTCCACACCAAGTGCAAAGAGAAAAACAATCTGGGCTGGATACTCTGCTGATGAAAAGCAATGTGTCTGCTCACCCTAGAAGCACATCTCATGTTTATGCCTTGTGATCACTTGCTCAAACCCCACACTGGACTGTGGATTGAGCTGTCAGCACCAACTAAACGATAAGCAAAATGAAACCTCTCCCTAGACTCCAGGGCACAGCTCAAAAAGTGGACGGGTTATTTAGCATTGTAGAAGAGGATTAATGGGGTGCAATTAGAGAAAGGGAAATAGAAACCGTATTTATATGGAAAAAACAAGGGAGGATACAGCAGCAAAACATAAAGAATAGCTGCAACTGTGTGCCAATAGGTGAATGGAATAAAATGTTTAATAGGGATGTGCCATTCACGTCAAAGGATACGTTCACACGTAGTGATGTCCAGGCTGGGTGTCAGTGAGCTAGTGGAGATACAGGAACACAAGGTAGGAACTAGCTAGCAAGACACATTGCCCACATTACTTACCAGTGGTATTAGAACTCAGATGCAGTGCTGTGCTAATACTGCTAAAGGCAAGTTTGCTCTGAGCTAGCCCGGATATCTTAGCACAGCATGGCATTAGAAAGCTCCTCTTTTATGCAAAGGAAGAAAAGCACAACTCCAGCTGTTTCATACCTTTGCTGAAACACTGCACTTTGCCCTGCTTAGTGTCTCAGAGATGCGGTGGGCTTGTGGTGCGTCCAGGACAGTGAGGCGTACTCCAGTCACTGTGAAATCTTTGCCAATAAGCTGATCAAGCAGTTCGACATAAGGCGGGTGCTCTGAACCCCGAAGGATTATCCCAGGCAATATGAAGCAAGTGGTTTGGCAGAGGTTACCAAGCAATGGCTGATCTGATGGGAAAAGATCACAACACAACAGATGCTTGTTTTACATCTACCCCCCCCCCCAACCGTTAGCCCTCTAATTCTTCCCTGTCACAAAGAAGTAACTAGAAGACCAGAAGCACTCAGGCATTGTTATATCGTTTAGGATGCTCACAGATGCAATTGCTCATCCTGAACTGTCAAGCTGCTGTATGCCTACATGTACGTATCTGGAGATCACAAGACAGCAGTGGTGACCCCATTTCAGGAGTCAGACAAGGACAACTGCTGGTTTGCTACAGGAGATACTATTCCATTAAATTTCTTCCAAGCAAAGAAATCTGTTAATCCAGCTGCTTTTATAATCCAAAATGTAATATATAAGACTTAATGTATTTCATATTTTCCTCATGATAAATCTGTCTGTCCATTAGGCAGCAGCTTTGTGATAATTATTTGCTGAGAGGTTTCTTTGTGTGCAAGAGCTACCTCTAGTGTTCAAGACGAGACCATAAAGTGAATGATGTGTCTGGCTTGCTGGAGGCGCTTACTATATTGTGCCTGACAGTTCAGAGATCACGTGTACTTGCTTTTCCAGGACAGTAACTCTTTGAAATACATTTTCTGAGACACAAACACATCAGGGATGTAGACTGGTTTCCTTTTTACTCTGCTTAGACATCTTCAAAGCAAAAAGATCCTCACACAACAGGAAAGTAGGGGCACATATTTTGAGATTTGCTCCCAGCACTGCACTGTACGAAGCTTGCAGAATACCTACAGTCTCTCCACAACAAGCTATTTTATTTTATTTTATTTTATTTTATGCAATTTCTTCTAGAAATCAAGAAGTGCTTCAGCACAGTAGATCTGTGCTACAGGGCCTGGTCCTTTCCCATTGTCCAGTAAGTTGATGGGGGAAATACCCTGCCTGACAGCAATAGCAACACAGAATAGTTGAACTGGGAACACCTGCAAGTCTCCTCTCACTGCAGCTTTGTGCTCCGAACATAGCTTGAGCTGACATACCCCACCAGAAACACAAGGATGTGACATCTCCACAACTACCCAGACGAGAAGGTCAGACAGCTACATGCAGAACAGCCAAGTCATCTCAAAAAAAGATGCTGTTACATACACACGGCTGCTAAGCTTGTGTTTCAGGACTCATACAATGGCTTGGGAATGTCAGTAGTGTTGCGAGATAGGCCTCACCCCTCACCCCCAGGCATCAGCTGTCTTAAACATTCATGCAGTTGGTCTTGGGTGCATTAGTGTGCAATGTAAGAAAAAGAGCTTGCCTGAAGATGTGTGATTTTTTAACAGTTATGAAGCATGTGTAGGGTACAGCCCAAAGCCAGCATAAGACAGTGGAAAGAAATCATTGATTAATGACACACTGGGAAAAATTCTCCTTCAGAGATCCCTTACAGAAAAGTGACTTGGTGCCTACCAAGCAGCTATGCTGTCACTGAGGCAAAGGCCTTGACTTACCACTGTCTCTTTGCACTCATACATGTGCTGTCTTGTGAACTTGCTGTATGGGATCAATGCCCTAAAGTCCTGTATCAGTAAGGTGGCATCAAGAGGTGACAGTCTGTAATTCTCCAGCATTTTTATCATGCTCCTCTGCCAGTCCACAAGAACCTTGTGGTTTTACTGCTGGGATTAACAACTGCAGCAATCAGGTGTAGTGCAGCAACATTTTCTCAGCTGCCCACCTTCCTGCTTGCCAGTCACATCAGAATTCAAAGTACAGGAATAAGAATTACCCGGTTCCAAACAAGTCTGCTCCCCAGTGAACACCACAGGGATGCTTTACCTGGTCTTGGCTTGTTTGTAAAGGCTTGGGATCAACCCACAATACCCAACATGGAAACATCCCCATGTGTTAGTTACATCTCCTGATATAAATGGTGCCGCACCCCAGACTGTGTTGCATACATGCCTATCAAGTAAAATCAACAGAAAAGGCCCAGGGGAAGTGTAGGCATCTGAGGGAACAGAGATGGGAGGAGCATCAGAGGGACCTGCCAAAGCTTCAACTTCAAATCAAAGTCAGACCAGTGATAACTGGAAATCATTTTGAGCTGGCAGCTGTTCAGCAGCTAGTGGGAATTGAACGAGAACTCAGTCCAGTTCCTGAGTGTTAGATGGCCTCACTGCCAAAAGCACTCCCTGCATAAACTGTTATTTATCTACTCAGAACAAAATGTCTCACAACTGCCCATCCCCACGGTGTCTTGGCCTCTCCTGTGTCAGGTATTTGAATGGACACACAAACCACCATCACCAACCTGGTGTTGAAACACATTGTAAAAGTTCAGCAGAGTATGTGCACTGCTGCTTACCACTAGCTGTGTTGACAGTGCTTATTCTTTTGCTGGTGATAAGGTCAGCACTTCTGAACAGCCCTATATTTCAACCCATGAAAGCCCTGGCAGTGGAAAGGCCTGGCAGGTAAACAGTTAAACGGCTGGACTCCAGTGGAGTTGTTCTTTGCAGCTCAGAGTTGTCCCTCCCTTCTGAAAGGACATCAATACCAAATCTTGCTGCCACCAGATGGTTTGACTTGCTGTCCAATTAATCAATAACAGTCTCAATCTATAACAAGAGTTACACATTTCCTTACCAAGTCTGCATGGTTCTTCAGAGCCCAATAAATTGAGTTGCCCTCCTGTTTCACGTTTTATGATCTTGCGCTGCTTGCTGATTTCCAAACTGACTATGGGGTCACGTTTCAGGTTATAGATCTGTGGGAGGGAGAGGGAGGCAAGTTATGCGAACACCATTACCTGATCAGGAAGGATAACACTTCTTAAGTATTGATTCAAGCAAGCTGTGAAGCTTTTGTTGGTGTTGTGTAGTTCTGTAATTGCCAGCCTAGAAAACACCTGCTTGTCTAGAGATACAAGAACATTTTGCATGCATTCTTTTTTTATTAGAGCTTAATGCAGTACGGCATCTTGTCATCCTTTTAAAGGTCCTGTATCCAAACATCTTTCTAAGGTCTCTGCTCCCAGCTTTTCAAGGCCAGAAATTCAAGGACTGTGAGTGTCTGTCATCTTTATCCAGTGCCACACTGGTGTGTAGTGACTCCCTTCTGTCTACGAATGAACTGGCACCTCCACATGTCCCAGCACAGCACAGTCATGATGCTCTGGACTGAGCTGCAGAGGCAGAGCATCCGTGTTAGTGAAGTATAGTACAGATATGGCCATCTGTTTCCAGTTCCAGAACTCATCTCCTTGGACTAGGAGAGGTGGGTCACCTCTGTGCCACATGGACAAAGCATTGTTGGGCATAACCCAATCACTTCAAATTCTGGTTTTGAGAAGATGATCAGACCAGAAATGACACACAAAACTAGTTGTATAGAACATATTGTTTCATTTTAGCCACTGGCAAATTACAGTGGCTTGAATCAGAGAGCAGCAGCCACATAGTGTGAAGGGCCAGATAAGCAGGAGCAGGCCACACCAGTACTGGTAGGCTTCTCGGCACTACCTCCAGGGCAAGCCAAGAGGCAAGGGCCTGAGGCTTTAAGCCACTACCTGCAGGAGGGGGGCATGCAGGCACCCAGCGGCTCTGTAAACTGCCCGTACTTTATAGCATGAGACAACCCCACCCATTTCATTGCTGTGCCCTGCCACCTCTACTGGCAGGGCAAAAGGGACAATACCTTGTCACACAAATAGGGCAGTGCTCCACGATGTGAGCACGTGGATGGATACAGACTCTGTGGGAGGCATTCGGCAACTAGCCAGTTACATTATCAGTGGTCCCACTTCATCCCCATTACAGAATCACAGAATTGTCTAGGTTGGAAAAGCCCTTGAAGCTCCTCCAGTCCAACCATGAACCTCACACTGACTGTTCCCAACTCCACCAGATCCCTCAGCGCTGGGTCAACCCGGCTCTTCAACCCCTCCAGGGATGGGGACTCCCCCCTGCCCTGGGCAGCCCATTCCAACGCCCAACAGCCCCTTCTGCAAAGAAATCCTTCCTCAGAGCCAGCCTGACCCTGCCCTGGGCAGCTTGAGGCCATTCCCTCTGGGCCTGGCGCTGGCTCCTTGGTTCAAAAGACTCATCCCCCCTCTCTGCCCCCTCCTGTCAGGGAGTTGCAGAGGGCCAGGAGGTCTCCCCTCAGCCTCCTCTTCTCCAGACTAAACCCCCCCAGTTCCCTCAGCCGCTCCCCAGCAGACCTGTGCTCCAGACCCTGCCCCAGCTCCGTTGCCCTTCTCTGGACACGCTCGAGTCATTCAATGGCCTTTTTGGGGTGAGGGGCCCAAAACTGAACCCACTCATCGAGGGGCGGCCTCACCAGTGCTGAGTACAGGGATCAGATCCCTTCCCTGTCCCTGCTGGCCTTGCTGACAAAAGCCAGGATGCCATTGGCCTTCTTGGCCACCTGGGCACACTGCTGGCTCCTGTTCAGTCGGCTGTCAATCACTCCCCCAGGTCCCACTCTGACTGGCAGCTCTCCAGCCACTCCTCCCCAAGCCTGTAGCTCTGCTGGGGGAATTCCTGAATGTTACATGAGAAAAGCTGGTAAAAAAACAGCCTCTGGGCCAGCTGTGTCTTAGTAATCACTGATGATGTTGCTATCCCTCCCCGTGACCTGCTTCCAAAGCAATGTTGACTTTATCTCAGAACTTTGCTTCTGAAGTATGAGCCCTGAGCCCTCCTCAATTTGCAGCACAGGTTACTGAACAAACATGTCTGAAAAAGCACTTTTCCACCGAGACTGTCTGGGTCAATGCAAAGTTAGCACATTGTGGTAGAAACATCCACAGGAGAAGGAAAACTTGGCAGCTGGTGAAACACAGCAAAAAAAAGCATTATCTAAAGCATAATAGGAAAGAAGTCATGGGATAGCAGGGCCAAAGCCATTGCTCTGACAGCAGGATACATCTCAGGAAAGGGCAGAATCCTACCTCTTCCTCCTCTAATGTCTGACACTCGGCACAGCACAGCCCTTCTGGGAAAAACAGCTTCATATCCCGGACAGCTATTTGATAGGATTTGGAGCCTGAGAGATAAAAAACAATGAGAAGATCCTCTCAGGCCATGAATTAAACATTCTCTAGACTCACACTCATCTTTCTGAGAGATTGATGATGTGCAACTTACTGAAGTAATTGCTTTAAAGGCCAGCTGTTCTGTACAGTAATAGCAAACATTTAAAACCATTA
This sequence comes from Athene cunicularia, assembly GCF_003259725.1. Classification (NCBI taxonomy): domain Eukaryota; kingdom Metazoa; phylum Chordata; class Aves; order Strigiformes; family Strigidae; genus Athene; species Athene cunicularia. Next base: position 15,394,237 of record NW_020799118.1, on the reverse strand, counting down.
TATTTAGAATAGTTCCATTGCCTTCTTGGTATTTTGATTCTGTCCTATTATTGCTCAGCTGCTTCTTCATGTAAACAAGATGACTTCTATTTCCTAACAGTGTAGTCAAGGGAATCGTGTTAAGGAGCCTGTGAAACTCTTCAATACCAGCTCCCATCCCCCATTGTTGTTCCTTTGCTTCTGGAGCACATCAGGTTGGTTTTACTGAATGGGAAGGAGCTACTAGTTAGTAAAGCAAATGTGCTTAGCAACAATAATGCAAGTCCCACATATGCTGGGGGCTCTGATTTACAGAGAAATCAGAATTAATGTGAGACATCGCTGAAAGCAGTGTATTCTTCTGTTCATCTGCAGTCAAGAAAGGAAATTGAGACTGGAATAGATACAGAGAAATAATGAGAGGATCAAAGAAGGCATGGAGAATTACCTGAAGAGTTAAAACTAAAAGACTTTGGCTTATTTGACCCAACATAACACAAAGCTGAGAAGGAATCTGATTTCTGATAAACACAGAGTAGAAAAGGTCAGAGAAGAAAAAAGAACTACTTAAAATTAAAATACAGGTATTGGCACAAGAACAAAATGGATACAAACTGTATATGACTATATTTAAGCTTGAAAATGTAAGATTTCTAGCTATCAGAGCAGTGAAGTTCTGTAACAACCATTCAATTTGGATGGATGCTTATGAAAGGGAATACATGATGGGGTTGTCTGTGAGACAATTAACTGAACTCGGTGACTTGAGAGGTCCCTCCAGGCTTAGCATCTGAATATTTCCCTATAAAGCAACACTGTTATAAAGCACTACTCAGAATGTTTTGATATTTGTGGGTGGAAAATGTTAGAGAAGGAAAATCTATTTCTGTATAACTGGAGTTCAGATAGAGTGTCAATGTGCTGGCACAGATCCATGCTCCTGGGATACAAATACACAAACCACAAATATCCTCTGAAATATTACCACCTTTGCAGGCTACCCATTCAAAAAATCATGTCTTACTGCTCTTAGAGCACTCAACCCTGTTTGAGCATCATAATTCTAAGTATTGTATAGTCAGAGTCCTTAATGCAGTAGTTTACAATCCTAACATTGCATAAGTCACCAGTGTATAAATTGTGCTGGATCCTTTATGTCAAATCTTTTTTGTTTAAATCACTGACACCATTACAGAGAACACAAATGCTCCCAAAGCTACCAACATTTTACTCTCACTTTGCTCAAGGTATAAGATTGTGTAAGATGCATGCATAAAAGCTCTCTGGGTTCAAGCAAAAGCACTATACAATGACTTCATGAGACCCAGAAGAAATGAAAGGAGTGCAGGTTTACCTCTGTAGCTGAGCCTCAGAATATTAAAACTGCATTGCTTAGTTCAATGGAACTTGTTGTTCATCTTACTCGAATTTCCCCAGTCACTTCAGGAGGAAACACACACCTCTAGTTTGCTCTACTTCAGCAAGGTGGCATTAACTGGAGATCTTCCTCAGCTGGAGCAAAACTGAGAAAGCTTAGTATTCCCCTCTAGGAAAGGAAGATGGTCTTCCACAGTCTCCCAAATGATTACTCATGCAATGCTTAAGCTCTTCCTGCTTAACCTGTAGGTAAACGCTTCATCATTATAGGAGGACAAGCTCTTGGATGTGCAAGGGGTATGAACACTCCTTTCCTTATGGACAGACACCCCCCTGGCATAGCAGCTGGATCAGATTCTTGAGTCAGAGTTAGTGAGTATATTAGATACAGCTGTACCCATTTTCCTTGACTGTGTGCAAGGATGGCTTTGGGAGCCAGTGATACAGCTGGCTCCAACATGATGCACAAGCTGATCTCAGAGGGCAGGCGGTAGCCAGCAGGTGGTTCAGCTCTGTGCTTAGCCCAGGCTTAGAAGGCAGCAGGAATCTGCAGGGAATCCCTAAGCAGGCATCTGGGGGTTTCTCTAACACAGTGAGCTCTCTGTGACTCCCAGAGAAATACAGGATGAGGCTCAGCCTTTCTTGCTAATACAGACTGAGTTATGCTAGGGATGTTCTAACTGTAGCATGGCTATCTTAGGTTTTGGCTATATATTACCCATTCTTAGCCATGACTGATGAGTTCTCGTTCTCAAGGCAACCTGGATACACAATCCATTAATCTTAAGAGCAAAAGAAGCAGGGGCTGATAGTGGAAAAATATTGGCTGAAGAGCTCTGACCATTTATTTTGTGTAGGTAGATCCTACACTTCAGTTACTCCCACAAATGAGATCCTGTGAGTAACCATGGTGAGAGATCTCTCTCAGTTTAGTCTTGGTCATATCTGATAAAAATGGTTCTACATCAAGGGGTTGATTCTCTTCCCCAAGCTGTATGTGGTGGCTACTTCATTCCCTACCAGTACTCCACAGAGGACCACTTGATATGGATGAAAATAGGGAGCGATTTGACAGCACAGAGTACAATAGGAAGAGCCAAATAATCCAGTGGATCTTGACAGGAAAGTTCTTCTGGAACCTAAAGGCATACAGTGCCTGCTAGCTCACCTGTGTTTACAGAAACTCTTGGTTTTGTTATTTTTATATACCTTTAACTACATATGGCACAAACAGTACCACACTGAGGAAAAAAAATACTCATGGGCAGTGAACTAACGATGCTTAATTCCTTAAGAAGTTTTGAATTACATCCTTCCCTCTCTGTGGCAATAGCCCAGGCCCCCTCCAGCAATGCTCTATAGGCTGCTCTCTCCAGCAGTACTTCCCATTTTCCCATCTGAGCTACCTCCCATCCCACCCACCCACCAGACACCCTGCAACATCCTAGTTCCCTCCCTGCTGGCAGATGAACTGGTACTGGTCCAGCACACTGAACTGGTGTGCTGATGTGCCAGCTGGCAAGAGCCTCTCGGAATGGAAAATAGCTGAGTTTACCTGCTTTCCTCAGTGAGAGCAAATTTTGATCACCTCTCTCTAGCCAGTAATTAATGTTTGAGATGTTACAGGAACTCAGTATTTTGGAGTCTTTTATCCCTCTGTGAAATCTGGTTGCAGTTGGCCAATGGGTTATGAAGTTATCAGGAGATTCAGAACAGATAGAAGACAGATGGGTTCTTGGGGATAATTACAAAATAACCAAGCTAAAAGTACAAAATGACCAAGCAGTGAAGAGATCAAAGGAAATCTGTTCTGATGGAAGACAGATCTAGGGCTGTTCTGGGAAGAAACCTTTTTTAAATATATCTTCCGGGAGAATATTTCATAGCTTGAGATACACTCATCTCAGCCACCAAGAAAACAATGAAAGCTTTCTAGGGAATAATGGTCTCTGTTGCCTGCCAGGGCTGGATCTGTGTTGACAGTGCAGGAAGTAACAGGACATAATGTATTTTTTCCATTGGCATATCTGAGTCTTTGGACTTTTCTTTTACAAAAACCTACCATAAAATCCATTCTGGACTGTGCTGATGCCATACTGAGCCCTCCAGAGGAGCGGATCTAGTGCTTGGGCTAGTTTAGGATCCTCTGGCCCCAGTAAATCTATCAGCTTCTTCACAGCATTTGGCCTCTGAAGACACAGCACAAGTGCAGTGCCTGAGGTAAGGTAGGTACAATGAGCTTCTAAAACAGCAGGATCCTGAAAAGAAATAACAGAGGCAGAACAGGTTATGAACAGTGTTGGCAAGAGCTGGGTACATCCCGACTTTCCTTTGGTTAGACCCATCCCTGTTGTAAGCAAGCAGATATGCCATTACTCCTTGCTTTTTCTCCTCTTTGCAATGTATGTGCTAGTGGTTACTGCAGGCAAATCTTTTAGAGTACATACCATGGCCACCAAGCCAGTATCTGCTGTGACATCTACGAGGAAATTGGAGGTCTAGTTTTCCCACCCTGAGTCCACACAGAGCTAAAGAAAAAGTAAAGCACTGAACTTAAGCCATAGCAGCTTATGGATTTAGTCCCCATGGTCATAGATTAGCTAATTGTAGTTTTTACACACACAAACAACTTTAACAGTAATTTCCTAAAATCTTTTAGTAAGAAAGAAAACAAATTCTTATTTCTAAAAGACAGAAAAGCCTTGTGCTGTGTCTTGTTCCGCATATCTCTACACGCTAGGTACCAAAGGTGGAGTTCATTTTTGGGGATAAGGTCAAAACCAAATCGCTACTCTGCACTTTAGTAGTCTACTGCTGGCCTTTTAATTTATGCAATGCCCTTTTCACTTTACCTTCAGTATGACATATGGATAGGGTGGAAGCAACGGACATTAGCAATACTAACAGGGTCATAAGTGCTCTGGGATAAGGAGACACATTTAATTCTTTGGTTGATATAAAATGATGGATTACAAATACCAAAACTTTTCTTTTTAGATTCACGAAAGGAAGGACCCACACACCCACCCTGCTACTAAAGCCAAGCTTCTCCCAGAGGGTGGTAGAATTTCATACACCAGTTAGGATCAGGACTGCAGAAGTAGCCAGCTTAAAACAAGGAGGCTCCGAACACAGTACTAGATGGGGGCTGAAAGAAAACAGTTCACTCTTCCAGCTTTGTCACCGATGCACTGTTCTCCGTGACACATTTCTCTACCTTTGCTTCTTTCCCAAGTGAGGTCAGTTCAGCCTGTGACCACTCCTGAGCAGATGTAGCTATGCAGGTCACAACACCATGGGATCTTTATTTTAACTAAGGATGAGTGGTAATGATAACTAACAAACACTGCACCAGTGAGAAGAGTCTGATTTGAAGGCTGGAGACAGACATAATGATTGAGGAGCACAGGGAAAGGTCACAAGTGCCTGGAGCAGAAGGCTACCAAGGGGCAGCAGAGCACTCACAGCATAGCTGACTGTTTTAATTAAGCAAAACCTCGGAAAGCCAGGCTTGTTGGAGATGTCTCCACTGAGCGAGAGGTCAGGGTGTCCATAGCAGCTTGCAGGCTGCCTCCCCCTACCCCCTTTATCTTAATAAAGTGGCAGGAGCACCCAGCTCTGCCTCCCTGCGCTCCACAGTGTGGCAACACCCGTGCTGCAGAGAAGGAAGCTCCATGCCAGTGCTCTATGTTCTGTGCAGCTTACAAACAACAGTGGTTTCAGCTCGCTGGCTGAACCAAGCCAACGTTATTTACTTTTTTCCAATTTTTGAGGAAATGAAAACAAGAGGGAAAACCACTATTTGATTCAGGTGAATCACATCATTCAGCCCCCTAAAGGTTTTAATTCCTCCATTTTTAATCTTCTAAAAGCACTAGAATATGGCTATTCTCTAGATAAAACATTTCGAAAAGAAAATCCCATCATTTCATTTAAAAATATGGAGATAAAATACTTCAGGGCCTCTTTCTCTTTTCTATCATACGAAACCATTCACTGACTTTCACCCAAATCTTCTCTCACTCACATTCCTCCTAAACTGCATAAAAATAAGAAGTAGGCTATAAATTGTAAACCATTGGCTCAATCCTGGTATTCTCTCCTGTACTCGAAAATGCAAAATGATCCATGAGACCCCCCCTATTCTTAAATTGGTTAGTTATGTAAGGGATTTGATGAGTTTCTCCCACCCCAAGAAAATACAGGGCAAAGGAAACCCTGGGGATGTCAGTCACACCACATGCCTGCACTTGTGAAACCTACAGGAAGGTTTCTGAGGCTCTCCCGTGATAAGAGAGCTCTGTTTAGATGAGGATGAAGAGTTTCAGCAGGTCATAGTATACTGCAAAATTCTGACATTCATTCAGTTCTGTGTAATACAAAATAAACCCTTTTTGCATCAAAATTTGTGTTAGTTTAAAAAATATGTATATAATCCACTTTTCTAAGGGCCTTCTCTTTGGGAGATGAACACCAGTGATGATGACTCCATGAAAATTTTCAAAAGGACTGGATATAACATATATTAACGTTCATCCATGTCAGCAACAGAAAATGTTCATAGGCACAGTTTCTTTTAAACAGACCATAATAAATGAAATTATTTTGTTCAAGAGCATCTAAAGCAGTGCTTTTAGATATGCATAACAAACCCCTTTTGTCCCTGAGAGGATGGTGTTTCTAATTGCGACCAACGGTGTCAGGGAGTCAAGGTGACTCCTTTCCTTCTGATAGATCCTCACATCCGCTCGAGACTCTGCCAGCCAAATGATGCCTTTATTTACATCCTGCCTCCGCACCGTCTTCAAACTGTGTCCTTGCTGATACCCGAGCAGCTGCAGCGAGATTGCACATGTGCGGCTGACTTGAATTCAGTGAGCAATTTTGTTGATGCACACAGAGAGGAAGTTCCAGCTGCGCACTGGCTCTGGAGGACTAACGGGATTAAAAAGCAGCAAAATTCTCCTTCTGCCTCCGCTGTTAGAATCACAAGATAGGACTGGAGGGAATCCGTCAAGTTATTGAGTCCAGTGACCTGCTATTGCAGGCAATCATATCAGGTAATCCTCAATAGAATGATCAGGTCCCACTGTAAAACCAAGGTTTTTCGCTGTCATCCAAACCTGCAAATCTCTGCAGGACTGGATCTGCTGGATAAGTGCAGAAAGGAGATACAGCCTCCACAGGCAGAACTCCCTCTGGGAGCAGTCGCTTCTCAGTCTGAACACAATCAGGTCACGCTAGGAGCTGAGAAGACAATGTCAACTCTATTTACCTGACCTTTATTTTTTAAAACTATTATTAAACCTCAGATAAAAAGTACTATCATCCTGTGATTAGGTAACCTCAGCAAACAGCAGACCAATTCATTATTTATTCTGTGCCAAAGGCCAAAAACTACTTTGAAGCTGAATGTTAGTTTTTAAGTTGAAAAAGCAATCATGTTTCTGAAATCATGTTGCTAAGGGTATTTGTCAACGTGCATGTAAATAATACATTTGAAAGAGGAAGGAGATGCTAGGTAGTCTTGCTACCAGTGAATAAAACCCAAATCTGCTATTAAGTACTATGTACACAGAACAAACTGGCATATTGCAGGGCACAGGGGAGTTTTCTAGAGATTTTTGGAGATGGATTTTGGATCAGGGTCCAGGGGTGAGGAGGAGATAAAAAGCCCTGGACAGAATTTCTAGAAGGGGCACACACACTGGCTCCGTGTTCTTCAACAGGAGATGCTAAATTTCAGCAATTTTCTCCCATATTAAGAGCTTCGCCTTAAAAACAGCACTGTATTTCATTGTCCCCTAAACTGAAAAAGAGATCAACAATGAACATCACTCCAGTTCAAATGCTTCATATGAAATTCAGCTGGGAAAAAAAAATTCTGCCCCCACCAGCTGCCATTGTAACACTTACAAGCCAGATTTTCAGAAAAACACAGTCTCTGAAGCATGCTGAGGCCTTTTGAAAATCTACCTGCTTATGCTGGGAGCTCAGCCTTTTTCAGCCCTCACGAGTGAAAGATTTTCAGACGTGTTCTAAAAATGAGAAGGAGCCCCTGTACAGCAGAAAGCATTTCCTACTGTCCATTGTCCCCTGCCAAAGGCAGTCTATTACCTCTGCTTTCTCACTTTCAAAATCTGATCTTTTTCTCCCCCACAAACAAAAACTCAATAGTCTGTAATATTTAAACTCATTAGTCACCAGCTCTTGAAGGAAACTAAATCAACACTCAACAGCTGCCCTAGTGTGTTAGAGAACTCCAGAAACGAGTAGGAAAATTTTCAAACAACTCCTCTTCATATTTACCCCACATACATGTACATGACCTCCCAAGGTAGACATTTTGATTTTAAAAAATGTTTTGTGTTTCAGATGATCAACTGAGCGTTTTTGTATTTAGCTGTATGATTAAAAGCCCTATTGGAAAGCACTTCCCCATCAATTCTAATAACCCCTATATCACTCTTACCAGTGGTCTGTAAATATTTAAAAATCAAATGCTTGTGCTCCATTGCTTTGCTATCATACAGAAGGTATTAATTGTTCCTGATTGATGGTTATGTTAGAGCACTGTCCTGGCATGTTCCTGTCTGCTTCTGGAAGCCTCTAAAGAATTTCTACAAGAGAGTGCTATAAACTCTCCCAACTTAACCCAAGAGCAATATTGACTATAAAGTCTTGTTTTCTATAAAAGTTAATTGGTTAAATGTCGGCATGAAAGCAATCAAATAACAAGGATTTATTTTTTTTTTCCCCCAAGGGAAAAAAAAAAAATCTAACTCCTTTAAATTGTTTCAGCTTCCTGGCTTTCACAATATCTTTATACTCATCTCAGGATATTTCAGGTTGAGAAAAAATAATTTTTAATGCTATAAAAGAACAGAAACATAAATCTATTTTTAGCTAACAAAAACCCATAATGCCCCATGATTTAAGAACCCTCTTTATTGTCTGTTAGACATTAGAAATTACAGTAACCCCATTTTCTCTCTTTGCAGGTCATTTTTACAGACTCTTGAACACAAGCTCCTGGAACAGAGATTCAGCTATGCATGTGATATAAGGTAACAGGGCTCCAGGGGTATATATTCTCTGGCAGTTCAAGGAATGTTTCCCAGTACCCAGGTTTAAACACATGGGAGGAAATTCAGGCATGTGTGCCGGGGGTGTGGTATGCTCATTAGATGTGCCCTACCTGGAATGACCTTGGGGAAGAAAGAGAGGACACCTGTTTCGCAGTTAAAGAGTCTGCATTGCAAATTAGCAACTGAACAGATTCCTGGGAGGTCTGTATTGCCTATATCCTCCAAACTTTTAGTTTAGGAAAACCAGGTCTGCTTCTTTATGGCATGCGATAAAAGAAACCGTCAGCATGTCAGCTTTCTTTGTGTCTGACACCGGTACAGATCTGATTGTTCTATATAGCTCACTTCTAACAACTCGGAAATCCTGGATGGGAATTTTTGTTTTTTTCAGGAATGGATTATTCACTAGCTAACATACTTCCCCACTCTAAACCTAAGCGTACCACAGATCTTTTCTTAACAAACCTGTTTCACTTCGGAAGAAAGTAGTCCTAAGGCAGTGTCTGGTTCCAGGTTTATGTGTTTCATCCCAACCACACGGAATTTTTCTAGGTCTAGTTTCTGGAGGATCCTTGGAAAACGACGGCTCCAGGCACCAGGTTTGATCAGCAGCACTGTGCAAAGAATCTGGGCTCCTGTAACAAAGCACAGTAGTGAAACCCAAAGCCACTCCTAAAAACAGAGGTAAAACTTGCAGCAGTATTTGTTTACGAACCTGGACCCACATCTGTAGAAAAGGGTTATCTAAAAGTTGGCATGAAGTTCACAAAAATTTGAACAAAACAAGTCCATTAAAAACCCTGTGCATGTACGATTTGGGGGGGGGGTTTGTTTTGTTTTGTTTTGGTGTTTAGTTTAAAAATATATCTAAAACAGTCTAGGCTAGGTTTTTGTTTTGTTTTTTTTTTTCAGGAAATCTACTCCGAGTCCAAAAAGTTTATGCTGCAGGTCTGTAGAATAAGACTCAATCCTTTATATTATATATGAATGTTTTAAGAGGGATAAAATATTCCCTTTTACATTTTTCATGTGAACTGTAGTGATTATGTGATATAATCCTTAAGGCAGCTATTAAATTCTTATTCCTCACAGTTTATCTCAGTGTTCTGTATCTTTCTGTTAGAGCTGTTTCGGAGAGGTGCTAACAAGTATGACAGGTCCCAATTAATGTTATAAACCTATTATGAATAGAATTGTGTTTACTAAAATTGAAATTTCAACAAAAACTTCTTGCTTCTGACAAAGCTCTCCCAGCAGAGCTGCCAGCCAGGTGCAGCACTCGGTGTGCTATGAGAAACAGAAAACAAAACAGACCAAAATAGTTTTGCTATCTGATGATACAAAATGTATTAAAAGGCAGAAAATACATAAATATAATTTTTAAATGACAGCATTTTCAAATTATTAGTTTCATAAATCTAAGGACCTTATTACTAGGAATATAGTTAAGATTTTATCCTAATAACATCCTTTCAAATTTTACTGGAAACTGTTGTGTCAGAACCAGTCACCCAGGACCCATTAACTGCTGGTGCCTAACCATGTCAATTAGCGTGAAGCATGAGGTAACGGCACTGCAGACTGCTAAAACTGATTCATGATTACCTGTTTGTGTACATAAAACGTCATTTTATATTTCCTGTACAGCCCACTAGTAATTATACTGATGTCGATGCAACAAAGCGTCAACAATGCTACATAAATTTTAATGCACACCGTTATTTTCAAATGGCAAGAAGCATGTTCCTGATTGACAATAGAGAAATATAGGATCAAAAATAAAAAGGAAGATTGCCCCCCCCCCCCCAATCAAAACTTAACCCTTATTGTGCAGGGAGCCCTCCTAATAAAGATTTGCTATTTTCTTCACATCATTCTGGAACAGAAAGGTTTAAATGCCATAGCAACAGCCTGCAAGTGCTGAAGCAAGCTGCTCGGATCCACTCAGCTGCTCACATGCAGCATGGCAATCTCGACTATATACCATTACATAAGTGTTCATTGTCCTCAAGATGTTTTACTTGCCATCTGCTATGTTTCTGGGCAAACATTCTCATTCTTGTGGTATGTGAATCACTACATGCTGCATATTTACATACTTTAGACACCTCAAGAGGGATTTGTCTTATGTCACTTTGTCATCTTGGTTTGGTCAAAGACAAGTATTGAAAACAGGTGGGACTCCTTGCCACCTAGAGTTGGTTTTCTCTCCTTGATAATTATGTGATAACAGCTAGAGAAAATACCACTGTCTATCAATGAAACAGTCTACTGACCATGACTTACCAGAGGTGCCTGTTTGACAGCCCTCAAACATTCCTGGTTTTCATCTCCAGCTGTGGCCTTTCCAGTCTTGCCCAAAATTGCCTGGTATTGTTATGCTTTTCTGCTTTGTAATATTTTTAGATCCCTTCCTCATGGCCAATGATTTTTTCCCAAAAAAATTATTACATAGGTTTTGATTTCATAGTGTAACTGTGAAAAATACTGTTTACTTTATATACTATTTATATACAATAATATGTGTGAGGCTTAAAATAAGTGTAAACTCTAGAGAAGCAAATACCAGATTTCCTGGCATGCTTAGAAAAGAGTGCATATCACTGCCTGTATTCAAGCCTAAGGAAAAAGTTAGTAGAATACTTTTGCTTATTTTTGGCTGGTACATCTAGTAGCTAGTTCCACAAAGTCCTTATCAAACCACATTTCTCCATTTACTCTTCTCTCACCTGTTTGCAAGTAGGTAAACAGTGATTCTGCAGGGCATCTCTGGATCTCTCCCACTAAATAAGCAAAGCAGACAGATTTGAGTAAGCAGGATGCATGTTCTGGGACAGTAATTTGAGAATGTTGCCATCATCTCTACATAATGCAGCCAACATTGCTATGACACACTTATTTTGAAGTGTTATACTGGGACATGCGTGGCTTGATCTCAGACATTCAGATGTATTGGGACACATATGTATGGGAGATGTCCTACTTACCACTTCTCCTGTAAGATCAACAGCATATGCTGAAAAGGACTGCAAGTACTAAATCATGATTCTTGATTACTACCTTTTCTGTGTATTTCAGGCAGTGGCTAACGGTGGGTTTAAGCTACCACTTTGTGCTCCCACTGTTTCACAGTCAAGTTAGAAGCTGTCTTGTGTAAGTCCCAGAAGCTCAGGTGTTTTGTTTAATGTCCTCTCCAGTGCCCTTAGAAGCAAAAACAGGTTGTGTATTCTGACTACACACCTACTGAGCCCAGATATGTTGTTCAGTCCTTTCCTCAGCTCTGCTGATAGAACCTCACTGACATTCCCCAAGCAGCCAGGAATGGCCACTTCAGTGGCTCTTTATAAAAGCAGAGCAGTATAAAAGGAGTGGAGTCTGGCGAGTCAGAACTTACGACAAAAGCCTATATAAAAATGTTTCCTTCAGTCTTATGTAAAACCTGAAGTGATCTGGAGAGGTGAGGAAAATTTAAGGCACTTCAAGGCATGTGTGACCTGAGAAGTTATCTAGGACTGGGGCGCAATCAGAAGAAGCTTGCATCAGATTGATAAAGGACTTCCTTTTCCAGTGATTGGCATGTTTAACCAGTGTGACATGCAAGGTAGATAACAGAAAACTAAAATCTGTTAATCAAAATGAGATCACCATTCTTTTGTATTTTTTACTGTCTGAAATCCATGTATTTCTGTTTCCTGGGTCAATGTATCTGGAAGGTACCTAGCCAAAGTGTCCTTTTCTTTTAATGAAACCTTTTTCTCTTTCCACATGTCTGTATTTTATTTTGCTGGAGTAATAAGAGTACAGAGGGTGGAACTAGTTCTGAGATCCTTGTCTCATGACTTTTTAGCTCACATCCTCACAGCACCACTTTTTTTTGTAAGTATTGGGGTTATTTGAAAGAACTACTAGGATCTGAGAGTTCCATGGTGACTTGGGTAGCACTGTAATATAAATGACAGAGTCCCCATCTGAGACTTAGGAAATGTGCATTCTGCTCTAATTTCTGTCACCCACTTGTCAGGCAGTGCTGATCAACACATTTCACCTCTCTACGCTTCAATAATCCCTCTGTAAAACATAATGAAACTCATCTTGAGATAGACATCTGAAAAGGGCTACTGAAGAGCTGACATTAACTACTCCTCTAGCCTACATTTCCACACCAGTCCTAGAGAGGTCATCCAGGCATGCCCAGAAGGACTGTGTAGAAGAAAGGTGATCTGGCAATACTATCACCTTCCCCAAGTACCAGGTGGACCCATCTGGACTTTTCTTCCTAATTGCCTGGGATTATGATGTCTAACCAAAGGTTTACTAATCCCATTTTCATGACTCTGACAGAGGACACAGAGTTACAGTTTTCTTCAATCTATTTTAAGAGTATGAAATTATTTGTTTTTATCCAAGAGGCAACTGATTTATACTTCTGGTCTTACCATTAGCCCTGGACCTCTTGCCAGGTGGTGGCAGGTATTTCATAGCAGGGCGGTGTTCTGCATCTGGAAAAGGAAGGAGATGTATTTTTATGGATTCACAGATGGGGGTCTTTCACTGTTTTGGGGTGTGCGTGTGTGACAAAGGTGATTTTATTTAGCAGGGGAAATTGCAGATGTTTTACCACTTGCAAAATACTGAAGAGCTGTTCTCTAGCACCAAGACCCCTCCACTCCTCCCACAACAACAAAAGCAGGAGGAAAAAGGTAACAACCTTATAAAAGAGATAGTGAAGGATGCTGAAGTCATGCTTCAGCTATGCTCCTTTGTTCTGGACAATGGCTTTGGTGGGAAAGGCTGGCACTGTGATTACAACCTCCCTCAATAAACTGATCTCTCAGTTCTGCTTTCCTCTTATCCTGCTTTTTGGTCTCAAGAGAACTTGAATGAAGGGCAGCAATGCATAAATTCTTATAGTTTTATACACTAACTTGGGATGTCTGGTGCCTTCTTTTTTGAAGGCCTCCTCTTCTTGGTCTCCAGTCTCACATAAAACACCCACATAGTTCACTGTCAAATCTAATATTTTGTGAGTATCTTTTTCCCAACACCATCACATTTTCTTCTTTCTGTTCCGTAAAGCCAATTTGTTACTCCGCACTACATAAGCACTGCGTTTTTGACACAAGCATCTAAGTTTGTGTTGACAACAAAGGACCTTTCTTCTCTGTGAAAAGATAGGGGAACAGCTATAAATTACAAAGCATGAATGCACTTATGGAACTGCGTCACTCCTCAGTTGATACACAGTGTTACCACAGCCTTGATTTATCTCTGTGTCTGAATAATCAGAACTCGTCAGGCTCAGAACTGTTTATCTTTAGGTGTGAGGAGTCAGGCTTCCCCAAGAATGGAGGTGATATACCAATATATTTCACATTAGAAGAAAACAGTGGGAGCTCACAGTCTGCTGCTCCAAAACATCCAATATCAATAACACCATAGTCTGCACGGTGATTTAGTTTAAAGAGGTGTGGCTATACATTTCTTGCTACAGGAGGAAACCAGCGGGTTTACTGTGCTGAAAGATCAATGCTAGCATATATCACTGAAGACTGAGAAGCTTTTGACTGCAAAGGTCTCCATTCCTCATGAACTCTTCATTCTCGTCTAGGATAAAAAGAAATTCTCAAGAAACCTGGTTTCTTCAGCTCTTGCAGACTGGTAGTACCTTTGTCTCCCTGAGCAGAGGAACAAGGTTGGGGCATCTAGCCTCAACAAATTAGGCACAGCAATTAGGTGCCCACATTTAGGTGGGATAGAACTTGGTCTCTGTTTCCCAGTTTCTTCAGAGACAAAACGCGTAGTATTATTTACTGATCCTGCCAACTGCTCTAATATCTATTTAGTATTTATGGAGTACCTTGAGATCTTCAGAAAGGGCACAAGGCCATGCATAGCCATATTAAATTAATAGGCCAACTTGTAGATGACCTCAACTGGCTCCTGCTGATTTAATATCCCTCGTCATTATTCAACCAAGCACAGAATTTAATACCAAATTATTATGTTTTTCTATGGCTGAGAAAAACCCATATCAATGGACTCCTTTGTCCATGTTCAATACATTCCCGAACACCTTATACCTGAGGATGTTATAAACTTACCAGTAACAAAATCTGTCTCTGTAAAGAAGAGGATGGCTTGTCTGAACGTCACCTCTGGGGTCATGGCCATTATTGTCTGTAGCTGACTGCCACTTTTGCTTGGCTTCTCCCTGCACTGCGTTAATCTCTCCAATGCATCTGCAAGAACTTTGAAGGCATTGATCCTCCGTAATGCACACACAAGGACTGGGTTTGACATTAGTATATCAAGGCTTCTTTGCCAGGAAGTATCTCCAACCTCAAAAGGGGTTATTTCTCTGGCCTGACGTCGAGTGAGATGGGGCAACCACTTGAGACCTAGGAGCTCAAATCCCAAATCGGGTCCTTCTGAAAGTCAAGAGAAAGGTGTTTAGCATCAGTTGACAGCACGTGTTTCATAGAAGCTGTGCTTTCTTTTGGAGACAAGTGCTCTAAATTCACATTGATTTTTTTACTAGACAACAAGTTCCAAAACTGCTTTGGCTTTGCCCCCTGTTGCATCCAAAATGGACTGTAATGCAGATATAGAAATATACTGGGAAAAACCACAAGATGCAAATGCTAGGAAATTACATTACAGTGAAAACAAAAAATGGGCTATCTGGGAAATCAACAGGGAGCCACAGAGAATAAGTGCCATGATTTGATTAGAGAACACAGCTAATGGAGAAGAGTTGAAAGGGAAATACTGAGAATACACTGATAACAAGATGGTTTAGGCACAGTATAATCCATAATTATAGATCCTTTACCACCACTCATAACATTCCATTTTAAACTATATGCATTATAGTAATAAGCTACAATTTAATGCTGACTTGTCTTTTTTAAGCAGTTTAAATGTTGTTGTGTTTGTAAAGTAGTCTTACTTCCAATGTAGGAAGATGTTTAGGGACTTAATCCATGAATGTTTGTTGCTCTAAGTTTCTCTCAGCTAGAATCTCCTCCTCACCTACCATGATACAGAATTTATTCCATAGCATTGTTTCAAGAGAGTAGGATATAACAGCATAAAACATGGTTCCAGACTTCTGCCCTTTGTTAGTACCCTTCCTATATTATTACTTCGAAGAAATCTGTATCATCAAATTATATAAAATCATCATCCTGCTTAGCACTTGACAGCACTCCTCATGCATTTGTAAGCATTTAGTGCAGGGGACTGTCATTATCCCTCCTGTGCCCATGAGGAAACAAAGTGCAAAGCAGTGAAGAGTCTTGCTTCTGATCACAAAGAATGTCAGTGGACAGAACAGAGTTTGTGACTTCTGGATTCCTGTGGCTGTGCCCCAGTTACACAGCTGCTTTATCTCCCAGTACTTAGGGAGAAACAATGCTCTGGATTACATAAAAGGCTTAGTAAGCCTAAGCACATCTTTGAACTAATTTGACACTCTCTGGAGAAAATTATGCCCACCTGAGCTGTATGCAATATGAAAAGTGGCCTGACTCATGACTAACTAGCCACGATAAATTCTTCAGTTCTTTAGGCAGGTAAACAAAGAAACCTGTCCTCCTTCCTGAGACCACTTTCACCACATTTTTCATAATGTTCCTGCTATGATAAAATAGCTAGACAGGATAAACTTTCCGGACCAACTTCTACAGCCCTCCCCAAGAGCTGGGATCACCTGCACTCCAAGACTGATTATTGGACCCAGGAAGAAGGATCTGGTGAAGGAGCTCTCCGGCACTCTTCATAGCGTCCATTCCAACCACTGTCAGCATGACAACTTGCTCCATTTCAGGATCAGAAGCATATGTTCGATTGCAGAAAAGATCCAGAGGAATGTTACGGGGCTCTGGCACAGCACTAAGGTTTCCTCCTACCCGGAGAGATCATCAAAACAGAAATAGTTACCCCATGAAAACAATTCTCAAGTCTTTTTTAGTGTGAAGGAATTGACTAATTCTCAACTGAGCAAAGGCCAGTGCCTTATTCCTCCTCACGCTGTAGCTCAGCATGGCCAGAAAGAATCATGCATGAGGAGCAGTATCACAGCAAACCCTTACTAATTAGTCACACTCCTTAACTGGAATTAATTTTTGCCACGTAAAGAGACTCTATTCAGTGGTAATTTTGATATCCTTATTCACACCATTAAGCAGAGTTGATAGATCTATACCAAGATGATTTAAGGCATCAATTTCAGATTGATAACTAATGACTGACTTCACATTAAACTGATACTTCATTTTGCTTTCTAGGAGATTACATGGCATACAGTTGATGGCTAACTGGGGACTGTTATAATACCATGCATATATCAATGGTCCTACTGGGAACAGTACAGCCTGCAGAACCCCAGCCCCTCAGAAATATATGTTTGATTCCATACTGTTTCACTACATTATTATTTAAGCAATTGTATAGATTAACATGTATTTATTTAGTTATTCCTACATCTTAACATTTTGGAATGCTAGAAAGTGGTGAATGACATGCATTTGATTATTATTTTTCCTTATGACTTAGTGTGAATTTGGTTTGGAGAGTAATATACTTCAGTTAAAACTCCTGATATCCAAAATTTAAAATAATTTAATTAAATAAAACTATATTAACCTGCTAAATACATACAAAAACACTACCTGTAGTTAGTGAACTAAACATCTGATAACCATGACCTCCAAGTGTATAGAACTAACAGGTTGAAGACTCTCCTACCCATACAAGTCATAGATTTATAACAGAAAACACATTTACTTTCTTTTTCAAGTCCTGACAACTTCCTACTTTGAATGAATGAGTTACTGAAGTGAATCCAACTGTATAAACTGAAGAACACCTGAGTAAAATGAAATGAGAAAGTACCTTCTCTGCACCTATGTAAGAACTACAGCTGCCAACATTATCACTTTAGTAAATTCTACTTTTACACACTTAACCACCAATTTATCTCATTTTAATATTTTGACTTCTCTTGAAACTGTGGCAATAAATATGTATTGATTTAATATTAATCTTTCAATTATGGTAGGTTTAAGGCTTAACTGGTTATTATCATGTCACATTTAAATAATTTATTTTTCCACATACTTTAAAATTTACATTAAAAAGGTATTTCCATTTTGTTTTTCTATTGATTCTTCTGTTCATTACCCAGCAACAGAAGACATCCAGTGAGAGCTACTATGACTGATGGACAGCAGAACACTAAATGAATTATTATAGACAAGCATATTCCTAATGTTCTGATTCAGGTAAATCCCCTAATAAGGTCATCAGACCTTACCAAAGCCAGAACGATGCATTTCTCATAGCTTTGACCTACCCAGTGTGTGCAGCAAAGTCTCGGTGTAAGGAGCCACATGCAAACACACAGAGGGGTCCAGCCCAGCAGTGGCAGGCAGGCTGTTCTGCCCGTTGCCAAGGAGGCCTTGCTTTGCCAGTTCATTCATCAGTCCTGTGCACAGAACAAAAGAAAATGTGAGGAATACACAGCTCTGATGCAGTCTAACATGAAAACACCCTTCTTATCAAATGTTTTGATTCATCTGACCACAGTCACATTACAGAGACATTAATGTGGGTCAGGCTGAGCTTACCTAAGAGACATGAAACACAATTTAATCATCCCTTCTCTCCCAAATGATGTTCACTTACAGCAGGGCAAGTAGCTGATGAAAACTGAGCTTTCTCCAAGACACCTCCGCACTGTGACCAGCACCCCAGTTCCTATTACCTTCTAACTTCTGCTGTGAACTGAAATGTGGAACAAATGCACAGCAGGTGCTACACAGCGCTTGAATTATAGTAAGTGTCTTAAATAAGTTGGTGTCCACAAAGAAGAGAAGTCACAAATCTTGAGCCCAGTGCTCAAGACCAGGCCTTCAAGGTGCAAGGCCAGTGCCCTGCATCCTACATAGCACCACACATCCACAGAGGTGTTGCTAGGATTACAGACTGGAACAGAAACATCATGTTCTGCTCATGTAACCCCCAGTCTGGAAAATACCTGATTCCATGCCACTTTTACAGACACAAAGTGCTTGAAACTAGCAGTCTCTCAGCCCCTGTTGTTTCTCCAAAAGGCTGGGCTATGCACAGGCAGTGCATTAAGGTACTGGCATACAGGACACCTCCACAATTGGTTCAGCCTTCTGTAATAATATTTCAGACCACAGTTTTATTACTTTGTATACATTTGATTGCTTTCTACCATACAAGCCTGTCAAAAATTTACTGTTGTGTAGCATGGGAAATGGACTATTTGTACTAGAGGCTGATGGCAAACCTCAGACATCAAACATAGCACTGACAAGAGATTTGAGCTCATACCACAGACAATCACCTATCTGCTTTTCAAAATTCAGGTGGCATGAGTAACCAAAAAATGTGCCATCACTGCCACAGCAGCATTACCTGCTGTTTATTCAAACTCGATGCACAGCAAAAAGTAAAGCTTGGACAAAAAATTATGGTGTTTGATCCTCAAGACAGAGGTTCATTACCCAAAGACATCTATCTGCTGTATTTCAGGAATGATTGCTGAACTTTTCTTTGCTTTGAAAACTGAACAGTGTTCAAGATGTTGAAGGAGTAATTGTTTTTCAGGGTATTGATTACAAATGCAAAATTTCTTAGTGTTGTATTTACTCTACTCATATCCTAGTGCTATTCTATAGTTCCCAGAGGCCAAACCAAAGCTTATGTGGCAAGAATGTCAGCTTCCCCTCTCTGGGGCTCTGGAACAGAGAATGGGGTAGGTATCTCTCTGGATAAGTTATGAAGCAGACACAGAACACATGGAAAGAGGCCTTTGCAAAATCTGTCTACAAACAAAGGAAAAAAATCCACAAACGAGTTCTCTACAATGAGGGAAAATATTTTATTTTCTGGAATATCCTTTGTTCCAGTACCCACTTATGTATTTCTAGTGGAAATTTCCCCATGCAAAACATGAACACTGTAAACAGCATCTGTGGCACTCTGTGAGAAAAGCAGCAGAAACTGTACTACTTTAATGAGCAACCTTCCTTGGGTCTACAGGCAGCAGGTGACACGGTGCTGTAATTAGTCTGCCATGATTAATCCACTGTGTCTGTCTGTGTTTTCAGAACATTCTGTGATAGTCTCAGGAGAAAAAGCAGAGGACTTTTTGAATTATCATTTTTTTTTCTAAACTTCTAAATGTTCTTTTCTATTGTGGATAGATTAAAGGAAGCAGTCGGGCAGTGGATGAATGTCTCCAGCATGAGCTATTTGTGGTGGTGTTAATGGAGGGGTCAGCAACAGTGACCCTCTTCTCTCAGCAGGGGTGTCTGAAGGGGAGGTTGCAGCAAAACAGATGCAGGAATGGACTCTCCTGCTGCAGGCAACATTCCCGCTGTCAGAGCAGGAAGAAGCAGGCAGAGCAGGTTCTTTGTTCCGCACTGATCACTACTGTTGCCTGTGATCTTCCCCACTTGAGACCAATTTTGGCTCATCCTTAAGAAAACCAAATAATGCTTTTCCTGAACTGGAGCCTCAGACAGATACTGATTCAAGTAAGAAGATCTGGGGCAGCAACTTACCTGGTTTTTAGCAGTCCCTACATGTAAAACAAGTTACAGTTCAGATGCTTGGAAGTCACAAGCATGCAGAACTCAGGGCTGAGGTTGACAGGATCAGATGCTATCCTCAGGCTCAGTGGCACATAAGTGTTTTTGCTAATCTACCTCTCTGTGCAATGAGAATACTGAAGAGGAGGTTATTGCCCATTATGGAGGTGTACAGTGGGAAGCCAATAGACAATGCTCACAAATTCAAATAGAGGAGGTTCCAACTTGACATAAAGGAAAAACAATTCCCCCTAAGGATGGTCAAACATTGGAACAAAGGCCCAGAGAGGTGGGGTTATCTCTGTCCTTGCAGATTTCCAAGACCTGACTGAAAAAAAGTCCTGAGCATCCTGATCTAAATTCATTGAGCAGGACGTTGGATGAGAAACCACTGAGGTCCCTTCCAACATGAACTGCTCTATGATTCTAAGTTCAAGAGGACTTCAGTGCTAAAGATCAAACAACTGGCAAAGATCAGTCTGCTCTGTTGGATTCATACTAGTGGCTGATTTATGTGTTGGTCTGGAGATACAGATGGCAAAATTATCAGGCCCTGATATTGTCCATAAATATTCCCTGCAATGTAACAGCTATGGTTAGACTGTTGAAGTTTAGCTCACACGCACTGAAATGCAAACCTTCTTTTCCAAGGTTGTTGAGCAGTGAAAGCATTACCTTTTACCAATGCAGGAATGTGATGACTAGCATTCTCCTTTCTTAGCAACAAAATGAGACAGTGCATGTGTGGTTCAGGAGAGAGATCTCCTGTTGCAGAACTATCAGGTGAACTTGGAATCTTGCTAGGGCAAAATACAGCAATCTGAAATAATGAGACACAGATTAGACTACTAAATCCATATGTAATCACTATAGGGATCAAGCAGATATTTAAGTTACAATGACATAACGATACAGCTCACCAGCTGAGCCACAGTAACTTCCAATAACTGGGTTTTCATGCATTATCTATTCATGAGACAGAGAAACTTATTTTAAACCTCAGGGGAGAGGCTTAACATAAAAATGTTCTTCCCTGCAACTGGGCTGGACTAAAACAACAACTCAGCTGATATGTGGTACCACCATAGGTTACTCATGCAAAAATGATCTTGAGTCCCAAACGAAGGGATGATTTTTCAGAAACATTTAGCTCCAAACAGCACATTGAAGCAATAATGCTGCTATTACCTTCTTCAATGGCCATTTAGGATCATGCTTCAAATATTTGGCTATTTGGGCTGTAGTATTTCGTAAATAATTTATGTTTATTCTATAAAATATTATGGGCAGCAAAAGTGTTATTCCTCAGGCCTGATCCCAGAACAAGCAGAAAAGAGGGGCTTTATACACAGTTTAATTTGCAAAATGATGCATTTCCCAACTGACATAGCAAACAACCCTAAGCATGATAATTTAAAGGAAGGGGTCCACTCCTTTGTAAGAGAAAGCATCATATGATTCCTGGGTGATTTATCATGTAAGAAGTGCAGAACTGGACTTCTTGCATATGTTAAGTTTGACTGAAACCTTGCCTTTCTGATTATTGCTGTTTCCTTAGGCTGACTTGTCAAAATGCCAGCTGCACTCTAACTCAAATATATCATCATGCCAGACAAAGCTTCAGAGAAGACAAAAAAAAAGTTATTTTTGACAATAGGAAGGCTCTTTTTGCAACCCATCTGGAATATACTAAACTAGGGGACTTTTTGCTGAAAGGCCATAAGCGGTCCCAGACAGAATGCAAAGTACATAATCAAACATCAGTCTGTCAGATGAAGACTCTACTCCTGAATACACATTTGCAGATCAGAAATTGTTATTTTGGTTTATAAGGCTATTGCCTGCTCTTGCTTATTTTGAGATCAATGGTAAAATTCATGTTTGCCTTAGTAGGAGGTGGCCTGATTATGAATTTACACTTCTGTTATCAGTAAGAGGCTGAGGCCTGGTGGGATTTTCCTACTAAAGGAAAAAACAGCACTGAAAGCAACCAGAGTACCACTGACAGAAATACAGAGAACATCAGTGCTAGCCAGCTAGTAAAGAGAGCATGGGCTCACACATCCATAAGCTCAGAGCATAAGTAGATTCAGAACACCTGGTAACCCAAGGTATACAACTGAACTGTGTGTTCTGTCCAGTACCTGACTTGTTGTCATGCTCAGCACAAGGGCTTGCTTAGGTGAAAGCTGCAGCTGTCTGATTCCTTGCAGAACAAACCCCCGATGAGTACAGACCGAAAGCACATTACAGTATGCATGAGGAGATACCACAGGTGACACCATCAGAATGATGTCCCCTAGATCAAAAAGAGGTAAGAAAAGCAGCATATTATTTCCACAGAAGCTGTGGAATCAATACAAGGTAACTCTTACAGTGGTTAGTTCCAACTCGAAGTGCATCCCAAATGGTGACACTATTTTATGCTTTATTTGCTCTATCCAAGTCATAATGATTGCTATTGGAGGCCAACCTAGAATGGAAAAGCTTATGGCATCATTGGTAATATCTTTATGAATCATCTACTCCAGATAGTCTGTCTCATCAGGTCTAACTAGTTATGAGCTACTCATCTATCTTTGAGGTATCTGTGCTCTCAGTTCACGCACTAGCTGTGCGTCAGCCCCTGCCAGGCTGTGTTTGAGCCGTTACCCTTACAGCTGGCAATCTGACAGCAGTCATTTCCCTCAAGGACTAAAGACCTGATAAGCCTGGCCACACTGATGAGTAACTAAATAAGGTCAGCAAGACCAACTCGCAATATGTCCACTATAACGTGCATGAAGCAACCCCAACCGTTCCTCTCTGCTGTTATTGGTGGTCCTAGCCTGTAGCTAGCTTCTACAGTCTTGTTCAGCACTACCTTCTGCTTCCTCCTGCCCCTTCTTTATTCCCATCTTTAACCTTCATCTCAGAGCTTGCTTTGAGGCATGGGCTCCTGAATCTTTGGACTAGCCTGTGATCATGACCTCACCTCCCTCTTTGGTTTGGTACCCTCTGTGGCTTCACAGGTCCCTGTCCTTGGCTCTCATGACAGTGGTATCAGCCTGCTCTCTCCTACCTGACTATCATCCACTAGGTTTGGCTGCACGTGGTCTCCCTGTATCACTCAACCCTGTAGATGGTGCTGTAGAAGCAACTGGAATTTACATTGGATTAGAACCTTCAGTTTTTAGACTTGTGTTCTCTAAGCTGAACCCCGAGCTCACTGCCAACAAGGTAGCAACACGTGCTATGAGCAAGATCAGGAGAAAGAGCTTGCAAGACCTCCTGAGCAGTTTCTAAGCCCCATCTTTGGTACTACAGGACAAACTCAAGACTTTTCCCTGAAGCCCCTGATCTACCTGAGGTCTTTGCTTTGTTCTAATTTTACCTTGGGTCTCTGCTTTTACCATTTTCTTCATTATTACACCATCCTAGTCCTAATATAGCCTTTTTTGGGTACACAATATACATTCAGATCTCCATAACCTGACAAGAGTAAGCTCTGAAGACAAATCCTCAGTCTCATTTCTATGTGGGTTTTGTCTACACTGTCCTGTTAATTTATCTTAACTCTAACCAAATGATATAATGGGGTTGGAACTATTTTAGTCTCTGTGCCCCAATTACACTTGGATTTGGGGGTAGGACTATCAGCTGTGAATGCTTCTTTTGGTTCTAAACTTTCCAATATGGATATCTGTCCCCAGAAGAATCTGACCAAGGCTCAGCTTGGTAGTTCAAAGCAACAGCAAGAAAATAACGGAAAGCTTCTCTTTATTACTAAGGATGATACAGAGTGTTTATTTGCCTACAATTTCTATTTGATGGCTTTGATTTTGCAGGCTTTGAGTGAGACTGACATTAGTGACACATTCATTATATATGAACTGTCAAAATTTAGGGTTGCAGGTAGTAAGACTTTGGTTCCTCTCTAGTTGGTAAGACTCTTAGAAAAACATTTTCATACGCACATATCCCAAATCAACAAGAATATCTCCTAGGGTCAGTAAAACTTTGATTACTGAGAAGGGGCACATACACCTGGTAGGAGCTGGTATATATTTGTTCTGCACACTCTGCATGGGTATACCTTGCTGTCTCCAAGAGAAGCTGCTGGAGACCTGAAGGAAGAGGTCAGTGAACGTTTCCTTTCCTTAAAACCCCAGACGGTGTCTGCTCCCTGACTAGATTTTCAGCTTCTCTTCTGAGAGTCATGATACAGTTATCTATCTGAGGAGCAAAGCTTGACAGTGACTTCCTGAGCCCAAATACAGATGGAACGTGGTGTGGTGTAACTCAGCAGCCCACATCAAATATGAATCATTAATGGCCATAAAAGGAAGAGGAGGCAGAAAATGTGACTCATTCCATCAGTAGCAACCAGCTGCCATCAATACCAATCCCAAATAACAGAGCCAATGGCTGTCTGCCAAGCTACCTGAGTTAACATGCCCAGTTATATGAAAGAGTGTATCTCAAAGGTGAGACTTTTGTTCTTTCTCCCTTCTCCATTTTCTTTGTGTCACCCTCTCTATCATTCTCCACTCCTTTCATCTTTTCAGTTTATGCTTTCATTCTTTTCTCATATGTTATTTTCTTTGGCAATATAATTTTCCATGTCTTCTTTCTATGTCAGTACAATCCTGCTTTCCTTCTGCCATCTTCTCCGCAACAGCTGCTGAGCTTCCACTCTCCTCAGGTTTAGGGTTTTTTTTTCCCGTGAAACTATCTTCATTTGCGGGAGTAGAAACCAGACAGCAATGCTCTAATAGCACTGTCTAAAAATCACTTGCACCTGAGATCTGCAGTGCCAGGCCCCACTACAGAAGATTGTCAGCACACTGGCCTTCGACAACAGACACCCCTCTACCACAGAGATCCTTCTTAGCCAGCTATAAGGCCTGCGTGCCTTGGCAGGTTTCCCTTGAACCCAGTCAGCTTGCTGCTAGATAGGTACAAATTCTGAAGCTGGAAGAATATTCCTACAAAGGGAAAAGAGAGTTTTGGGTGTAACCAGGTGATAGCCATGAAATGCTTTCCTTTCTGATTGTGTGGTCAGTCCTGCCCTGAATGAAGTCTTAACCATTGCATACCCACTACGATTATATTCAGCTCTTCACCAGTAGAGGTAGATGATCTCCAATCAGATAAACATGCAGTTTAAGGATACCGGTAGGTCTTCACATGACTGTTTCTTTGGTGAACAGGCCCCTGTATGCAGAGATTTCCTATGGGGTGGGTTTTTTTGACTTTTCTTTTTTTACCCTTCTGTGAAATCTAAGCAGCCTACAGGACTCTAGCAGCTACTCCCATGAGGAGGATGAGGTGATAACACTTCTCTGTCATTTCATTTCAGGCAACAGTATTTCACTAGAAATTCATTCCTGGGTCTAGAACTGGCCAGGTCACAGCACTGAGGCAGAATTTCCTGAAACAGGTGGGCTGGAGTAAGGTAATATTGCCAGTGAAGGAGAACCATAAAACCTGAAGATGCATTCCCTAACACTGACCTTTGGTAGTTGAGACAAGCATTGCTGGAGGTCGAGACAGCACCATGCCCTGGAAATCAACCTTTTCTTCATCTGCTTCTGCCCTAGATGATGAAGGACTCTGACAGCTAAAGAAAAGCAATAAATATTAAAAGCTGTTACATCAGGTTCTGAGTCAAATCTACTTTTTGCAACAAACCCAGGGCCACAAAAGCTTCTCTGGTAAAACTGCTTTACTGGAAAAGCCATTTCAATCCCTTGTCCGTGACATGAGCGGCATCAAGGTCTCTCTAACTGAAAATCTTTTTATATTACTCCCCCCGAGGCTCTCTGCGTTCAATTAAAAGTAGGTAATGCAAAGTAGCCAGCTTGGCAAAGAGATCTGGGAATCAAGAAATATGTCAGGCTGTATTACCAGAGCTTTTCCTACCCACAGATATGTCATAGTTGCTATTCACTTTTGGTTCTTTAGCCTGAGTTTAATCAGTTTTAAAGGTTCATGTTGGGCAACAAGCAGAATCATGTCTGGCAGAGATGTTCATGGCAGTGAAACCTCTACAACATTTCTGCATACCCAAAAGGTCCAAATCACAGCACAGTGAACATAAGGTGTGGTTCTGAAAGCTAGGGACTGGCAAGCAACGCAAACTGCAGCCTGTGAAACAGTCTGGCTAGGTCTGTGAAGTGCAGGCTGCTCAGGCAAACCTGCCTGCCTCATCCCAACCTGCCTGCCTCATTCCTTGCCACCACTGAGTTGATTGGAATACATCCTACTTGTTCACGCCCAGGAGACCACAGTATTTGCAAGTATAATCTGAAAACTGCAATGTGAGTTGCAGTTTGTATTCTTGTCTCCCAATGGACCAAATTACCAGCATTAGGAGAAATACAAGTGCATTATTTAGAATGTTGTGCCACTCTGGACTGTCTAAGTTATACCAAAGGAGCAGAATTCATCATCTTTGTAAGAGGAAAGAAGCATTCCTGAGGAATATAAACAAATAGATAAAGAGAATGAAACTTTTCCAAATTGATTTTTTTTCAAATCTTAAAAGTAAAAATGATGAGAGTCACTGTTAGTGGCCAAGCAGAAATGAACTGTGACACACAGTCCCTCTGCAAGCATCAGATTAATTCTACATGGGTGCACTTTGCCACTCTGCAGAAAGCACAACAGGACTACAGACTACCCCACCTCTAGCCTGCTGACACAGTGTGACCCACTACACCCAGCATCCAGGGTCAGAAGGGATCTTTAAAAACCTGTCCAGAACTTGCTGTTAGCAGGGCCCTGTCTGAGCTTTCTGCAGGGTAGTTTCCCCACAGCATCATTTATTCAGTTCAGCAATATTAAAAGGAGATGCCCAGGGCCTGAAAACCCCAGTGTGAGGCTGGCATCTCACATGATTACACAGGCCTGCGTGACAAGCATGCCAGCCAGGGAGAGGAAAAATATAGTTTGATATTCTCCTGGTTGGTGGAAATTCCTTGAAGCCCCAAGCCAAATCTTTTCATAAAGCACTGTAAAACAAATCCTTCAAGCCACAGATCCTATGCTTGGAACAACCCCAGGGGCATCTTTCAGCAGCCAAAAAAAGACACGTGCCTCTTTCCTTCCCTCTACAGGCCAATCCACTCTGATCCTCCAGGGGAAAGGGACCCCTGAGCCTAGCAGAGCCCTTCATTTACACACACGGGATTAAATGTGCTTCCTGGGTCCTTAGGTTTGAGTCTCTGTCCAGGAAGTTGCAAGATTATCAGGAAGGGAAGCGATTGTTTTGTGCTGTAGAAAGTACTCATCTTCATCAAGGAAAACCTGCAGAGAGGTTTGGTAAGAGTGCTGGGGAGGAGTGCAAGAGTCCAGGCTCCTGGTGCAGCCTTCCCTCTGCCTCTGCAGGTACAGATGGTGTGCAAGGGCTGCTCAGTGCCACCTTCCACAGAGCTGCTGAAGCTTTTCTTTCGGCCACTCACCCCTTTCCCTCAAACACCTCTGCTCTGCTGAGTAAGGCCAACAGCAGGCATCCTGGCAGCCTAACAGCTTTATAAACCAATCAACTTTAAGATTAAAAAACATTAGGTAAATCCATTTTTGTCGAAGATAGTCTAAATAAAGCTTTGGGAGCTGTAGTCCCCCTCCTTGTAGCACTACACAGCAAAGAACATAGGGTCTAGGTTGCACGATGGATTAATAGATGCTTAAAAGCCCAGTTCCCTCTGCAGCCATACCCAGACCCACATGACAGTGAGATTCCAAACTCCTGAACCTCACTTGTTCCCAGCACTTTTTGGCACCCTGTTGCTATGCCATCAGTTCCTAAATTGCATTTCTCATGCTGATTGCACAAGTTTATAAGCCACCCTTCATTTTCACACACTTCTGTCATAATCCGCCAAGAACCTTTTCCTTCTGAAACCCCTTATCTCTAGTCAACTGATATGGAAGGGACATAGGGCAAAGCTAGATCAGGCTTTCTAGCAAAGGGCCACTCAGTGGTACGCACCCTTGCAGCCCTTTTCCAGTTCCAGGGACAACTGGAGGAGGTCTCAAATCAGTCTCATCAGCTCCATCTGGGACAGAGGGCCCAGGAGCAGGTGCTGCAGGTGTATGAACTACAGGCCTGCCTACCAGGGAACAAGTGATGGGAAGCAACTACAAGAGTCCTACACCTCGAGACATCTGTTGTGTGCTGCAGAAGAGACAGTCCCGCGAGAGAGAGACTTTTGCAGGCTGTAGTAACTGGTTTAGAAATAGAAAAGTAGACAGATTGCTCCTGCCCTGCACTCTTGTTCACTGAGACCTTTTAGCAGAAGACCAATACGTAAAGACAAAGCACGCCAGCTGTCTGCCTGCCCGGCCGCCATGCCACACTTTGCCTGTGGGAAGAACCATGGTTCAAAAACATCCAGGGCCATCACCTTGCTGTGTCGTTGCACAGGGAAGCGGGCTCCAGGACGGCAGCGTGCAGTGCTGCATCAGCAGCCCTCCCTCCAAACCAGAGGCACAGCTCCCTGTGCACGCAGCTGTCCCCGAGGGGCAGGCAGGCGAGAGGCTCCGCTCGGCTCCTGCAGTGCATGGCATTGATGGAACTGCAGTCCCCCATGCTCGCCAGCTGCGGGTCACACAGCCCGATGAGATCCTGCAAGGTGCTACATGCTTTAGGCCCTCTCACACCTAACGCCAGCACTGGTGGCACCTTGCCAGTCTTTGAAGTATAGGAAGAAGGCAGCTTTTCTGTGAAAGACAAACATATGTGTGACCAAAACATGCAACAACCCACCCCAAGGTCATTCATTCCACTCAAATGTCCTTTTCAGATCTGTCATAGCCAGACTTCATCAAAGTAACCTACTGGTTCCCTGGCCTGAGGGTGATATGCTGGCAACCAGCTGCATGCTTCTACCCGATAATAAATCTGAGATTATTCAAGGTAGGCTGTTAAAGAAAGAAGAGCTGGTTGCCTCATATTTGCTGTGGAAAGGAGCGTGCACAGCACTAGTTACTATGGAGCAGCTGATACACTAGAAGTCAGCACTTCTTGTGCAGTGTGTGTTCATGCCCACAGGGAAGGCTGGGGGATTGAAGGGGAGACAGGACAAGAACACGGGCCTGAGGAGAGGGATGTTTTCTACAGTTTTCATTAGATATGGGAAAACAGGGAAGGGGATCACAAACTGGAAATCTGTGGACTTCTTTTCTAGGTTATTTCCTTCTGCCTCAAATACAGATTTTTTACTACGTTGTAAGATGACGTATCCAGACAAATTATTGGATTAGCTATCTTGATTTCCCTGCCAGGACTTGAACTGTGGTTTCCATATTTCCTGCAACAACTCTTCCCTATACCTCTGGCAAACTCTTTGTCCATGTCAACTGTCAGCATAGTTGGGGTCTAGTAAGTAACCCCAGAAACAGAGTAAATTTGGCTCCACTGCAGTTCTTACTGGAGATGTTAGAAAAAGAAGCAAGGTGTGTCATTTTCTTTCCTGAGGTTTAAAAGCATAAGCATATTCAATATTCAATTGCATAATTTGTTGCATAAGAATCAGAAGCCAGAACATAAGTCTCCAGAGCAGGTAGATAATGGAGAAACTGACTGTATATATTTAAAATAATAATTTTAAAGATTTTTAGGCTAAGGGTAAAAATCTATTTTACAAACTTGCATAGCAGTTCTCAGCTCAAATGAATTGTCTCTTCATAGGAAATGTTCCTAAATAACGGTGCACGGTACAGTGCATTGAAGCAGATCTGCTGCCTGTCACTTCCTAATGACTGGTGATTTTATGGTTTTCTTATTCATTTCTGGAGTCCTCTTTCATTTCTCCAGCTATCAGTATGAACGTATTACGTGCATAGCGTTGAGACAACAGCACTCTGATTTCTAAGGCAGTCTGCTCCTATTGTTTTCAAATCTAAAAAAGGGACAGGGAGACTGGACAATTTTTCTGTGATTAAGCTGGTCTTCACTTGCTTCCTGCCTGAGGAAAAGGAAACCCATTTCTCTCACTCTCAGCCTGCCTGTACCTTTCTCCAAGAGAAATGGATTGCCTGTATTTGTGATGTGTCACTTACAAACCTTCCAGGAAAACTTCTTGGCTTAAAATAAAGTACAAGCCATAGTATACTGCAGAGATTGATCTCTATCCTTTGCTGCTAATGTAACACCTGTTACTTGAGTTATATTGCATTAGCAACTAATAATATTCCATACATGCTTTAAGTCAGGCTTCATTATCTCTACTTCACAAATGGAAAAAAAATAGACACTTGAGTTGTAGTTGCCACTATTTGAAAACACTGGTGTCTAATGTTAAAGACTTAGTGATTTGAGTTCACAGACCCACATAACTTTTGTTTACCTTATCTTCTTGGTCTCCCATCTTAGACCATCTTCTCTGAGCAAGTGTGACATTTTGGTGATGGCTTATCAGCCAATGCAGTTACAGGATGCCCTTTCCTCTGAGTCCCATAGGCAATGGGATGGGGGGAACTGTGGAAGGGGAGGCTGGATTTTCTGCAGCTAAAACCTTCAGGAAAATCTGTGGGAACTAATTTAGTATATTTAACTCACATGAGTAACTCTGGAGCTTAGGGCACTGTAATCTGAGAAAGATTGCTGCAGAGGAACAACTACTAAAGTGATTTGAGACACAAAAATCTATCAAGAGTTAAAAATTCAACTCATGGATATTCAATACTGGGAACAAAAGGAAAGAAACAGCCCAAGATCTTTTATCATAATTTCTTTTGGGAAAGATAAAGGAACTGATAAAGCAACACTCATGTAAATCTGATACCCTCTCCTCCACAGCACCATGTCACTCCTCACCTCAGTCCATTTACAGATCATTGCCTTCACCTCAGTATCATCACATGATGAAACCCTGGAAGGAAAACTAGACCTCACCTGATCTAGAGAGCAGCACATCCTGCTGAGGATAGAGCAGGCGGAGTCCACAGATATCCAGACACGAAATGAGTACCAGCTGCAACATGTGATGGGTAGCTAGGGGACTTTGGAAGAGAGTTTCAAACAGCAATACCATGGCAACCTGAACAGCAAGAGCACATTGGAGAAATGAGCCAACACTTCGAAGCCCTCAACAACCACACAGCTGTATCTCTTCTGGTCACCTTTAGTTCCCATGCTTTATCTACATTGTAAGAGCTACAAAGAAGCTTTCTTCTATTTTATGTTTACGTGCAGTTCAGCACAGTAGGCTCCTAGCTTCAGATTGAATCATAACTATGATAATTATGATTGAATATTTCTGCTGATAAAATTGTGCCTTTTGTCACATAAACCTACTTTTAAAAAACCGCAAGTTCTCTGGGGCAGAGACTGAAGTGTATCATTTCTGCTGTTTAATTTCACATACTACAGAAAGATGGTTAAATAATAATAGACCAACTGGTTGCTTCTTTATACATACAAAAGTGCCATAACAACATTAAAAAAAAAATGTATCAAAAGGCAGACACATCACTGATACAATCCCAAATTTATATTTTGAAATCTTCTTTACCAGACTAATCCAATTCAACCCATCCTGCATGGAGAAAGACATACATGAACACATACTGAATGTCTATACCCAAAAGGGAAGCAAATTATTATTACTTTCCCATCAGTAGCAACATATTGTTTCAAAAAGCAAGTGCTTTATGAGAGGAAGTTGTGTGGTGCTGTGGGTAATAAATTGTCTAGCTGTATATCAGACAAGCATGATTGTACTGGCCTCAAATTTGTACTTGGTGCTCCTGGATGTAAAGCAAGACAATGCTATCCCCAGCAGCAAGCTTTATGGCTGCAGTGAACGCCAAATGAATTAATCATTATTGGACACTTTAAATGAAACGCTACTCCCCCATAAACACATTATGAGGCTTATACCATCATGATAAATGAAGATATAAATTTACTCAAATCATAAAAAAGTGGTCTAATTAGGAATAAAAGCTCTATTTCTTTATGTTTGTCTAGCTCAAGGTCTCCTGATATTAACCCAATATTCACAGCAGCCAGTAAGGAAGTATTTTTCTGTAGCTGCTAAGAGAGTCCCTGGGGCTTGGCAGCCTGGGCTTGAGGCCAACTTTGATAATGCAGCTGTCCAGCACTGAGAAACCTCAGTAACTGCCTGTCTCCCCTTTGCTTCAGAGCCAGGCACTTGGCTTTGGTCTCCAGCTGAGCCTTGTGGGAGGTATGCCTTGGCCCAGTCTCATGTGTCACTGATTCTGGCCACTACTCTAGCTTGCTGACTTTCTGGCTTGGCCTTGCCACTACGGACTCTTGGCTGACCTCAGTTACAGCTGCTGGACCTGCTCTGCTCTTCTTGCTTGGGTAACATGGGACTGTACCCTGCCTGCTGCTCGCTGGCCCTGCCCACCTTGCTGTTAGACCCAGCTCCTGGCTCACCTTCCATCACAGAGCATCCTGCCCTCGCTAGGGAGGTCTGTACAGACCCACTAACAGCACTCCTGAGGCACGTGGAGGAACTGTAATGAAGACATGAGGCATTTCCCAACTACGCCATACATATTCAGCTCCTAACTGCGGACTTCGAGCATCTTCCAGGAGCAAGCCTGGTACTCTCAACAACTGGTCAGGCTTGCTGCGTGTTCAGGAAGAACTTAGTATATCTGTATCTCCATGTATCAGTTCTAACAGGAACCTGAACTCTGTCAGATCAAACATGTTATGCTTTGTGTTGCACAAGAGCTAAGAAAGGCGAGTTACCATAGTTAACAAGTTACCGTACATGGGTAGAGGTCCAGTACATTTTGGCAGGCACTCCTAAACAGAGTTAAATATGAGTTAATTGAAGTTACCTTAATCTTCTCTTCTTCGGGGTAAACTAAGTAGAATTACTTCCTACTTCTTCATACAACACGTACACAGTTGCTGTAGGTCAGGTAGGTAGTACCAGAAGCTTCAGAATTTTTTTTAATGTTTCTGAGCACAAGTTTAAAAAAAAGTGGTGTTGTATATTGGCTTGCAGTCAAATGGTTTCAGGTTATCAAAATTTTGTCTACTGTTACTGATTTGCACCTGGTTGGTAGCAATTTCTTCAACCTGCACATTTCATAGTTTAATCTTCTGTGGCTCAGAGCAATCAGCACATCAATACTGATGACACAAAATACTCAGCTGATATATTCAGGTCTGAGGAGAAATACTTCAAGATCAGTATTTGTACCAAACCTCAAAATTGAAATATTCCAGGTCACTTAATTGTCTATCAACTTCCCACATCATCCCACAAGTCAGAAAGGAGTGGTTTGGGGTTTTTTTACCTCAGTGTCTATATCTTTGCAAGCCTCGATGTTGCTGCTATTAGGGAAGTATTTTTCATCAGTTTCAACTGTCTGCCAGTAAAATCCATTTGGCACTGCAAACACCTTCTCCACTGCCTGAAATGCACAAAGGACATCTCTCACCTGTATATCATCTTGATCCCTCAAAATAAAGGGCTAGGAAAAAAAATAGTATTTTATGGCTAGAGAACACATAAGGATGCACATTAGTGGATTAAACTCATTAGTCCAGTGTTGTTAATCCATTCTTACAACCATGCCACTAGCTCCAATAAAGTAATATCCCAAGAATATGAATCCACAAGTGCTTCCTGAGACACTGAACATTCCCAGGATCCAACCCAGTGACCCTCCAACATGCAGAGTACCCACTGACATCAACAGGAGTTGCATGCAGAAGGCACCACAGGATCAGGCGAGCAGCTTGAGACCTTGGTTCTCCACGGCTGTATTGAGCATCCAGCAGAAAAGGGCTTTGTTAAAGGAACACGCTAATTAACTAATCAAACAGAAGGGTAGGGAAAGAATTGCATGAACTCCCACATGCCTGTAACCAAAATAGGACATTTCTCCCATGCTCATGTCATCCCAAGTGACACATATCTGTAAGTCTTACTGTGCCACATACTCATGGACAGGCAAAAAGACTCTGGTATTTAGGTCACAGCTTTAGAGAAGTGTAGTGATTCCCAATCTCAGCACCTTATTTTGTTTCTCAGACATTTTCTGGGCAGCCAAGTAAGCAAATTGTCTAAGTGCAAGTTTAAGGATATGTCACTCATGAGAATTTGCTGTGACTGCATGCTCAGTAAGCAGGGCCATAGTCCAGGAACAAATGCAGCTTTTGAAAGTCATGTTTGTCAAGTTCTGGTTTGGGAAGAAGTGATGCTCTCAGCTATGCCAATATTGAACATTCCAGAAATATGGATGCATTTAGGCAGAGTTCACAGTGGGCAGGATTCATTCCCAGATTGACAAAAAATAAATAAAAAATTGTCACTTTTGAGACATAGACAAGTGTTCTATCTCAGAGTAGCTTCACTATTTTTAAAGACTTGACCTGTCCTCATCTCATGGACACACCTTAAAGGGAGTTAAATTAAAAAGGAAATAAATTTCAGCATGGTCTCATCAGGGCTTTTATTATGGACAGAAAATGGACTAACACTGCATGAAGAAGCATTCATTCAGGATTATGAGATACATATAATGCTGTTTAATTGTGTAATCACCTGAGAGATTTTTTTGGTGCTGCTTGGGAAATGATAGGCATGTTTTATCATTCTACAAATATTTAAAAACAACAACCAGAAAAAACTATTTGAATAATATTAAACCCCCTCTGACACCTGCCTTTCTGCTTCAGTAACCTTTTGTGTCTTCTCCTTCCTCTATTTTCTGTGCTTTATGAGATATTTGCTTAAAAGCAGAACTAGGGATTTCAATATTCACCCAGTTTCAGTCAATACAACTACATCAAACCAAAAGTTCAGTGGATTTGTCCATTTTGTCCTGCAATTCAGAATTCACCAGTTTCCACTTGTTTCCAACCAACCTCCATCCAACACTTGGTTGCTGTGAAAAATATCAGAGGAAAAGCGAGAAATTGTTGATTTAAGGAAAGAGAAGATCTCTGTTTCCAATGTTTGGTGCCAGTTCCTGCATGCAATGCTGGCACAGTGCAGGGAGCACAGACAAGCCCTACAAAATGGGAATGCAGCAAGATGCCAGACTTCTATTTATTCAAGCTATTCCTTAAAGAAACCTCAAGTCTATGAACTTTAAAGAATAAAAAGAGAGGGAACAACAGTGGACAAAACACCTCCAGCCTACATTTCAATAGAAACCTTAATTAAAATCATCCAGCCTCAGTTAGGACACAGAGGATGCACACTGGGAAATCCAAGGTAAAAAGCTGAACCTTTAGGAAGTACCACAGTGTAAGCCGTGGATCAGCTGTGATCCCAAGTGCACTGCCGCATGGTCAGGCTCCCTCCCCACCAGAGCAGGGATCTGGCCACCCCTGGGAATCAAGGCCTGTGGGAAATTTGTTACTGTGATCTGTCAGATTCTGTTTTCTAGCAGCCAACCCGAATGGGATTTTACAAAGCAGCATAGAATGAAGCTTGAAAAGTCTTAGTTCTCCCACAAAATGCTTTTCCTCACAAGAAAATACACAGAGATGGCTGCAGCACAACAGCCCCTGCTTTGGAGAATTCCTGACGCTGCCTTTCTATGCAATGCACAGGAAAATCAGGAAGAAAACAACTTTTCCCATGCATGTAGGAGAAAGTCAGCATCAAGTCAGTTTTTATAATATTGAGATGAGCCCTATTTCACATATAATGCAGGGTGACTCTCTGCAGGCAGTTGCAAGACCACGCTCTTATTGAAATAATTGTGGTGATTTTGACACTATTAATATTTATGATACTTTGGTGTTACTTTTAATGTTTCACAAGAACTGTGTTGGTTTCACCTTAGGGCTGGTTCCTCTCTTACACCACCAGCAACATCACAGTATCTGTAAAACTTCTGTGCAAACACAGCAGTTCAGAAAGTCTCTCCCAGACTAGCTGATACATCATCTCTGAATGCTGACCTGTCTCTTAGCAGGGAAAAGAGGAGACTCCCTCGCTGTGCACCGTGCAGAACGGTGAAGAGGCAGTCCAGCCTCTAATACCTACTTGGAAATGCCTCTTCCATATGGCTCTGCTGACTCCGAGCACCGTAATAATCTCACATCTCATGGTCAAGGCATTACACCAGGGAGGAAAGATACCCTGCAGTCAGCCAATGGCAACTACAGCAGCCTCAGGGATGCTTTGACTTATGCTGTGACAGGCTCCAAAACCCAGAATCATTTAACCATAACCATTTCCATGACTGTGTCTCCTCCCTCCCACCCCGAGCTGTAAGAAAGCAGGGTTTCTTACAGCACTGATATCCTCTCCATCCATATTACCATGATCAGAAAGAGCAGGAAGGGAGAGCATGTCTATAACCTCCCATTTGTAGGGGCTTTTTTGTCAATTATCCTTTTTGTTATTTGTTTTGGGAGACAAATTCTGATTTCTGCTACTTTCAGACTCTGGAAAAGACCACTTTGTACCATAGCTAGGATTGATCACGCACCAGTTTTTCAAAAAGCATTAAAAAGAAGCCCAGAGCTGCTGCTTTGTTTCAGACAATATTACTGAGATGAAGCCAGACAGTTATGGGAAGGAAATTCACAGCAGAACAAAAATGTGTTGTAAAATACTGAGCAGAAACAAGAATAAGCACATTTTAGAGAAGACTGGAGCTGCATGCAGCAAAACCATGAATATTTAAATGTCATACAGGAATACGACCAATGCCAGTATCTCTTCTTCTTGCTTACAGTATATTCCGTTCTCATTTCCAACAACAAAGAAATAAGCTTTTGTTGTCAGATGATCTAAGAGAGTCTTTTAAGTTCCAATGAGTCTTCTAGACTTCTTCCCAGCCACAGCAGGAAAACAGAAACTGCAGGGAGAATTTCGATGTACTCCACAATCTCATCTCCCCACATGCAAGGTACTTTCCAATGCAAAGATCTGCTCAGCCATTACCACTGTGAGACAACACCCAAATCCCTTGAAGAAAGATGCTGCATCCTCCACTACCTCCACAGACAGCTTGTAAATTTATATAACCTCACCCTTTCAACTCCACTGACTGCATCAGTGGCAGCAGAGGAAGCACTATTCCCACTCTAGCAAAAGCCTCGATGCTAACACATAGCCAAGGCTAGTGTCTGATGTGATTCACTGAATCATGCCCCTGAATCAGGCAGCATTATTCTCAAACTCTCTCCTCTCCCTGCTGTCATGAACCCCAGTGCATTAGCACAGTATTGCTTGTGGAATCCAGATTAACACAAATTTGAATTTGTTTCCTGCACATCTTCCCTCCCCACTGTGCATGCTCACTTCAGATGGCAACAGAATTTAGTAGGGGAAATATGGAAGCACAGTCAGAAGATCCCAGGCAGCAAAAAGGCTGTGGATAGAGAGGGCTAATTAAGAGCTTTGCCACTGAAAATATGCAGTTCTGGTGACTGTGTTTAAGGCAGTTTGAACACATATCTCACTTTCCTTTGTACCTCTTATAGACATGTAAAGCAATATCTTAAAACACACAAGAGAAAGGATGAGATAACTTCCCCCTGTCCTGTCCATCATGCACAATACTAATGGCTAAGCACATTAGCTTGATAGCTCTTTTAAGCTGCTTTTTCTGGAATAATTAGCGATGGTCACAATTTAAATGTGAACTATCGAATTTCAGGAAGAATTAAAAACTATAATCTTTTATTCCTCCCCAAGCTATGCCTTCATCTTTGTGCCAACTCTGGTAGACACCATTGTACAGTCCCTGCTCCTCTTAAAGGTTGGGGTTATTTAGTTACAAATACCAACGATAGTCTGAACTCCTGGCCCCATTTTTTTTTTTTTTTTTTTTTTTTTTTTTACAAACTTTACAAATTTTACAAAATTACAAACTCCAGTGGGGCTCATGAAGCTACAGCCATGCAGCTATTCTGCACCTGCACCTATGGATCAATTCCTGTAAATGCATATAGATGAGGCCCCAGGACAAGCGTCTCATACCCACGTGGAATCAGCAGTTAGATGACGTGCTCTCATCAAAGCTGTTGATACAGCTTTATGAAGCTGCACAGCAGACTCAGGGCACCAGACACAGGAGACCTGACCCTTAGCACCAACTCAGATTAAAACAAGACACAAGCAAGTTTAGAAAGCAGATGGCAGGATGAACCTGTCCTTTTGAACCTCCTGGTTTACAACTTACAACTCAAGCTGCTGGACTTGGCACCTGCCATGCTGCAAGTCTCATCCTGCTGGGCCTGGTTTGGGGAAGTAGATGTGGAGGTGCTGTTCTGGGAGGTTTATCCCTCCCTAATACCCATCTCAGCTGCACAACAATCAAATCTTTCAAAATTAGGCATCAGGCTCTGCAGAAGCTTTGGAGGAGGAAAGCACAGCCCTGAGCCATACACTAAATGTGAGATCTTACAGCAACATGTGGATCAGGTCTAGCAGCTGGCCAAAATGTGTTGTGCTCCAGGTAGCACAGTCTGTGCTCTCCACCCACAAAACATTACATGGCTTAGCTTAGGTACTGCTGCTTCTCACACAGCATGAAAGGGGAAAGAGAGAACACACAGGGCATTAACCTCAAATCAAAACAGCACAACTGCCAACACCATGACGTGATGACTGAACTACAGTATACCACCAGCTATTACAATTTGAGATGCGTAACAGGCAATGCCCACACAGACAGGGGCCTAAAGAGAGTTGGGTGAAAAAGATGATGCGATAGTAAGCAGCAGTTTTCTGAGGAAGCCTCTCATTAGCACTGAAGTTAAAAGAACTTGTAGTGAAAGAGTGGAAGTTGCTGAAGCCACTCTGCAGGGCTAAGGCCATGATGCTTGGCAGTGAAATAACATCACAGCACTCAAACTCTAAAGCTCAGAGTCTTCTTGTTGAGCCCATGCTAAAACAGATTCACAGATCTGAAAGATTTCCCCTGGAAATGCCTCTCGCTCCCTCTTCAGAGACTATACACAGAGTTAGGGCAATCACATATCCAAATTAGGTGCCCTAAGTGCACAAAGTAACAAGTGATGCATTTGGGCTTGCTTTTCCACAGCATGAAACAGTGATTTATAATTTCATCAGCAACGCATAGCTCTTCTGCTACATAGTTATTTCAGTCTTTGAAAAATTTTTGCAACTTTCAAAGCTTGTGTGTGTATGTGTACATGTAGACCTCCTGGTAACACAGTTGCCATCAACTCTCTAGCAGGGAAATCCCAAAAGTCTGAAATACCACATTAGGGAGAACTGCTGTACTTTCTGCGAGTCCACTCCCACACATCAAACTTCCTGTTAGTTCAGTCTGTGCTGTTTGAAGTTTTTGGCATCGTTGAAGTTACACACTGGGGCAAATTTAGCTCCCTAGACCCAGTTCTGGAATTCTTATCTATGCTTAGCCAAAATTCCGTTTAAAAAAAATTAAAATGGAGCTTTGCTTAAGTGAAAAACAAGGAGGGATCTTTGTGTAGACCTGCCCTTAATCAGTACTATTTTCTCAAAAAAGAAACCACAAACTTTGTGCTGGAAGTCAGCAGGGAAACTAACTAAAGGAGCAGCAAGTAGGGAAATGATCACCAGGAGGTGCAACAAGATCAGTGTTCTGGAACTAAAAGAAAAAAAAAAACCTCATCCACCTTGACTTAGGGATGGAGGTTGCCCTTCTTCCTTGAAACCTCATTGACACAATCACCCATCCAGTACTGCTGTGCCCTGACTCCTTGGTCATGGCAGGCACCTGTATAGGTTGGGAGTTCAAGGAGATGCTCTGGAAGTTCACCAAAGAGGTGAGTGTTAGGGGTTGCACCCTCTGGGCAACAGAGAGAGCAAGAGAAATTCATTGTGCCTTACTGGAACAAACATGCATAGGAAAAGCAGCATCAACACTGGCTACACATGTCTGCATCTCTAAGGTTAATGCTCACATCCTAAGGCTTAACAGGAGAAAGTATTTTATTTTATGCTAAAATGAAGAAATCCTCTTTTTGCTGACAAGGGACATTGCAGTTAATAACTTCCACAGGGATTATGTCACTTCTAACCTAACCTGGGGTTTTAATGACTGCATTGTGAGTTTACTCTTCATATCAAAGTGAATTACTGCAGGTTAATAGGCAGTATGCATAGCATTAGCAAGAAAGCCTCAGAGAAAAATAGCAAGAGCAAAGCAATCTGTTTGGGGCCCAGAACAGACTGAAAAAACACTAGATCAGTTGACTGAAAACAAGACATTGGCTCGTGCACCAACAATGTGCTTAAAGTTTATTACAATTACCGCTAACAATTGTTCATAAAATCATACACAGAACTAGTCAGTGCACAGGCAGAGGCAATTTCACCTGATGTTCCCTCTCCCTCCACCCCTACCCATTTGTTCCATCAACCTTTCAGGATTTTTTTCTCAGACCATAAGCTACGCAGTGCAAAACCAGGTATTCACTGCATGCTTTTCCAACACGTAGTAGCAGGTTCTTTGGTATACTTAGTTTTGTTTACACCACCTCAAAATAGATATATAAAAAGCAAGCATGGATCACTGGCCTTGTATGAAATCTTCAAACCAATGAAGTTAAAAAAACCCAACATTGAATTTCCTATGCAGCACTTCTTGGTTGTATTTTAAGGACACTTGGGAACGTTCTCAGTTGGTACCACTTTGTAAAGCTTCAGGGCAGGCAACAGGGTTAGCTGCTGCCTGCTGAGAGTCTGGCTCATTGAGCCTTGCTTTGAGAAGTCAGCCTTCCTGCTTAACAAGAAGATACATCTATCAAAAAATCCATGATACAGGGTGGTCTTAGTGTAATTCAGGCCTGGGAACCTGAGTGGACAGAGCATTTGACCTTAGGAAGAGAACATGGTCTGTAAATTGACTTCAGCTTTGCTATGGCATCAAGGCAAAGATCCACCCCCAGAGAGTGCCTGCTATCTTGCTGTTCAATTTCTAATGATTTATAATTCCCCTAATAAGGGATTTGCATAAAAGCCCTGACTGTTTTAAATGATGCCCTATTTTATGCCTTAAAAGTGTACAGCAGATTTATCTTTTACCAGTACGTCAGACTGCTTTATAGCACTTGCTTCTACTTGAAAGCTACAGTGACTGCAAATCAACAACACTAAGCCTCCTTTTCCTCCACAGAAGGGATAAACCTTTAGACAAATTGCTAAGTGCACTGCTAAGCCCCTAAGCTTTCATAGCATTGATTCTCACAGAGTAATAGTAATCCCCAAATCTGGTTGAAATTGCAGAAAAGTTCTCATACTACATTATTTTCAGAACTAAAGTTCACTGTGAAGCAGAATTGCAGTTTTCACCACTCCCTGGAATTGTGTCTCTAAGTTTTGTTGATTTAGAAATACTGGGAAAAGTCCATGATTGTTGAAAGACTGGTGATGTCATGGCAAAGAAATAAGTAGAACATTCCCTCAAAAGGTATGAAAATCTGGTCATAGTAAGTCCTTCTTTGAAAACCTGGTCTAAATATTTACACTAAGGTAGGACAGGCTGTTAAAGGCCTAAAAGCAGTGTTTCATGCCCTCAAGGAATAAACTCCCCCAATAAGTACAAAGAATTCTTGTAATATTTCATTCACTTGAATATTTGTTATGGAGCACTTGCTAATCTGACAGAAGTGAAAAAGTTAATTATCATTCTACTTATAGACAGCATGAGGTAAATGTTCTTGCAGACATCTCCAGGCAGGCAAGTGATTTTAAGCACTTGATTTTAAGAGGTACTATGTCCTTGTAATCTCATACACTTCAGTGGCAATCTACACACCTTAGAAGCATTTGTTTTCAAACTGTTTAAATCCTTAGCTAAAGCAAATGAGAATACCTGTTAACACTGAAAGAACAACAACTTTTACTGGACCAAATGAGAAAAAAAATTACCAAGCATTTCTGTACCATACCTGAGGATCAGGGTTAACAGCAGTGATGCAACTGAGTAGGACAGAGGGAATTTCTGGAAGGAGTGAACACAGCTGGTTTTGGAGGCGATTGGCCAGTTCTGCTCTCCACCAGATAACATCTGGAAGCCATGTACAGGCTAGAAATGCAGAAATCTTCTGGTAAAAAATGGATGTTCCTTGTAGACCTTCTTTAGTCTGCAAAGAGTCAATTGTTAAAAAGCATTGATGATGGCCTCAGGAATGTTCTGTTCTGTACCATGTAACTGTAGGAGTTCTTTCTCTGCAGCCATCCCAGCCTCATGCTTCACACATCCACCATACAGCTGCGCTTCAGATTCTCCAAACCAGACCCTAATGTCACGCCCTTTGGCTTCCCAAACCATCACACCCTGCATCCCTGCAACCAGAGTTGTCCCTCACCCACAGAACACACACTGCTCCCACAACCCTGTGGGGTATCACCCCACTAAGACTCTACTCCCAGGCCCAAAGACAGAATTGAAGGCCCTGATGCTGTTGGGATTCCTGACCCAGCAGATGGGACTTGAGAGCTGGTGCTGTCTGCAACTGCCAGTTACAGCCATCAGCTGTGTGAAGGGCTCACCCCGTGACACACAGACCTGACTCAAAGTGCCCCTTGGTGAACGCACTGGGGAGATTAGCAGCACTGCCCTTCCGCCAGAGCTCTTGACACACTCAGACTGCTCAGCCAGAAAACCACCACAGATGCTGACTGGCAAGTTAACAGCAATCTTCAGTTGGTTGCAAGACACTGGTGTAAAATAACTGGCTCATGGCATCAGTCAGCCCACAAATATTACTCCAAAGCAGATTACATACCACACTTAAAGAGGGAGAAAATGCCACAAACAGGACCATAAAACAGCCCAATATAATGAAATATTATTTTGCAGAGGCTTTCATGGGGATAGAAAAAAAGAATTATTAATTTCAAGATCTCTTAAAAGATTGATGCTAATATGAATATTGATACATTAATATTGAATACTGCACTGCTAAATTACAGTTTTCCATCATTTAACCTCTCCTCTAAACCCCTTTGTTCTTCCAGGTTGGTTCTTAATTAGCAGGACTTTCAGAGAACAAAATTGGTGACCTCAATATGACCCAATGAGAAATTAACAGAATCAACAATTATGCAAAGCATCTTCTCTACACCAGCTATTATTGCACTCAGAAATTATAGCTCAAGGAGGAAAGGTCTACAAAAAAGCCCCAAATCTAACGACAGAGATTGTGAGCTCTTCTGAGCCACCACAGAATTGTGAAGTGATCGAAGCATACAGACAAAAACCACGTTGCTCTGCACAGTGCTAGTGTGCCTAATTGGGAATGCTTAGTAGATTCTTAGAAAGCATACTCTGTACAAATCTAATTCCCATCAGACATGCCTGTAACTGCAGCTTGTCTATCAGCATGCAAGAATTACAAGAGGTGAGTGTATAAGCATTCGTTCTGACAACAAGTCAAGAAAGCAAAACCATGCAGGGATGTTCATATTTGCCTCACTTCTATCATTTGTTTGGAGGAGGATGGAAATAAAAACAAAAAAACAATGTAAACCCCCCAAAAATAACAAAAATGGGAGGAAACACAGCAGAACCACTTGATACAGGAATAGATGTCATCCTAGTTGAATAAACCAAAAGGCTTATTGATCTCTAAGAACAGGAGCTTT
Source organism: Athene cunicularia (assembly GCF_003259725.1). Lineage (NCBI taxonomy): Eukaryota > Metazoa > Chordata > Aves > Strigiformes > Strigidae > Athene > Athene cunicularia. The sequence goes on along the minus strand of NW_020799118.1, from coordinate 15,350,623 downwards.
TGCCTTGAGAAACCACTGATACATTTGTATTCATAACCATTAGACCTTGGGATGGAGGAAAAAGATGTGACAAACAATAAAAGGCACAAAGATGACAGTGAAGTGGCCAGTAAATAAAAAGTTGATAGCTTAGAGGTCTGGAATGTAGCTCAGTTCCAGTTACTAGTAACTGAGGAAAAAACCTAACACAACCAAACTAAAACAACAACAACAAAAAAAAATCCCAGCAAGAACCTATAGCAAGACAAAACTAACAGGCTGCCTTGGTCCATGTGTCAGTGATGAACTGCACCCCATCATTGGAGCTGTGACCCCATAGCCTGCAACAAGCCACAGCATCAAATAACATCAAAGCCAATGAGATGAACACACCCAGCATGTTCAATCACAGCAGGGTGGGGAATTAACAGGGAGGCAAGCAGGGGAATGTGAAACCTTGACTCATTGATACAGATAGGTCCTTTAGGCTCTCAGACTAGCAATCCAACGTCTGCTGTAAAAATCATATTCTTATTACTACCTGAAGAAAATCCATGGATATCCATCGTTTTACTGCTATTATGAGATATGAATACAGATACACAGAGAAAGACAGGCATATCTCTCTTAGCATCCAGAGGCACAAATCTGTACCTAATAAGTTGCAGAGTCTTGTACATTCCCATCTTTGTCACTGAAAATGGTGTCTGGACTCTGCTCCTTAAGAACATTAAAATAGCAATCTGCCATAATGCTTCTGGTTAACATTTACACTACTTGGTATGACTTTTTTACATAATTAAAAAAAAAAAAAGTTACTAAGATTTCCCTACATTCTTATAGCAAATAGACACAACAAAACTGTCTGGCAACCCAACCATATTTCAAAGGTAAGCCCTGATAAGTGGTTCTCTTTGTACCCACAGGAGAGAAAAGGAACAAGGGCCCATAAGTGCCACAACAGAATTTTGTCTTCTGATTCAACTGTTAAAAACTGTACATTAACTTTACGGTGAGAGACTGAAGACTTCAGTGTGAAGGGTAAAATCTACCACATTTCTCTCCAACAACAGTTGAAGCTACTCAAGCGGAGGAATGTGGAGACAGGACTAGTTGTTGTTTTCCTTGTCTCTGCCGCAGCTGACTTTTCTGAAAGACTTTTGTTGTTCCTATCAGCTTAGATCTCTGCTGGGGAAAGCAGCAGCTTTACAACAGCCTCAGGAGAGCAAAATTGACAAAAGTTATTGTTACCACAAAGACATAGAGTAGAGCCTCTAATGAGAGGAAACCTGTTACACATGGTCTTGCTCTGAGGATCACAGCCCAAACTCCTGCTATGTTTGCTGCTGTGCATGCTAGCTGAACTCAACAGCAGCATCAGTAACTGTAAATGAGGCATCAGAATAGCATTTACAATTTATATATCGACTGGAAACGCTGTATGGCATGTTCCACAACTTGTGATACAATCCTTCCCAACTCCAATCAAATGTTCAGAGCAGCCTGAGCCTGCAGCTTCAAAAGTTCATTCAGTTGCATAACACTGGATACACATTTTGAGCATACTCTGTGCTCAATAATTCTGATGCTTTGGCCAACCCCTCAGCTGAAGTCAGCGGGGAGCGACAAGGCAAGTGGACAGAAGGCAGGACAGTCTCTGTTTCTCCATTTATTTTTTTTTTTCCTCCATAGAGCAAACACCTTCGATTCAGTTGCCTTGGCTAGAAGTGAACATTAAGCCCTTGTCCCTTAGTCTCATTTTCTCTGCTGCTTCTGCTGACAGGTGCTCAAACACCAACAGAAAGGTTGCTTATTGTTTTGGGGTTGGGTTTTTTTTGGTAATGACATTTGTTGTCAGCATCAATCATTGACTTGCAGGAGCACCGGAGCCACGGCTGTCATACTCCAGGCTTTATGATACATCATGGGAAATTTAATCTTTACTGTTCACAGGCAGGCAGCTGCAAGCGAAGGATGTTTGCTGCAGCTGAGTAAAGGAAGCTTAAGCAGGTTTTTAAAACACATTTACACCTCCTCTTCCATTTAAACTTCACCTGAAGGTGTGATTCAGATACCTGGGGGCTGCCCTAATACCACCTGCTATTGGGTCCTGTGGGGTCTTTTCAGCATAGAGGAAGTGTCAAGAATTAGCACATCAATTGTCATGTTCCTGTTAACGTTACCAGGGGTGAACCAGGCAAAAAGAGAGTAGGAAATTCACTACCAGCTCGCTAAAGCTGCAAGTATTGCTTTGAGCCGCCTAAGAGAAACTCGCCAGCCTCATCAGAGCACAGGGCCAGCATCTCAAAGGTTATTCAAGCAACTGCCCCACAGGAGATTTCAGGTACAGAAGGACTGATACTCCCCAGATATACCTGGGAACGTTTTCCAGCACGAGTCAGCTGTACTGCATAGGTAGGATAGGTATGTATACCAGTCAAGAGTAGGAATAATACCTAGAACGTTGTTTCCATAAAAGAAAAGTTAACAAGGCAGAATCAACAAACTAGAGCCCAGAGCTGCTCTTTCACAGCTCTGCTCTTTTCAGGACACAAATTCATACCATGCCCTGCCACTGTGCCACCTACATGTGCTAGATGTTCAGCCTGCACGCTAGACCTTTCAGCTTGGCATTTTATTGCACAGCACAGACTCTGTAGTCTACCAGGGTTGAAGGAATGGAGTCTCAGGTCCTGCCTCTGGGCCCCAGCTCCCGGGAGCTAAATAGCAAGACAATTATTCCCTCTTGTGGGACACACTCTTCACATGGTTAAAATATAAGAGGAAAAACCAAAATACATGCTAAAGATATGTCTCCTCTGAATGCAGTCACATTTCTGCACTGTGGGGTTACAGCCACCAAAAATATATTAACAGCTAATGAGCAGCAGAGACAAAAACTACGCCATAGAGAGCTTGTTTCTCATCTGCACGTAATCTAAATTCAGCATAACTGAGGACAGCTTGAGTTGGCAATTAGCTGTAAGCAATCTTTCAGTTCCCACAGTACTGGGCTGTTCCCCCATTCTAATTTAGAGCAGCACTTCTGCTGCTCTATACTGGCTCAGTGAAATTTGATCTTGAAGTGGCATATCTGAGTCTGGTCCTTAGTAAAAACCAGTGGTAACTGCCTATGGCTGTTGTGCATGACTAGCAAGTGTAAATGCTGCTACTCACTTTTATCTTCTGGATGTTGGTGCTGTTCTGGGCTGAAGCCTCATCTGCTGGTGTTAGACAAGCATATAGGGCCAGGCCATCCTCCTGCCAGGCCTGCTGCAGCCCTACCACCTGAAATGGAACTTTGGGTCCATCTTTCATTTTCACTGGAGGCACCTGTAAATCCATTTGAACATAATTTCATTTTTAGATGGCTGTATTTAGAGACTGAAAATAACCCTTTATCTTGCTCTCTTGCTTTTGACTAGAGCCCCATAATGTAGAATAATCCAGGGTGCACTCTCACTTGATTAGTGGATTAGCTGTGGTTTAACCAGTAGAAAAATCAATAAAGACCAAATTAAATAGGAATAACATGTAGGTTTTGAGAAGTCATAGGATTTATTTTCTTAATGAGGACTTGCAAGCTCTGACTTCCACCAGTTTCACTAGGTGAAAGCAAAAACTTGTATTAGTGCCCTAGTCTAGCAAGAAATGAGAACAGAGTCCCTGTCAATGCTGTACTGCATGTTCTTGTCACAGTGGTACCATGTGCTGCCTTTATTAATGATAATGAGATCAATCCAAACTGAGTTCAAAAATCAATGCTAAGTGATTATGCATTCTGAGGTGCTAGTGCAGCCTTCCTTAATAAGCCTTTGTTTTCCCTGTGAGTGATCACTAATAGCCAAAACCCCATCAGCCCCTCTCTAGTGAATACACCTTTCAGTTAGACTGAGGTGATTTCTTTTTGATGGATTTTTTTGTGTGCACATGTGTGGGAGGCAAACTTTCTCTTTTCCAATATATATATTTGATCCAAAACAAGAAGGGTAAAAAATTACTTTTGCCAACCCCGAGACAAACACTGGACATCTTTTATTGTGAAGATCAGTTTAGTACCAGAGACAGGGTTCTGGTAGGACAGACCGCTCATAATGCTCCTCAAAGTCAGGCTGAAACATGATTCACTTTAGTATACAGACTACATGAGAAACTTTACTACAGGGTAGAAAAGAGACAGGAAAGATACCTGAAACAGACTGGGAAGGCACTGTTGTGCTGCAAAGCATCCAGAAACCTGGGTAGCTGGTGAAAGAGGGCAGAAGGCTAAGGGAAAGGCAGACACAGGCAATCAGCAAAGCCATGAGAAAGGAGCAGCAGCCATGTGAAGCAAAGATGCTTGAACCAGATCACATAAAGAGACATGCAAAGAGACAGGCAAATCTGAGTTACAGGACAATAATTCCTTCCCAGGGTTCTGGTGAATACAGAAACCACTAAGTCATGTCATGGTTTATAACATCACCATGAGCTCTAGATGGATTAACAACTCTGTTTACTGTATATATAAGCCAAAACTCTTTACAGTGAGATAAACGCCTTTAGAAATACATTCACAACACAGGGCCTGAGAGGATTTTCAAACTGTTGCATAGGTCAGCTCTATCACTCAAAACAGCACTACCAGGTCCTTGAACACAGGTTTCACAGGGGAAATTCTTTAGCAGCTCTGTCACTGGGGATTGCTTGCATCTGGAGGATCATGCTCTCACCTGGTAGAAATCAGCATAATGCCAATGCAATCAATAAAGATATGCTGATTTACAGAAGCCAGGAAACCAGTGAATCAGTGGAATTACATAGATAATGACCAGATGAGAATTTAGTCTAAAAATCCCTCAAACTTTCCACTTTTAATAAAAGAAATGCAGGCTTTGTCATTGCTACCCAACAGCTGTTTGAGAACCTGCATGAAATAAAATTGGTGGATTTTACTCCAGTTTCTCTTGGGCACAAAGTCCATCATATTTGACCCTACAGTCCCAGTAGAGCAACCCTGAGCTCTGGAAGCTGAGATAACCTTTCAGGCTTGGAGACAGCTGCTACAAGTTAAAGCTCAGGTTTTTAAAATGGGAATAATACAGGGGAAGAAGGCTGACACTGCAGCTAGTCATGAGCTAACTAGTTTCTGAATGGAAGATTCAGAATCTGGAGCTGTTCAAGTGGCAATTTTCATTAGCACTAAACTAACATTAAAGAATGTTAGCAATGTTTTAATGGAAGTGTAAACATTATTAACAATTAATACTGTTTAAGTGATTTAAAAGCCTTGTGCAGGCTGTCCACTCAGGGTGAAATCTACCTTGAGTGCATGGATTGGTATTGGTATGCCAATATCCTTAACCAGGGAAAAGAATGAGGCCAACATACAAGATGGGGAGGAAAAATACACATACTTGTTTTCCCTTGGGGAAAAGGCTAATATGGGGTGAATGGAAAGACTGAGGAAAAGGTGGTTTCCCTAGAGGAGAAAAATAAGTGATCCAACGGACAATTAAGATGAAACAGACCCCACTTGTTTATAGCCCTCCTGACTATCAAAAGGATCTATTCTTACTTAGAACAAGCAGTAAGAAATAGGCTCCTGTGTCCATTTGCTTCTTTTTCCAAGGACAAAGTATAATACTTTGACAGCCCTCTACTTCCAGTAGTTGCTTTTGACTGCTGCAAGTCTGGCTCAACAGTTTTCTACTTTCTGTGCCCTGTTCTTCATAAACTACAGGCACAATCCAGCTTCCACTGACATCAGCAAGACTTTTATTTACTGACTTTAAGGTGAGTTAGAACATAATTTCCCCTTTGTTCACTGTTTTGGAGCTGTTGGAAGAAGGACGTTTCAAGAATGATTATATATTCACTGAAGGGCAAAACACAACCCGAATCACGCAGAACCTTCTTTTTTGCACTGTCACTGCACGTACTCACCAGAGAGAGAAGCCATGTCACGAGGGCCTGGTAGACGCTGGCTGCTCTCAGCACCATGGTAAGCATCTGCCCACCACACTCCTCTGTAGCTACTTGGCCACAACTTGACAGCCAAATGGTCATAAGCAGCACCTCATTTTTCATACTGTGTGGTCTAGGCAATGTGTCAATATCTGGCAAGTAAGAGGCTTCCTGTCAAAAAAAAGTATGAAAATGGAAGTAATTTGGATTACTGGAACTGTATTCATCATCATGAATGAATTACATTCATCACCATCACAGGAGGGACAATTAATACCTAGTGAGCATTTATCAAAGAGGAAGCATGAGTCATAAAAGCTAGGTCATTATATCAGTGACACCTTCTGGAGCACTTCAGTTTTTCTTGGAGAGCTGTCACCTGGGTCTTCATTTAGTCAAACATTGCTTGGTGAATGGAAGATTACATGGTCACAGCTGGAAATAGTGTCATTGAATTTATTCTGTATTCTTTAAGATTCAGTGTTTTGGCTTTTTTTTTTTTTTAATCAGTGAAATGCCTTCAAAACAAGCCTGATAAAGTGTCAAAACTTTCATTATTTCCTGCTTCATCTAACATACCTCATTTCACAGATGATGTTACATTTAAGTGAACTCATCTCCTTTCTTTACTTTAGTATTGACACTTAGTTATTTAGGATGCAAATTCCCTCTCCTTTAAGAGACCTGTTCTTTAAGAAATAACCCCAAGCTTGAACTGTGGGGTTATAGTTTATGGGATCTCTTTTGTTCTTCCAAAGATGCAGTAGCTGCAATTAGCTGGCTTGCTATTCCTATGTTTATTCAATCTGCTGCCCCTGACATTTCTTTTGTAATTAAGAAGCTAGTCCCCAAAATCACCAAGGTTCTCCAGTATACATAAGAGTATTGCTCCTCAACAGTTATGATCCTTTAATAAGGACTCTCAGGGCCCCCTCAAGACATCCTGAGCACACATGTTCTACAGGCATGGACACACATTCATTGTGCAAATAGTTGGAGCTGTTTATGGAGTTAAATTTTTCAAGCTACTTGTCACAGCATGGGCTGAGGACCATGCTCCCCACTGCAGTCAGCAAAGTGCAATATCACTGCCTGTCCTGTACATGTCAACGCAATCAGCCAACAGACTAAGCTATTAAGGTGAGCAGAATTAATCTGAAATAATCTACCATAATAAGAGACTAGCAAGCACCTCTTAGTGTGAGCTGATATGTGGAACACCATGGGAACACAACGGGAGCAGGAGGGTGCTGAGGAACAGCTAAGTTATGCTTTCAGTTGCTCCACGTAGCCCAAAATGAGGATGTCTGCCCATACCTTTACACTGAATTAACCTTAATTTGATTTACCTGAATTTACTTTGGAAGCAAAGTAAGCTAAATCCAATTAAAGCCACTTTAATTCTGAATTAAAATGTCCACAAAGGTGTTTAATGACTAATCCACTTGACAAGTTAATGTAGCTTGACTTTTGTGCCTGTCCTCAAAATAGACAACTCCTTAAAACGGTTTTAAAAAGAATATACTAATAAAAAGCCACAAGCAGATCTATTGTGTCATTCAGTGTTTTGGTGCCAAAATAACAGCCACAGCACTGCCCACAAGTACCAAATAAAAATTATATTAGTAATAAAAAAAAAATATCATGCAAAAGTTTCTGATGCTGCAGATCTGCATTACTAATGTTACTATAGTCCTGAGGAACTAAGAGAATGTCAGGGCTTTGACCCTACCACTGTAATTCTTTGAGGAAAAGGCCTTAAAAGAAACTTGGAGACTTTCAGGAGAAGACCCCCTTCTTCTATATCCAATATTGGAGAAATTATTCCTTCTTCCTCTCAACAAGGGTGTGGGGATCAATGATAGGATGTAACTCAAGAGCTGAAGATTAAAACAGTCTCAAGTAATGCTTCAGCAGGAAATTTCCAACTCTTCCAAATTTGCTTGGCCCAGCAGCAAGGGAAGGCTCAGTAGGTTTTCTGACCAAGACCATCTACAGATTTTACTTATTAAAGTTCTTTCTGAGAATGAGTGAGGTTTTGATCAATCCCTCTCCTCCCTCTGGCAGCCTCCTTACCCCAACAAGAATCAAGACATAGAAGAACTTAACTAATTTCAGAAGTATTAAGGCAAAACAAAAAAAGGAGCTAATCCTACTTAATTCTGGGCAAGAACTGCTCAAATAAGATAGATTCAATGCTTTCTGAGTATACCTTCCCATAGCATTGCCCAATTTACCCTAGTCTACCTATGAAGAGAGTTCAATTTGCCTACATGTTACACTGGCCTTTAGTTATAGCAGTATTAGATTATAAAAAACCCTAAAATTACACAAATGCTAGGCTATTTTTGGTTGCTCTGGCTAGAATTGTGCTGTCAATCACACACAGGCTTGCAGCTGATTGTCATCAAGTGCCGACAATCACCATAGAGTAAATAAGATAAAATTTCCTATTTCCAAAGTGCTCACTATTTTATTTTTGCAATTACAATATTGCAACTTACAGCCCTTCAGTTCAATATTCCAACCACCTCTCAACCATCCTGGCCATCTTCCTTCACTCTAACAAAACAACAGTGAACATATAAGCAGTAACAATACTAAACAGCCAAGAAATAACCTCTCCTCAAATCCACACTAAAAAAGAGATGAAGAAAAAGGAATTGCAAGACAACTTAAGGATACCCATATATTCTAGCCTTCAGCTACAGTGGTGCTGAAGTTACACACACAGAGGCATAGCCCCAAAGAAAACTACTATTCATTAAAGAAAACCAACCCTGTACTGTGAAGGCATCCACACAGTCATTAAAAGAGTGGCATTTTACCTCCACGTTCTTATTTTTTTTAAAAAAGCAGAACTGTTTATGATCACAGCAAGCTGAAGCTTAAGAGATACAAGTTTGCCAGCCAAGATTAATGTCATTTTGTTTCTAATAAAATAGCTCTAATTGGCTAAATGATACTTGTGTTGATGGTTTTTTAAAAGACTAGTTGGCATTGCTTTTACTACGCCTTCATACTAAATTGGACAAACAGCTCTGTTGCCCTAAAGCTGGGAAATATTATCAAAACTGTAAGAGGCTGGAATGACCAAGTAGCAGCTTAGGAGCCAAGAGGGCCAGGTGGTGACTTTGCTACTGGTTTCCAACTAGGTGCAATGCTCATAGTAAGTGAAAGCAGCTGCTATCAAATGCTGTTTGGAAATCACACTACATTACAGTTTTGGAAAGTTCATTTCACCACTCAGACCCAAGGAAACAGCACATGTTTCCCAGCAGAATCAGCTTACCCAGTCTGACAGTTTCTCCCTGTGTAAAGATAGGTCAGGGAGAAAACAATTTTTTATTTTCATTTTTTACAGATATGGTTTCTCTTTTACAGGTAAATAAAATTTCAATATTTCCTTTTTAACACCTTTTCCAATACTAACTAAACTGATGCTAAGACTGAAGCAAGATATCCTATTCAACCATAAAACACTCTCTATTATGTTGAGCAGACCCTACAACAACAAGAGCTAAATCAAAACAGCCACTGCATGTAAAAGGAAGATAAGTTATACTTACACAGACTCCTCCTTCTTTACTGGAGGGGGGTGAGGAAGGGGGAAGGGGAGGAATGGAATAATCTTATTCTCATTGGCTAGAGGCTTAATCAAAATAATTGTTTTCAGCCATGTCTAAATTTATCCTTCGATGTCATCTGCACCCTAGCTTGGATCACAGATTTAAGAGGCAATCCCTGATGAATGGCAAATTACTGACTGCAGAAGTCTTTTGCCAAATGATGCATCTGCTGTATATTTGTAAATGTGAGCTGATTTCTAGGTACTTTAGCAGCTCTAGCTAATTTCTCGAATAAAAATTCTATACTCTTATGCTGAAATAGCTCTAGCATTGCATGTTCATGCTTCATTATAGACAGAGCTCACGCTACAAAACGCAAGCATGTTGATTACGTGTTTGTATATCTATTTTCTACGTGGTCATGTTGCTAATGTAGGAGAATAGATAGTTAGGACACATTTAACGATTCTGCCCATCTAAGGCAAAGTAGATAACACTCTTTCATGTCTTCTAAAAATTCTTGCATTAGATGAAGACATATTGGAAATGTCAAGTGTTTGTTCATTTTCATTCTGTGGGGAAGGAAAAATGATGACAATGCCATCTGTTAGATTATTTGAAATTTGACATTAAATTGTGGAATAAACCCTGAAACCATTCAAAGAACTGCTTTATCACTGCAAAGTGGGAACAACAGATAAGAATGGGGAAAGTATCTGCATTTTCTGCATGCAACTGGCAGAACATACTGTAATTAGGAAGGCACCATTTAATAACAAAAAGGAGAGTACAATTGATGTTAATGGTCTGAATGGTCTTTCTGTTAATGCATTTTTGTACTAGATTCACTATCTGTAGCACCAATGGCTTTCTGAGTATCAAACATGCTGCGGTTATGGATCTGAAAAATATGATGATGGCAAGATGTTACTGAAATTTTCTGATCTGAACTGAGCTTCGGATTGCTAAAATAGAGGAGTTATGATCCTTCAAAGAAGGTAACTCTGCCAAAGTAAGATTGCAGGAATTCAAAGAGCTGTGTAATGGAAGCATTATTTGCTATGATCTCTGTAGTTCTCCAATGCAGTTAGAGCATTACGTATCATGTGAGACTAAGCTAAAAAAAAAAAATTGAATTTCTTTGCTGAGAATTATCTTGTTCTCGACAATTATTCTTAGTCTTGGGCATGAAGAATATAACCTTTCCTGATTCAGAAGAAACCACTTTTCCATCTCTGGCAGCATGAGTGTGCTAAAGCTAGACAGTGTATTTGCTGGAGCATAAAGAGGACAAGTGTCAAAGAGAAACATCAGCTCATCACTAGAAATTACTGAAAATAGGAGTGCAGTTCAGATGTGATGCACAGAAAGGAAGTGAGCTCTGCTTGGCATGGGAACCAAGGACAGCAAAATTCACTTTGTATACCTTTTCATGTTGTGCCAGCTGAGCATGGTCAACCCCAAGTGCAATTTAAAGTAGCTTTATGGCCACCACAACACTGGCAGACAGCTAATGGCTAGGATCACTTACATTTCTGGCTCAAAAATCCTTCCTAACTCAAATGAGGACAGTAAAGAGATGTGATGTAGTCTGAATTACTCTATGCCACTTCTGCATTAGCCTGCATTAAGGGAGTTCTCAACTGCTTCAGTAGAGTTAACAGCTCATCTGTGTTACCAAAGATATGCATTACCCCTCTGACAAGAGCAAAGGATCTGGCCTGTGGAATACGTTAGTAGAGAGACACTGTGTGGTCACTCACTACCACACAGGCAGAAAAGTATTTTTGGCCCCAAATTCAACGTACATTTATTCTGCTATCTGCAGGAAACAAGATAACTCCACAGCATCAAACATTTTCTCCTGAATAAGAAGAATCTTGTAGATTAGTGTGCTCGCTGTCCTAGCCTGCTCACTTCTTGTTCTGCCAGTACACCTGGCATGAGTACCCAGTAGTGCCCCCGCCATGCTGTCCTCTGGTATATGCTGGTGTGTCTTACTGTGACCTCTTGCTCTGGCCTATTGTTATTATTAGAGAGTTTTACACAACCAGCTAATAGTCTTTTTTGGACAATACCTTTCTGGTCAGTCTGAGTTCACTAGACCAGAATACTGCGAATGAAACAAAGCATATCTTTCAGTCAGCACTGATAGGCAAGCAGTTAAAGCAACGATGACTTCCTTGATAGAATTGTTCTGAAATTACTTCATTAGGATATAGAATGTTCTAATTAGTATTTAAAGTCAGCTAGGAGAGCATGTGTCAAATACCAGCCTAGTTTTCAGATGACTAAGGACCAACATAATTCTAATGTTCATTAGAACACAGAGCATTCATGTGGTTGTGAAGCATGTTAACTAACCAAAACTGTTTAAAAATGTTTTTTTTTCCACGAAATATGTTCAAGAAACACTGTGTAATTTGAGGCCACTTAAAAAGTGTGAGTGCAGATAAGAAACAGTCAAATAAGTAGCACAAATAACTGGTAACAAGCAGCTGTTTTACATACAACTTCTCCTTTATTTTATAGCGTCATAGAATATCTCAAGTTGGAAGGGACCCATAAGGATCACTGAGTTCTGACAAAGGCTCAACTCCACAGGTAAACAAAGGACTGCTCTGAAAATTGAACTAAAATTTAAAGCAAAGTAACACTGAATCCTATTTGATTTTGTTTGCTGAGACAGAATCATTAAAAATGAGAAGTGCCTTCTCCATGATTGGTGTTTACACTACAGTAACACTTAGAGAGGTTTAAAAGGATTCATAGCCTTACTGTGCTGATGTTCTCAGCACATGTAACAAAAAGTTCCTCCTCTAATGAGCTTATACTCCTGGTTAATGAGAAGTAGCTGAGGTAAGTAAAAGAAGTTTAAATACTTACACATTTCATGTGAACACAAGACTGGAAATCAGGAACTTTTGCCTCAGTCCTGGCTCTGGAATGGAGTATTTCTCTGTGAAACTGTAAAGTTAGGATAGTATTTTCTTATCCTATCCCTGTCTAGCTAGATTATCAAAAGCCTGTAAAACACTCTGAAGAGTGTAAGATTATCAAGAAATTTTCCAAATTCATCTCTATTTCCTTTCTTGACACTCCTGAAAAGGTATTGTGGCCTCTAAAACCCAAACAGTAGTATCTGTATCTTCCATAGCATTGTTCATCGGCTCACAAATAAAATGTGTCATTATTTCCAGACCCACAGCAGGGAAGAAAATTGTACTCAGTCACTTTGAAATGCTGTGATAGAGCAAGGAATTGGTCCTCAGCTATCTGAAATCTAGGCTGGTATTTGTTTGGCACATGCCCATAACTGGCTTTAAATACTGGCAAAATGGCTCTAGTTTGATATTCAAGGAGATTCACCATATACTTATCAACTTGGTGAAGACTTATTTTTCCGGGGCTTTAATCTACCAATCTTTTAATGTATTTCCCTTAATACTCTATGGAAATCCTCAAGAAAAAAAAAAAAAAAGGGGGGG
>NW_020799118.1:15314418-15337591 GCF_003259725.1 Athene cunicularia | reverse complement strand
AAAAAAAAAAAAAAGGGGTGGGTGGGTGTGGGTGTCTGCAAACTCTGATCAGCTGCTTTATTAGGAAGTTTTACCAGAGATCAAGTGGCCTGCTTTTCAAACTATCAGCTCAAGTTTATAAGTGGATTGTGTCCAGCTCTGATCTGCATCCAGCTGCAAAATACTATGCAGATAACCCTTCAGACCTGGGAGGTCTCCAAGGCAGTAAATATGGGGGTTGTGATTCTGAGAACTAAGTGCTTACAATGTGCACTGAAGCTTGTGGGAACTCCAGCTGCTTGGCACATAGCTGGACAAAGCTCTGTGGTTTTAAAATAAAAATAACTGCAGGATACTTCCACTCTATAAGCTCAAATAAATGCTTGAATTCCATTCCCTGCCACTAAGAATAATGCTTCGATAATTATTATTTGTGTAATAATGTGTTTACAAGTTGTGACCAAGCTTGTCCCCCAGTGTGTTAAGATTTGGAACCATAGTCCAACCTAAGTCATAATGCTAAACAAGAAGGTATAAGAAAAACTAGGACTACAGTTTAAACTATACAGCTTCTTCAACAATAGTGTGGCTCTGTCAGACAAGCCTGTACATCCCCTTTGAAACACAGAGGGACAGATTCAGCCTCCTTCCATCTACAAATAGCATCACTGATCACAGCCCTGAGGTAAGGCCAGGAGCTGTGAATTCTATTCTGATTCCAAGGAAGAGGTGCATGACAGAAAGTATTTATCTGTATAATTAAACATGACTGGCATTTGTTCATATGCACTGAAAACTTATGGTAGCTATTTCTTCTGCCAACAAACACAGGACCTGTCAAAGAGCAAGTCCTGAAGAGACAAAAGGTACAGAAATGGTTTTCTCTCCCCCTGCCCTCTTCTAAATGAGAAATAGAATTTAGCCCATGGACATTTTACATTATTGTCTTCAAGTTTAATCTGAACCATCCTGCTAATGTGAATAGAGGAGTATTTAGGACCTCTACTGGCAGCAAGTTCATGCATGTAATTCTGGAAACTATATTCTTTTTACTTATATTAACCTTTCCCTTAAGCAACAGCAATGAATGTTCTCATCTGCCAAGATAATGTGTAAGTATATTCAAGAATAAGTCTAAACTCATTTTAATCACTTTAAGATATGCCATGGAATATAAAGGATTAAATATTTCACATTTTCCTGGGGCCATTTCAAACTCCAATCAGAGAAACAGCACTGAAAGCAGTCACTTCTTTGTCAAGACCTGACTGTTCGATTCATTCCACAGCTGGGAAGTGCAATGGACAAAGGTGGGAGCCCCTCTGAGACCATCAGACTGGGTCTGAACACGAAGTTTAAACGGAAGGTTCTCTATGGCTTTTGGGTGGTTCTGTTGCATGAAGTGCAGAAGTTGGGATTCCTGGTTCTGAGCATATATGCAGCAGTTTGAGTGAGAAACCTATTGAAGCACACAACAGGTTATTAAAGCAGGATTAATGTATGTCGTTTAACTGCTCTGGTTGTGTGAGCAGAACTACTGACAAGAGTCATCAGTCTGTAAAGATTCTGACACACTTTAATTTTTTGCCCTGAGAGTGCCAAAACACACACTTCCATAACATCTCTTACTCAGAGAACCTGGGGAGCAAGCAATCAGACTCTGCCTGTGTAACGGAAGTTGTTTATAACAAAGACATTTAAGGCCTAGATCCTTAGGATAGATCTGTGCCACCCTGAGCCGTGGCAGAGGCAGCAGCAGTCTCAGCTCCTCTGACTTGCTGACTACGCTGACTTGCTGACTACGGCCAAGGAGACCGTAAACCAGCTAAAATCAACCTAAGCATCAAGTACTGGGACAACAAATCTCCCCCCGTTTGCTTTCACTGGCATCAAGTGGGAAGATGAAGAGGAGGCCAGAAATACAGGCTCTGTGCCAGCTAACAGTCGCCTATGCTAGAAAAACAGTTTCTTGGGAACTTCCATGCTATTCTGAATCCTGTGTGCTGGACTTGTGGTACAAACAGGAATCTTGGCCTTCTGTTTTTGCATGCTAAATTTAACTACATCTCTAATTGCCTTAGTTTATTTTTAAGCCTTTCTTGAGTTGAGGCAGCAGGTTCATTAAGTACAAGAGATTTTAATCTTGTTTCAGGAACTCATTAAATACCTCGCTGTAAAAAAAGGGAGGAATGCAGGGGCCATCTGCTGGCTGTTTGGCACATCACTGCTGGCCACAAACCCGCAGAGTCAGTCCAAGAGAGTGAGACCTAGAGTGAAGCACAAGCCAAATTCAGCTCTGATGTCAGAAAAAGATTTAGTGTAGAAGTATTTTTCAATTTTTACAATTAATGGGGGTGTGTGTTAAGCTATAGTAAAATAGTAGGGGTAAATATGCTGGGTTCAGTTGTAAACGTAGGGTTGCTTTGGTTCAGTGTAAATGAAAACACTTGGGCACAGGGTGATTTATACTTACAAGATCAGTTTTAGAGTAATACAGATATAGAAGAATTCAGTTACTGTGTTACAAGATCATTATAACTGAAATAAGATTGTACAGTTTTCCTTGCCTTCTCCAAATATGTATATTGCACCACTTTGTTGGAGATAAATAGGCATTTCTGTAAGAACTAGCACAACACCTATTCCTTTCATAACTGGTAGACCAGGCCTTTGTATATTCTTTCTATTGAGACATGAATTTCACCTTCTTACAGTTCTTTTCCTTTATGCATTTTCCACACTGCAATAAAAAGGGAGAATTTTTAAATACTGCTTAGGACACGACCTAAGTGCATTCATGTAAGCAGCTCCACAATGGAACTGGTAAAATGCACAAGCAGGATGGTCCAGCTGGTGAACTGCTGGGTTGGGATCTCAGGACCCACAGTGTCCTTGAGCAACCCTTCGTGCTCAGGTAAGATGTAAGAAAATGGTAATTTCCAATGTTGATGCCAACACTACTGCCTTAAAAAGACCCCCATACAATATTAATGGAAATCACAGGCACCTATTTTAGTAAGATAGTTAAAGAATCAAAAGCATTTTACTGACATCAGTGCAGATCAAGGCACCTACTACATAAAAAAAAACCCCAAAACCCAAAAACATAAGGGACCAGTAATTGAACTAAAAATATTTCTACACATTCAGGAAGTCAATCTCTACTTTCAGTCATTCTGCGCTAATCCAGGGTAACTGTCACAGTCACTGAACATGCAGTGCCTCAGCACTACTCCTGATGGTAAGTATGATCCAGAAGTTTTGTCAGGGATTTTTCCTATAGAAGTGATATCAGATCAAAATGAAAATAAGGCTGTAAAAGAACAAGGAATATTTGGACCATAGTATATTGTTAATTTTAGCTTTGTGGGAATGCAAGCGGAAAAATCTTTTGGTTGAGAATTTAACCTGACATCAGTAAGCTAAATCAACAGTGTATTAATGCAAAAAAATCTACCAATTTTGACAGAAAGGTTATAGAGTCTAGTTTTATGAGAGGAAAGAGGAAGTATCCCCATAATGTATTTGTTAAGCTAGAATGACTCAGTTGCATGCCTGAATGTTTTTGTTTTGTAAGTCAGCTGTAAGGCTAAGCTGCAATAAGATGATGATCATGGTAATACAATTACTAATACAAGGTTAGTCAAAGTGATTGTGTAGCCAAGAAAAATTAGATGCCTCAGTATGAGTCAACACATTCATTTTCTAAACAGTTTAGCTGCACAAGGTAGATAAAACCTGTTTATAAGGTACTGGTAACAAGGTGGTTCCTAATAGCTTTCAAACTATATTATCTTGTTCTGCCACATCATGATAAAGCAATAAAGGTAAAGAGAGAATCAAGCTGAAGCCCTGCTGAAAACATCCATTTTGTCCCAATAATAAGAGCTTAATAAAAGCTAAATACTAGTTGCCGTCCATTAAATCAATTCTATAGCTGGATGTAAAGCATCTGGCCATGAGCACCACCCCCTGCAGTGGTTTAGCTGCCTATGCTCAAGGCCAGCTCTAACACAAGCTCAGGCATGTGACTTCAGAGAGTGCTGTGAAAAGAGTTGCGTGAGGCTGCTGCTGGGCCCTTTCCCTTTCGCTTAGGAGCTGTGTTTAAACTGAGACACTTGCCCGTGGTCCTTGACTGAGCTACACCACAGCTACACCTCTGCCTGTCCTCACCTCACTCATCTGAACCCAGCCCTTAACCAACTGATTTGACTTTGTGGCTTGATCTCAGACCTGCTTCATCACTGCAGACATCTGGATGATCACAGGGCTGCTGGCTGACCCCACGTACTGTCACTGGACCCAGGCCTGTCTCTGACTTAACTTTCTGGCCTTGATCTTGGACCTACCTCATTACCACAAACTTGCCAACTGGTTACCCTCAGTAGACCTGCTCTGCTTTGCTTGTTTGGGTACTGTGGGACTGCACTCCTTGCTGGTGAGGTCTCTGCCCCTGCCCTGCCTTGCTGTCACCTGCAGCTCCTGGCTTGCCTTCCCTTACAGTAACCTGTTTGTGCTGATCCCTGACATAAAACTCAGATGTGAGCCTGGCAAAAGCAACAGTTACTATCTGGATCCCATCTAATGGAAATGTAACATGGAAATCAACATTAGTACTAAGTTACTCTATCAGTATGCAAGATAAATGAAGCGACACATCAAACTAATTTCATTTTACACCTTCCATTTAACTGTTTTACAGTGTGCAGCATTCCTTCTCTGTCTCCCTTGTCAATAACACTTACTCTGCTCAAATACTGAAACAAACTCTATGTACGTTATTGAAACTATTAATTCAACCTGACCTTACAGCATGGATCACATCACCACTCTGCTGGCTTTCAGCAGAACTGTAGATGCTTGAGTAAGTTCTAAATTGGATCCAAAGGTTAAAAATGTAGTTAAGGGGCCCATTTCCAAAGAGATCAACTTATGCCAGTCTTAAGTTTCACTGAAAGTTTGGGTGGTGGAGGGGAGCAGGAAAAAAGAAGTCATTAAAGAGACCAGGTTCTTCCATGCATTTTTAAAATTAAGAGGTGGGCCAGATTGCAAAAGTATTCAGACATTGAAAGACACAGACTTGACAGGCAGAATTCTTAGATGAGCCTGCTGATTTCCAGGGGAACTTGGTACTTGCATGTCTTGAAAATACCACTGGATATCACCCCCTTCTTTAGATGCTGAAGTATCTCTGAAAGCTAGTTCTTAGTCTCCTAAGTTACCTGCACTGTTTTGAAATTGTTCTTCCCAAACCCGATTCTTATATTAGTGCTTCCCACAGAGTGAAGCTGTGTACAGAGTTTGACTGAATTAGGTTAAGGGAAAAAAAAAAAAAAAAAAAAAATTAAATCTGAATTTCACTGCTTTCAAATTTTAGACAAGAACTCTAATGTAACCCTAATGCAGCTTTTAAAATTTCCTTTGCATTTCTTTCCCAGTACCTCAGCTACAATAATAGCAGTTTCTAAACTTTCCCTTGGATTATTATTTGATTCAATTATTTATGTACATTATAAATGGCCAAGGGAATTCTGGAAACCATGACAAGTGTTCCAGATCTGAACATCTATCATTGCCAAAACAAAAGACTTAAAAAACAAATTTGAAAGCGTGCTACTCTGTCAAATACTGTGGTTCATTATTTGAATATATATGTTTATATATAGATATTAGATATTTTCACTGAGACACAGCTGCCAAATTACAGCTTCTTTAGTTTTAAGTGTTTAAACATTCAGGTTTTTCTGTCTTCCTATGTGCAGCAAACGAAAAAAGAAAAGAAAAACCTGATCTAATGAAAAGAAAAAATGCTGCTGTCAATATGAATTTCAAGTAATCTTATAAATGACTTGTATTTGATAAGATGATGCTGATACACTTTTCATTCTTAATTTTAATAATAAATATTTCTAAAGAAGAACTAAGAGCAAAGCTGCCCACAGAACACAGTTATGGATTGTGCTGATTTTGTTTCTACCAACAGTGCATCATAAGTCCACGGAGGTTTCCCCTCAAGCAGGCTGTCAGTTAATCTAGGTACCAGTTATCTGTTCCTACAGGCATCAGGAGCCGAGTAAATCCTGGGCTGGTTAGCTTATGCCAACATCCATGATGCCGTGACCAACTGGCAGTAACATCATTAAATCTATTATGGGCATATTTACACTGCAATTCAATTGCAGCAAGACTCCAGTGTAGATATACCCTGAGCTGTACTTGAGAGAAACTACATTACCCCGCCGTTATCTTTCTTTTATTGGCTTCAGTGCAGCAAATATGGGAAGTGACCAAGATACAGAACAATTCAGCAGTCGCTCAGTGCATTGTCAGGAATGAGTTAGCAAGGCTCAAGCATATTTCTGATGAGCAAGTAAGTGCTGCATCTTAACAAGGGCTAACTGGAATTTGGTGGTATCTCCCAGCAGACTGAGAAAGGAACAAGGCTGAAGACTAGATTCACCTTTCCACACTTCAGAACACAGCTCTGTGCAGTTCACTGTCCTTGCCAAGGCACGGTGACAGGGAAATACAGCTGTCTGTTAGTCCTTTGCTTCTCAGCAGTGATTAATCTAGTGTTAAAAAAATATGCTTTCAATCTGCAGAAATACAGTAGTCGATTGCTTACAAAACAAAGATGAATGGTCCCTCCCCCAACTTAGGGCTGTAAGGTCTTTCAACTTTTGTACTGACAGAACAGCTTTGTTACTGCTATTAGCCCAAGTAAGTAATTTTGGTGGATTCACGGACAAATTCTTGAGTTTCTCATCTTTTACCTTCTCAGCTGGCCTTGTGTTCAGTGAAATCAGGGCAAGGATGAATAAAGACTACATATACAAATCTTCTTAGGAGGAAAAACAGCCCTCTCCTCTGAGCCATATTTTAGGCTCTGGGAAAAATTAGGATAATTTCATACTCCCTTAATCAGGACATCAGCCAAAAGCAAAACCTATTACTAAACCCGCAGTCCTCAAAGTCTACCCACAAAACTGAAATATAAAGCTGCTAAGGGCTGACAACTAGACAGGACTCTGCATAGGCTTTACTTTAGAATTGTGACAGTAAAATATTTTTTTTTTCTAAGTTATGAAAAATCATGTGTGAAAGTCTGGCTCCTGTGAAGTAGATGACACTGAGCCCACTGACCTCAAGCCAGGACTCCTACCACACCCCGACACGTCAAACCTGGTGGGCAGCTGTATGGGGGAGCACTCCCCGTACAGGAAAGGAAAGAAAGGTATTGTTAGCACAAGAGAAGAGCTGTGGGACTGCTCATCTCATCAGGTAACGGCACTCCGTTACAAACAGATTTTAAATAATGCAATGAAAATTACTTTTTGGTTCTAGGATCACACTTGCATTTGGCCAGGAAGCCATTCTGAAAGAGACAGTCCTACGCTGAACTACTAACCATGTGAAACAAAACAGGGGTTTTCTCTGCCATGGGCTGCTTTCCAGTAACTGACTGCTGAGGCTGCAGTCTTTCCAGCTGCTCCTGGAATCTGCATCTCCTGTGTCTCTCTTTCATCTCTTCTTCCTTTTGGGATAGCTCTTTTTTACTTTCTTCTGTCCTGAAAAATATACAGATTCTGCTTCACTTAAACTTTTCACTTGGGAGAAAAAGCACTCTTCTTCATCTGTTTGCATTTCATTTTTCTTATATTTATACCACACACTTGAGGGTGAATCATGACATGAAAGGCTAAAATAGATTTAGAAAGCACTTACTGTGTTTGTGGGGGGACACAAGAACTTGTCATTGGATGAAATCATCTCTCAAAAAAAAACCCAACCAACCCACCAAAGAAAAGGAGCAGACCTCAAACCTCCGATAAGTGGTGACAACCTATTTGGAGACTGGAACTCCAGGAAGCAGAGGCGTGTTTGTGATGTTTCACTCCCCATCTCCACACCAAAATTGTCAGTCTAACTCTGTTTCCGTTCCTATCTGCTACAATACAGTGACATGTTTGCCCTAAACCAAGGCCTCCCATCTTTCCATATTTTGATGTGTGCAGAAAGATTTCAGCTGCCATTTCCATGGGAAACATTAAGTTCAATTTCTTCTGAATCTTCAAGCCCCAGGGGCCTCAACAATAATTAGAATAGCAAGAAAGAAAACTGAAATTCATTAAAGTCATTGTAAGCTATTACTCAGCAACAATAAATAACCCAGATTCTTGACAAGCCATGGTCTGCCATTTATGTGACAGGCTAACAGGTTGACAAAACGGAGTTTTATAGAACTGATGGAAGCAATGAGCTTTAATGTCAGGAATCCCATAGAGAAAAAAACCATGCAACCAACCATCTGCCATTTAAACCAAGTACACAGTAGCTGAAGTGTCCGAGTGGCAGGGCAGGCAAGTGTTTAACAGTGAAAAAGTAATAGTCTCTAGAGCAGGCAGATTCTAATTCTTTCAAGGGCTCATATGTCAAAGTCAAAATGTTAAATTTCACTCTGAAAATAGCAGGCAGAACATAACCTTTGAAAAGTCAGTATAATGGAGCTCTCCCAAATAGCTGGGCAGGTGCATAAGGCAACCATCTGATTTCACTTTAAAATTAGACCTTATGCAGAATACACTACATTAAACTAAGCCCAAGGAGGCAGAGGCCCAAATAACTCTGCTATTTCCTCAATTGATATTATTCTTACTTCTCTCTTTTTTAAAGCTTTCCAAGATATTCCTGTGGTATAACCCATTCCTCATGGGTGTACTTTGTTCCTCTAAGCTCTTGCACTTTTCCTGATGTCAAAGAGTCAGATTTGCTTTGTTTGGGAAAAAAGTTACAAGGAGAAGTCAAGATACCTCTTCCAGTTTGTAAAAGGGTTTTTATGCTGAGAAACAGAATAAATTATTTTCCATACCTCATGGGAACACAACAAATAAAAAGCTTAAATTGAAGATAGGATAATTTAAATTAGACTTAAGGAAAAGATTTACAATTGTAAAGATAATTAATCAGCAAAATGTATTAGCTGAGGAGTCAAGAAATCCTCACCACTGAGGATTTCAAGACCAAGTTATATAAAGATCTGCCAGGGAAAATTTTTACCTCACTCTCTATTGATTTTACCTCACTCTGTATTGATACAGGGAGACAGACCCTTCCAGACCTATCTTCTATGATGCTGTGCTTAGTAAATCTCAGTACATAAAGGAGATCAATACTGCATTATCCTCCCCTTACACAGAACAAAACTAAAGACAATGGCTAAATGTACTATGTCAGAAGTGCCCTAGCATGTCTAATCCCAGGCCAGTTCACTGATCTGCTAAGTCTGGCTGCCTCTAAAGCTTTAAGCAATGGCTGCCAGGACTTGCTGTCTTTCTAGGTAACAAAACCATACAGCCTTTTGCTCCAACTTACACACTGGATAAGTAATGTTCTTTAATTTTAGACAATTAGATAAGCTATAATCAAAATCACTGACAACTTCTCTTGTATGATACCTTGGCAATTCTCCTGTAGTTAGAGGAGACTCTGAAGCATTTCCTGAATTTTGAACCTTCTCAGTTTCCATTTTGTTTTCTTTTTCTATGTCAGCTCCATTGCCCCCATGGCCTGAAAAGAGGGTATTTCTTGTCTCTGGTTTCAAACTCCTGGGAATCAATTCATTTGTCTCTTGCCTCACTTTAAAATACTGGTTTTGACTTATTTTAGAGGAACCTATCTCTTCCAGACTTTCTGGATCCTGTTTTATGCCTTCAAGTTTTTCAGCTGGGGTAGACATTTCACTAAGAACCTCTGAGGCTTCTTTACGGGCTATATGGAGTTGTTGTAGTAGCAGGCTTTTCCCTGAGCAATTCCTCCTGTGAAGAAAATAAAAACCAGATTTAATCAAGATAAAGCATTATATGAATAAATTCAAACCCTGAGGAATTTCTCATATGAGTGACAGCTCAAAACAAGGACTGGGCATCTACACAAATAATAGCTCTTGGTAATAGCAGCACCAGCACACAGGCAACACAAAACACCACAGTGACAGAACATGAATCTGATCTTACTGGTAATTTACTGACCCCTTCTGCATTTCAGGCACAACACACACCTACTAGAAGAGTCCTGAACAAATTTAATGTTGGCACACAAATTAGAGTCTACAGATTTTCATCCCCTTTGGATACAGGGGTTGGGATTCAAATACATACAGAAGAAAAGTTCTAATAATTTTCAGGATTTTTGTGTGCTTGGCTTCATTTCATCCATGTCTCCTCCAGGTTAATGAGACTGCAAAACTGTCAGCAACCACAGTATTGTGACAGTATTCTGTTGCGAAATGGCCTATCATGACATCATGGGCAGATATGGTTATTCTGTCTTGCAGTTCTGTTCAGTGATGAGTTTAAGTCATCTGCTACAGGAAGATAACCATCAATTTGTAGCTTATCTGGTGATTATGAGCAAATAATATACCTTACTTTAGTGGTAGCTGAAAAGTACACGGACTGAGCAACAGATGGAGTTGGATTTTAATGATGTGGTTAGGTGACCTGTATGAGAAAACAGCATCGTACTGCTGTACTTAACTAAACTAAACCTACACTTCTCAGAACAAACAGGTGGACTGTATTCTTTCTCCTTAAGGATCTCTCATCTCCTGCCACCATATCCAGAACCATCAAAGCAACATTTAACATCAATGGCTGGATTACTGTGTATGCCCAAGTAGTGGTAATTTTAGGAGAGCATCATGTACTAGAGAACAGCCTTATGGTATAGTGCTAGAGATGGCACCGACTACCTCAGCACTCCAGGGGTAAACCAACAGCATATCTTCTAGGCTAAGTGCCTGCAGATCAAGACAACCAACCCTCTGAGGCCCTAATACGGAGGTATATTGTACTACAGAATATGTAGCCATTTAATAATTCTATCCAGATAAGAGTGAAGCTGGCATTGACTCCTTGTGAATGAGATCAGAATCTTGCCCTCCTGAGACCATGAGGCTTTCTTATTTAGAAACAGAACTGAAAAACATTTGCCAGGCATTTCATTTGTTCTTTAGCAACACTAAAACGAATCAAAATCCAATCAGCTAAGCTCTGCTCTCCAGCAGTCCAGATTTACACAGATGCAACTTCTGCATTTGCATCAGTGCCAGCGAAAGCTCCCCAGGCATCATCTTGTCCCTGCTTTATACTGGCTTTGGATTAGATGTTCTAAATTATATTGAGTGTTCAGGCTCCGTTCCTTGTCAAATCATTTATTCTTTCAAACCATTAAAAAAAAAAAAAAAAGATTAATTGGCTGGCACAACAATACAAATGTTCTGCTTGTCCTCTGCACTGATGTAATGTGAATTTACATGCATCAGACTTCTAAATGTAATCCAGAGCATAAATGCAGTAAGATGTTTAAAGCTTCACATATCTGCGTCACATTAAGCATACATCTAACAACCTATGGGTATGAATCAAGCCCTGAGTTTAGCAACAGGAAATGGCTGGCATCTGTGCCTACTGAAGAATTTACAGTTTAGGATTCCATCCATCACACCCTCTCCTCCTTCCCCTCTTCCTCCCCCCTCCAATTAAGGAGAATTAAGAGCATCCCTGCCCACACAATGTATTTAATATTCTCTTTAAATCAACATCTATTATATTATATTTTATTATTTCTAAAAATAAAGGTTTGTCTGAGTCAACTCCTTACAACATTTTCAAAGTTTGGTTCCGAGTGATTTAAAACCAGTTCTCATGTCATTCAGACAAGTCTGGAGAAAGAGTCAGGTTTCCCAGCCACTCAGCTCTACTCTGTCTTTTGAGCTGTTTCCATGAAGCTGTACAGGAACAAGGCGCTATACTGCCTCAAGGATCAACAACCATTTTCTAGCTTCAGTATCTTTACCATGCAACAGAAAAGAGTGATCTCCTGGGGCCAGATTGAAGCACTTTTATTACTGGGGTTTTTTGTTGGAAAGACAAGGAATGGAGATATTTCAGTACATGAGCTCTCACTCTAATCACTGTTAGGGCAATTATTTTAGTTTCAGAAAAAGTGAACACCGTATCATTTGAAATAGGCTCCTGGTAAAGAATCTTACATTCTCCTTTCTGCTTGGTCCTTAATTGTCATAGTTTCTTCTTCTTCTTCTTCAGTGGAGCTGTCGCTTGCACTGTGAAACAAGTTAGACCATATTAGTTAACTCTGTTCCAACTGGATGTTTTCTTTCCATCATTACTAGGGTGCAAACTTAGAATTATTATAAAAAAGGGAGAGAAACTTTCAGGGAAGATCTCTAGGTGTTAATAGATAGTTTTCCACATTATTACTGTAACAAAACAAAACAAAAAAATCAAGCAACCACATCAAAATCTGTTAGCTGTTTATTAACTATTAACTGTTTATTAACTAATTAGCTCTTAGGGAAAGGACAGGTTTGCCAAAACCTGTTGCAGATCGAGGAGAACTTGGCCTCCCATAACTGACTGTAAGGCCCACTTATCACACAGGAGACAGAAATCAGCACCTACACTTGCTTGCCAGGAATGTAGCCAAGGACGTCCATTTTGTACACAGTGATGCTGGAACACTAGCCAGACTCGGACTGCAAACATTGCTTTGCAGTCACTGCCTGCTCTTTTATAGATGGAAATTTTCTCAGTGTTATTTCCCGGGATGATTTGCGTGTCCTTTCTGTGCTGCCTGCATCCCCACATATTTACTTGTCCTGAGACAAGTTATTCTCTCCTGAGAATATGTCTATGCTCAGCCAGGGGATGTGCCTTCCCACCAAGGTCACAGCGGTGTGGAAGAAGAGAACACTTTTAAAGTTACATTTCACAAGTATGAGATACAGAGAAAAGGTTTCAGTTTCACCACTTTTTCATACTTACTTCTCACTAATAATAAAGTCAGAATTTACCTTTCTTTCTCATCGGGGAGCGTTACTGACTTCTGTGGATTAGCATCTCTTAAATCTATGTACACAGTTACAGGCTCTGGCAGGCGCTGTAATATCACGTCTGTCCTTAGAGAACTTCGTGAAGACGATAGCAAGGCAACATCCCTAAGTATAGAAAACACTGTTTCAGCATGTCCTCCGCCTTATCCAGACAAGAAGTCCTGCAGGGCGTGGATTATGATCAAAATTGGATTGTGAAAGGAGCTTTGTGCTTGGCTACTGTAGAGATTCAAACTCTGCTTCTGCCTTCTGCCTACTACCCACCACCTTTCAAAGCTGAACTCAAAGATTCAGCTTCCCCTGAGGAATACAGACCACAGGCAGCATGATAAGGGACATTTAGTTCCCCAAAACTGATGTCAAATCATTCTGTAGAACAAATGAAAACAGTTATGGTACCAAAGAGCTTGCAAGTTTTAAGAGACCAGTATCAATCTGTAAAAACAGGTCCCTTTTTCCTCTCTGCCTCCTTCAGCAATTCTATTTTATCCTTCAGAGCATACAAAATGCAAATCATCTTTGTGGCTCTCCCTGCTCTGGCAATGAAGGTACTTCCCCTTCAATAGTGAAGGTTTGCTTCACTATTGTTTCCTCTGTGCTGCCACCATTGATGATGTTCCCTCTGAAAGTCTGGAAATCCACTTCCTTCACACAGAACCCTCCAAGATGCACTGACATCTCCACCAATACCTACAAAAAAATCATCCTGTATACTTCAGCAAAACTGAGGTACCAGTAAGAGAAACTAATATCCTAGATGACAAAAAATGTGGCCGTGATATTTGGCTTAGCTTTGTCTTCCCGCCTTTCCCATTTGTCCCAAGTGTCTGTTAAGGTCTAGACAAAATCGGTGGTTGATGGAGAATGCTAAAGTGGCAGGATACTGACTGCTTATCATTAGATGTACATAAGTGACTGAGTCTTAGTTTTTCCCTTTAACATTCCTGTCTGTATACCAACTATGAGATCAGTTTTCTGCAGAGGCTATGGAGAAAAGCACATACAGAACACCCCATGTTTCCAGGTATCCCTATTGGCAGTCATGATTACCTGGGGTATATGACAGACAAGGACCTACTTATTCTCTTGATGTTCTTGAGAGGAGAGCTTGGCTGATGGCCACCTGCAGTGTGGAGACACCATCCTGGACTGCTGGGCACACAGCGCTTCTAGCTTTTCCATGAGATGATTTTCAGACCTACTCCTGGAGGTCTCTATGGAAGAGGAACAAAAAGAATCACCAGCTGTGGTCTTCTGCCATGGGATCACCCAAGATATCCTTCCCCCATTTTCACGTTGTCCCTTTCTCTACAACCTGTCAGAAGGGGAGGGAGAAAGATACTGTCATCTGGCTCTAATTCACTTCAAGCCTTCATCCATCTTGTCTGAAACACTCTCAGGCCATGACAGGTGACAAAGCACTGGTTTCAAGCTATGAAAGCAAGATGAAATCTTGCGGGAAGCTAACTAAAAATATTTTACAGAAGCATTAAAAACCCTACTATGATCACAACACTCAAGATGATGATGCAGGGAAGGACTTAAACATAGGAATCTGAGTTTTATTTATTTTTATACACTTTCAGCAAAGTTGGTATTAAATTTAGCAGTGTTACCACAGCCTGCTGAGGGGAAAGCAACTTCTGCATGAGTGTTATCTTTCTGCTGCTCCAGCTCCTCAGGAATCTTGCCTGGATCCCATTCCCCAGTATTCTGAAAGACAGCAGAAATGTGATGGAAAATTCACTCCCATAGACTGCTACAAAATAGAAGTCCCTTTGACTCACATTCTTTGTAGTAACTCCATCAGATTCTTCTGGCACATATGAATACACAAAGAGCATGGAAGTTCACCTTACCTATCTCCAATACTATGCCACTGTCTCTTGTCAGTATATGAATCAGTGTGTCACTCTGGACCCAGCTGCTTCAGCATGAGCCTCAGCCATTGGCATGACTAACAAAAGGTTATTTACTGCTTGAACACTGCTCGCCTCCCATCATTGCCAAGGCTCTGCACGTCTACCATAGCCAAGTGCAGTATAATTACTAAGAACAAACAGTAAAAGACTGACCAATGTTCATTCAAATGTAACAAAGGAAGAGTAACTTCTTCCCCACTTAAAACTGCAAAGATGTTTCTAGAATGGACTGAACTGACAGCTCCTTAAAAGGAGAAACATTAAGTCCATCCTAAATATCCACTCAACTCGTCTCACCATGAGCTGGGACAGAACTCATGCCATGTCCTCCACATGGCTCAGTCTTCCACATGAATTCACATGGTGAAGTCTTTCCAACAGCAAGTACTCCCTTTCATCTCTCAAACCTACCAACAGTACCAGATCCCCACATTTTTTCATTTCCCTCTAACCATCTCTCCAAATAACTTTCCTCACCCTTTCCCACCTCCAAAAGATGATGTCCCTAAATTACACTGCCAGGTTGCCTTTCAGCAGTTCCACAAGGAAGAGCTGCAGTGAAAGGAATGCATTTACTGTATCTCTTTGGACAGTGCATCTATCCAGCTCCTTCATCTACTCTGCTAAGGCTTTTTTGCTGATAATCATGAACCCTTTTGATATAGGCTACAGAAAACCACCCGAGATAGTAACACAGATTAAAAGATGGCCTGATACAAGATGAAGCATACGTATTCTGATCCTGAGTAATGCTGAGAACTTCTCACTGGCACTAACACGAGAAGGACTTTTGGGTTCTTAGTCCTTTGAGATGAGGCCCACAGCCTTTTCCTCCTCTCCAACTTCTGACCAGGGCAAATTCCCATTTCTCTAGGTACAGTCATCATCAGCTGTGATCCCACAGCTGTTTATCCCACACTGAAGATAGGATCATTAAATTCGTTGCTACGAGTCATAGACACTGGCTGAGGGTACACTCGCACTGCACGCTGCTAACGTATGTGTGAGAACCAGTCTGCAATCACTAAAGTTCACATGCATTTAAAGCATTGAATATTATTTGAAATCAAAGTTTTAAAATATCCACATGTCTGAAATAACATAACCAGACTTAGAAGTACTGTGTTGTTGGGTTTGTTTTTTTTTAAAGGAAGGTGGCTGTCAATTATGACTATTATGCCACAACTACAACTAATATACATTTCATATGATGACTCGAGACCTTTAGAAAGACAGAAGCAGTCTCCAAAACAAGCGGTTTCACCTTGTTAAAACCTCTGTCATCTATCTCTCCCACTTAAGAGAAGAGTCTCACTCTTTCCTGAGCAATAAATCTTCACACATACCTGAACCAGAACTATTCTAATACTACATGTTGCAGGTGATGAAAGGTAAAAGCCTGATGAGTCACAAGGTGTGGTCTCTCACACCAACACAAAACTAATACTGGTTTGACAATGGCATTGAGATGTATTGGTCTGGAAGAGTGAAGAATGATTGACAACTGAGCTTACTACAACAAGAACTATATCACAGGTCAGTACAGGTCTGTATACAGCTTTGCCCTCATGGTATGGAAGTGAGAATACACTGAGCCTGGTCTCAGTACTCACCCAAAAGCATCAAACCTCAGTTCAATGAAGTCAGTGATATCAAACAGGTTCTGAAAGGAAAATCACACCTCCTGAATTAACAGAGCAACTGACTCATATGAGGTGAGATGGGAACTAAACCTTGAACCACTTGTAAAAGGTCCCCTCCAATAATGGCATGGTTAAATGATGCAGCACAATTAAAAAAAACAGGCATGCTTTGCCTATACTAGAAGAGCTCTAACATCAAAGGGGTTTTTTTTGTGTGGATGAAAGAGGAAAGGAAACATCTGTACTTTGATTCTATAGAATGCTTTGAACAGGAATATCAGGTTCATGTTCTATGCTGATTAAGTCCAATGATCTTAAAAATCAATATGGGAAGTAGGGATCTATAACTATAGTACTGAAGAGAACAACCTCTCCACACTGGGGCCACATACCAGTTAAGCACATGAGCTGGTCACCCCACAAACATAAGCACCTGCCTTTGGTGGAAGGGATTTAAGACTTCAGGAACAACCCTAACCACCTTCTCCTCTCCAGCATTACCACAGTGCTACAGAAAAGAGAAGATGCTGGAGGCTAGAAAGCTCACTGGTTTAATGCAAGGTCTACCTGGGAGCACAGAGGTTCCCGGCCTTCTCAAGGGACAGGTGTTGTGGTTGGCTCTCCTGAACAAGACCACGAACCATGCTGCTGACCCATGGCTTTGGCTACCATTATGGACTTTTAGTGACAGCCCTGAGAGCTTTTGGCAGCTTGTATAGTACATGACCAAATAAACCCCAAATTCAGGGCAACAATGAAAGCAACAAAGAACACAGTGGCATGTGCAGAATTTGGTATTTCAGTTCTTTATTTCAGTAGGATTCTGCAAGCAACACACTGTGTCCTCTAGCCCCCAAGCAGCACTCCCCAAAACTTTGTTTGGGCCACTTACCTGCAATGACAAATGGGTCAGTTCTTGAAGATGATCATCTGAGGAGGTTTCTTCCTTCGCAACGCTTTCTAGACTGTTGCTAACGCCAGGTGAGGGAGGCTTGACATCTAGCTCTTGGTGGCCTGGTGACAGCTCCAGAATTATTTTGGAGAGTATCTTTGTCTCTATCAGATTTCTTCTCTCCTTTTCACTGTCCAGCTCTTCCATAGACAATGCTGTATTAAGCCAAGTGTTCCCTTTTTCCCTGCCCAGTTCTTTCTCTTCAAGGTGATCTGTGGAATCTGCAAAAGACTCTTCAAGACCAGCTCCCTTTTGGCTTGGAATTTCTTCAGTATGACTAGCAAGGGAAGTCTCATCTTTAATCACTTGTACATCTTTTGCAATGACTTGGGCACCATCTGTTTTTTTCTGAAAACCAAAACTTTCCAGATTTCTGTCCCAGATCTCCCATGGATGTCTTTCTGTTTCCTGGGTTTGCTACAGGTAGAGAAAATACACACATGCAAAAAGTCCTATCTCCCTAAGCTTCAGAAGCTGACAATAAACCAAAACAAAGTGATTGAAAGACAGCAGCTTCAACTCAGACACCATTTGGAAACAACACACACCATATTCATTATGGAAAACAGTAAGACTGTTTACTTTCTAGAGACTTTAACTTCCAGAAGTGCTAAACATCCTTGAAATTAATTTTCCTTGCATCTGCTTATCATATAACATTTCTTACACCAAGATAAACAACTGGAAAAAAGCAGCACAATGTTAGTCTTCCCATGATGCAACAGCAGGGTCAGCTGGCTCCTCTTCCAGCCTCCTGTGATGCCTAATCTTCATCACTGCAGAAGCAATGTAGTAATTTTATATCTGAAAAGCTATTCAGAGGATAAACTTCAAATTATCCTCCTTACTACAGTGTCCTAACTTATTCTACATTTTCTAGATACATAAAATGGTGGCTGAAATGGTTTCATACCCTTAAAAATTTAGGGGTCATTGCACAGTGTTAGTGCACAGAAGGAAAAAAAAAAACCACAGTAAAAAGACAACAACAAAAACTGCAAGGAGATGAGACAAAAAAAAAAAAGGTCTAAAGTCTCAAGAATAGAGAAAACTTTAAAGAGTCATTGTATAAAGAGAAAGAAAGATCTAATCTCGAGTGGGAGAAGGTAATGGGGACTATGCTCTTTTATCACACAATTCAGTCAAATAGGTCAAATAACAGCAGCTACCCACACTGGAGACAACCAGAAGAGTGGGGTTACAGCCTGCACACAACAGTCAACAACCTGCATGTTTGAGTCTTCCAAGGAAAACTCCATCAGTTCTGACAGGTCAGGAATTAAGTTTGGCTGTTCTCTCTGGAAGATGAAAAGCTCCCCATCACTCTCACAATCAGACTGCAAAGAAAAAAAAAAGAGAGATTAAATAAGACTATAATACTCACCTAAACATCTCTTTTGCAGTGACAAATCCTATCTTGTAACCACTCAACTGAAGTTCAGAGACAAGGATTTTCTCTGCAGTTGTATCTTCACTAGACAGTCTGATAGCCCAACACTCAACCTAGGCTGTCTTGTAGCAGCCTAACATTTGAGCAAGCTACAATAGTAAAAATCATGAAAACCATTGAATTTCCATGGAGGTTGATGACTAATGTCCCTCTGAGCAAAGCAGTGAGAAGAATAGGCAAGTTCTCTAACTCCCAAGTGATTCTTTGCACTACCTCATTCACCACCATAGAGAAGCAAGAGCAGGGCTGCTCCCTAAGGGAAGGGGAGCTGGGAGGGGAAGCACATCAACAGCCTCATCAGGCAAAACCCAGTCCCACAGCACCTCAGAGGAGTAAGTAGGACAGACCAGAGGTAGCAACCAGACTGAGTCAATAATCCAGATCATAAGGCAATACTGTGGTGATGAGGCAGGTCAGAGATCAAGATTGAAAGTCAATTCACAGCTGAAAGCCTGGATCATACAGGACTGTAGCTAGAAACCAACACTCCTCCAACACAGCTCATTAAGTGAAGGCCCATAGCTGAGCTTAGAGCTGCTGGGCACATGGGTGGGAGCCCCAGCTGAGGCTGGGCAGGGCCATGAAGGCTTATTATTGCAATCAGGATACTGATATTCACTATTCCAAATGCAAAGCAGTATCTAAACTTGGTATGACAGAGTTTAAATAGCTTTGAAAATCTCCTTTCTGAACATAAAATACGCATTTGAGATGTATCCTTACGCAGAGACACCGAAGTGAGATTAAGCACCAGCTCAGCAGTCAGGACACAGATTTCCTGCTTGTCCCTTTGTTTTGCAAATGTACATTTTCAGTAACTCACACTGCAGGGAATTCTGTCTGCTGTAATTAATTTTACTTAACAAGAAGCAAACTGCAAAAGAACTTATTTCCTCTTAATAAACTACACATCTGGGTAATGAAAGTACTTCAGGGCATAAACCACATTTGTCAGTGCCATTTTCGAATGCAGGAGGCCAGCTCATTGAGGTTACAGATCTCAGATGCATAAATGTATCATGTTCACACAAGTGGAAGCTGCTCGGACAAAGGTGCAGCACTGGAACTGCAGGCTCAGCAGGCTACTGTTTCACATTAAACAGGAGAGGGATTATACAACCAGATCTTTTGAATGCAAACTAAGGGTAGCATGTAAGTGCCAAATAGATTGCCTCAGTTCCTTCAGCAGGAAATTTTTTCCACATGTAATAGAAACAGAAAATTTGGAGACTGTTTATAAGTAAAAAATGTTCAATGTGACTTAGAGTAAGAGCAGTACTTGGCACCAAAGCTATCTCTCTGTCTTAACCTTATTGTACACTTACACGAGTGCCTAAAAATAACTTTTGAGTGTTGGGCCTTAATCTATACTGTATAGACACATAGTAAAATCCAAAGGTTGTTTTAAATAACTGAAACAGAATATAGGTAGAGAGGAACAGAAACAGCGAGGCAATCTGTCCAAAATGTTAGTGATAGAAGGCATGGTATCTGTACCAACACTTTACCCACTAGATCACACTACTTCTGATGATTGATTAATAACAAGTAATAAATAGCCCATGCAGACATTTCTGGCTCCTTCACTACTCACAAGACTCCCTTTGTATCATTAAGGGCCACACTAAATTAGAACAAAATATATCCTTTAAGTGTTCCAAAATATTTTTTCAAGTTTATAGGTTTGAAAATTAACAAAATATTCTGATTTGGACAAAAGGTCACTAATAAGCGAGTCTCAAGATACATTATCACCTTGGAAAACTCAGTATCAGAGCTAGCCTTTGGACTAGAGAGGCAGGCACTTTTATTATTTCCACCAGATTGTTGCTGTCCTGTGAATAAGAGATCTTCAGCAACCAAGAGGCAGCCTATCTCAGACACTAAGGCCCAGTAAATAAAAAAAACTATAATGGTGCAGAATACAGTGCAGTTTTATATTACGTTTTATATCTTACGTTTTATATTAAAAGGTTAGTGGCATTATGTTTCTTTGCAGGTAGAATTGAAGCACAAAAAGGCAACATGGCTTGCAGATTTACAGGCAGGAAAAAAAGCAGAATCCAGGACTGAAATATCTGCCGCATGCTTTTTCCAGTGAACCATAAAATCTTCAGGAATATCACTTTCCTTTGTGAACCACAAAGTCTTCAGGAGTATCACTTTCCTGTGACCCTCATACATAGAAAACCATACTAACAGGCCTACTGTCTGGCAAGTACATTAATGGAATAAATAGCATAGAATTCTCAAGCATGAAACCTTATATTTCATTTAAAATCAATAGTATTCTTCTTTCATACTGTATTTTTGACTGAAAAAAAACAAGAAGAAATGAAGGCTTATTATGCAAGATACCCACTACCCTCCTCTTCCCAACCTAGAAATACTTATTGTCTGGAGAAATCAGTCCCATTTTCAGGTTCTGAAGAATACAGAAAGATGAGATGGAAATTACACTTTGACAATTAGAAATAATCCAGAAGGCTGTGGATTAATGCACAGTGTTACAACAGTCAGAACAGGTAGCCCATCAGGGATACCATACTAGCTACTCAGAAATGCCTGGCTAAGGTGACCTTCTCTTCCTTTTGAGAGATTTTTCTAAGACAGTGAGAAGCAAAGGCAGGCTCCAGTGCTTACTGTGGAGGTGTCAGAGTCCAGAGATGGCAGCTGATCTTTCACTGCAGCAAGTATGGCTCCCCATTGAAGTGTTCTGCTACTCTGAACAGGAGCTGCAGGAGGCTCAGATGGATGCTCTGTATCCTCACTTTGCCCTTCTGAGGCCATTCAAACAGCTTCCCTTTGATCAAATGAAAGATGAGCTTAAATACACCTCAAGAAGGAACACAAGGGATAACATCAGTACAAAACAAGAACAAAGCATGTGCGTTCAGGGTCAGCATAATTCTCAGCACTCCCAGGGTTTTCACTGTCAGCAGTGAATGATAAAATCTGCATTTCTGGAGTCATTCCTTCCCACCTGAGTTCAGAGGGCTGAGTTTTCTGCCCTGCTCACCATATACACCCATAATTGGGGCCACACGACAGGCAGTTTAGCCCTTCATTTATAAAGAATTTTTCAGGATTCTTAGCCAGACTGACTTGTAACTGTGTTCTCAGAAAAGCACGTTTAAACTGCCTGCACAGAGAGGGGAGAAACTCAGAAAAGGCAAGGCTGACATCTCTGCTCTCAGTTGGTTTTTACTCCTCTTCCCTATTTCTCTTATGTTGCCCTGCTCACTGCTCAAATGATAAAATAATTTGTTTGCTTTTTTTTCACTGCATTTGTATAAAAATAGATGACAGTAGACACACTCTCGATTTTTAACCTCTCAAAGTGTTATAAGGCAGACTTTTTCCTCACGTGTTCCTTCATGTACATGAGGAGTCGAGACAACACAGTAGTGACTATTGCCGTACTACCAAGTTAGAGAATTAATATTCGCAGAAAATTGCAGTTTCCTGGGGAATCAAACGTGACAATAAGTACTTTCTCTTCAGCGAGAAAGGTTAAGAGATTTGTGACTGTATGTTGTTCACTATTGATATAACTTCATATGATTACACTGTCACTGTTATTTGCAGTAGCATGTACCAACACTCCTCTAAACACACAGCGGAACTCATCTCATGCCCTGGGAAGTTTACAACTTGAAAAGCACCTTTGCAAATACTTTATATGCCATATGCATACAGTGGCAGCTTCGTTCACAGGAGACAACCACTGAATCCCATTTAGGTAAAAGGAAGGGAAATGCCCAAGGCTGGGGTACTACGCTCTGTCAGGAAGTAGAGGTTGCTAAGGGCAAGAAAAGTCATGGGAATAAAACCAAACTGCCGCTCCTTCTGCCAATTTAAGAGGTCAGTCTCCCAAGGTTAAGGATATCAGTCATCCAACATCTTCTCTGGGAGCAAGCAGTGCTCTGTTTAAAACAAAGTGCAGAGTTGTCAGACAGCTCACAACAAACACTTTCTGGAGAGCTTGGGTCAACCAAGATGTGAAATCCTGAGCCTCTCCGTGTCACTAGAAGTGATGTTTCCTGTCACGTCCATCTCAGGAGCCTCGCTGCCTGGGTACAACACCAACGAGGCAGAGGTCAAGATGCAGGCGATGGTGGGAAACAAACCTTCGCTTCGGGGCGGTGTTCATGGGCACGCAGCCCGCCGCAGACCTGGGGACGAGCTAACCGTGCCCTCAGCACCGTCCCAGCACACCGGCAGGTTTCAGGACCCGCAGTGCGAGGCTGATTCCTCAGAGAAGCCGCTGAACCACCAAAATGGCGGCCCGGGCGGCGCACGCGCACCTGCGCC
>NW_020799118.1:15287000-15314368 GCF_003259725.1 Athene cunicularia | reverse complement strand
AGAGCGGACCCACACAACTTATAAGATGAAGAAAAAGCAGCAACAACGCAGCTGAGGCCCGCGCAGCCGCCGCTCCGCCCGCCGTGTCACTCCTGGTACCGTCCCCGGTACCTCAGCCCCGGCCCGCGCCCGCCCTCCCGAGGAGCCCGAACCCCATTGGCTGGCCTTCGCTCCGCCTCCTCACAGACGTGTCTTGTATTGGCCCGGCGTCTTAGGGGCGGAGCCTCCCTTTCCTCTGCGGAGTCCCATGGGCTTTGTAGTCGGGAGGCGCGGTGGGAGGAGGGTTCCCAGCACTCCTTGCGCGGGCGGGGCGGCTTCCGGTGGCGGAGCT
Source organism: Athene cunicularia (assembly GCF_003259725.1). NCBI lineage: Eukaryota > Metazoa > Chordata > Aves > Strigiformes > Strigidae > Athene > Athene cunicularia. The sequence goes on along the minus strand of NW_020799118.1, from coordinate 15,314,037 downwards.
CACCGGGCGCGCAGGTGAGGGGCGGCGGGCCCTGTGGCGGGTCTGGCGGTGCCTGTTCTGCCTCCAGTGGCTGTGGGGAGGGCTAGTGCGGGCCCAGCCGCCTGCGGGGCCGTCCTCAGCCGCTTGCTGGTTTTGAAGGGCCCGTGGTCGAAGCGGTTCTATCCGCTAACTAAGGTCTACCGGCCCTGGCCTACTCCGCCGCGGGCACGAGGTCGACTTCCTAGGAGGGCTTTGGGGGAGCTGCGGCTCGGTAAGGTGCAGGGGTAACATGCTTAGAAACTGTTTTGCTGTGACACTTCTGGTAACAGCCACGTAGTTAATCGTCTTGACATCTACAACCGGGCTTGCTCCTCTTCGGGCTCATCGTTGAGCGAGGAGATTGGCACCGAGTCCTGGGGGCTGTGCCTTGTCAGGCGTAGCCTCTGTTCCTCAAGTCACACTCCCTGATGCGGCTGTTGATGTGCTTTTGTGCCTCTTGCCTTGTCTTTTTGGCAGCGTAGTATGTGCATGAGAGTGCTAGGCTTGTGGTACAGATGAAGAGCTTGATGTCTTTCTAACAGGCATGTGTAGGATTGAACCTGGGTGTTGTGGGTCTTCAGCTGGAGCTTGCTCTCCAGGGATAATGTCTCTCACACACCACTTTCTTGGGAGACCTGATGTGGTTCCTACAGCTGTTGTGTGTGCCTATCTCTGGTCAGTCAGCAGACAATAGTAGTGTGAAGATGAGATGTTCTGGCTCTGGGAGCGCTTCTTGTGACTGAGCTGGTAACAACTATTTGTATCTATACAAGGATGTAATAAGGCTTTTTATTTCCTCCAATAGGTTGTTGCTGAATTTAGTGGAGATAGAACTAAGTCAGGAGCAGAAGTTATCAACCTTGATGGCTCAGTTGGAAGCTCCAACAACCTCCACACTTGTGCTGTCTTGGGTATTTTGTGTCTTTTGGGGCAGGAAGAGCCATGTGGATATTACTGGTGCTTGTGGAAGAGGATGTGAGAGAATGGATTTAGCAGAGACAGTGCAGCTTAATGGTGCCTGATGAGTGGTGATTAATGAGCCGTGTTGGATTTGTTCTGTGTTGGAGACTGCTTGCCTCAGTTGCTTCTCAAATCATCTCCCATTTATTTTAGTATGGCTCTTCTGCCACTCTCACTTGTTCTTTAAGATTATCCTCAAAAAAGGTATACTAAAGTGTGTTTTGCTGCAGTTTTCATATTAAGTTTTTATTTTATTTTTTTTCTTTTGCCCTACAATTTTTCTCATCTGCTCAGGCAGCAGACTCTAAATCCAGGACAGTGTGGTGTTTGCTACCAGCTCTGAATCTCAGTACTCTTCTGACCCTGATAAATAGCTAGGTGTTGATGTAGTAAATATAACTAATAATAACAGCCTCACAGGGCTGAAAAAGGTCTCTAACAAATGTTAACTGCATTGCCCCAGAGCAAGGGAACAGCCTGTAAAAGTTCAGGAAGTCTTTGTCTAGCTTATTCTTAGCAACTGAATCTCTGCTGGTAATCCATCACTCTACCCTTGTTTATATTTTTACAAGGATTTTTGTCATCTTTAACCAAAATCTTCCATGCTACAATTTAAACCTGTTATATCCTGCCATATTCACCATGGCCTCAAGGAACAGTTTATTTCTGTTGTCCTCTCTGTAGAAACCATTTATGTACTTGAAGGCTGTCTCCTCTTTAGACCAGACAACTCTGATTTCATTTCACCCAGTATTTTAATTTCAATTTTTAGGGCTCTGATCACTTTTATTGTTCTCCTGTAGATTCTGTTCCACTATTTTCTCAGGTGCTTGCACTGCTGACATGCTCCTGTTCAGGCAGGGGTGAAATCTCAGAGTTAAAAAACCCAAACAAACAAAAACCCCAAAACCAAAACACCAAAGATGTGGGTAGCACAGTGCAGGTTGTAAGAATGAGACTGAGTGTCTCAATATTCTGCAGTCAAGCATAACCTTTTTGTCATGTCAGTATTGTGTTGTTGACTGTGGATCTACTTGCCAGAGTTGTGTTGGTAACTAGTACCTGGTGTGGGGCTGATTTGGCCAAAGACCAAACATCTGTGGTTTTTATAGTTAATGTATCCAGTTAGCAAGGGGGTACCCAGAGAGAACAGAGCTTCCCTTCCATTGGATATGCTTCCACAAACTGTCTTGGATTTTACCTCCTTTAACTGAACATGCCTTTTTGTCTTCCAGGGGCAACTTTAGTCTATTGTAGTGAGTAATGCTCCTAATACTCCTAGGTATTCCCTTTATGATCCAGTTAAATCTATTTATATCTCCTTTTATTTGTGAGATCTTGAGGTCTTTCATTTGTGTTCAGCCCTGCATATTCTTGCCTGAGGCCTCTGGGTTGCCAGTGTAATACAAACTGCTGCTATTAGGTAAAATAGCTGCTTTTGCAGATATCTCAGGAAAGGAATCATTTATTACCAGCACTTGCTGATTAGGTAGAATGGTGGATGGTGCTTTTGTAGTCTTAAATTGAAAAAGGAGTGAGGAAAAAAGCAAGGTGTGTGAGAGAGGATCCGGATGGGGAGTGAAAAGGTAGAAATTAAAGGTGTTTACTTATAAGAAAAGGGGCTGGTGCTTACAAGACAAAGATTTCTGATTCTTTAGAAAATGTAAATATGGTTTTGAAATGTTACATCTGGGGCAATCTAAAGAGCAACTGCAGCTGAAAAGTGTGTTTGTGCTCTCTTTTATTCTTCACCAGTGCCAAATTTGGCATTTGCATAACCCCAGAATGAATTGGTCTGAGGAATTAAAATGGCAAGAAATTATCAGGAAAAAGAAAGAATACTTTATGTTGGCTTAGCTGTCTGACATAATAGGTAGTGGGATCAGGCAAACCCCAGAAGTGCTGGTTGGTGGGTGATGAGAGTACAGGGAGGGGAAGGCACTTCCCATTGGATTGACTTGGATGTAGCCTGAAACTGCAGCTGAAGACCTCAGATGATAGATGCAGCTGTGTCGAACAGCTTCTTATGAAGTGCCAAACAAGAACGCTCTCCTGTGAGTGGTTAAAATGATTAATATGCAATTGCTCCCGAAGGCTAGGGATGGGAAATAAACCTTTCAGACAGTCATGAAACTGTACTAGCTTTGTAATTAAGTTACTGTCTGCAGGATGGTGGACGTGCTCAGATAATGAATGGGCAGGTGCACTGCTGCTCAAAGTGTTTCAGCAATTTTCAAGATTCAGAGAGACAGGACTGGGCTGCTTCTGAAGTGATGAAACAATAAAGGATAGAAGCAATCTACTTACAGCCTTGTGACATAATGAAGTGTGCACCCTATTCAGGTGATATTAACTACTTTTGAGAGCAGTGGACAGTTGTCATTATTAATGACTGTGTCTTAAGCAGGGCCATCCTGTAATATAAGACAGATGGAGAAAGACCAGGAACATCTGACATATGAATTCTTAATTCTCTCTGAATTATAAAACATGTAGACCAAGACTTACACCCTTTTGTATAACACCAAGCATGCCATCAGCACTTAAATAGGTATTTAGCCTTCTCTTGACAAGTGTATCTAAAGCTGCCTTAGGCATATTTTGATTAGAAGGGGAGGAAATAAAACCAGTGCTTCCAAGTCCTTAAAATGAGATTCAGAAGATATTTTTTTAGCATTATTGGCTTTTGTTTTTCCAGTGTAGTCAAATCCCAGAGTCCACTGCAGCAAGAAAGAACTGCCAGCAAAAACTCATCAACTCTTACTGCTTCAAGCTAAGGAGGCGATCAAAGTAGAGGTAGGAATTTGAAACTATACCTCTGAGATGACCTCACCTTCCAAGCCCATGGCACCTTGGAGCTGTAGTGCCAACGGGTGATGCCATGTTCTATAGAAAATGGAGATCAGCAGCTAAAAGTTCTGCTTGGCTTTGCCCAGGGCCGGATGTCGGAGCTGAGTGATGAAGCCAGTGAGTCGGAGCTGCTGAGCCGCAGTCTTTCCATGTGGCACGGGGTTGGTCAGATGATCGGTCGGGAAGAGCTGGATGTTCCCCTGGACTTGCATACGGCCTCCTCAGTTGGCCAGTATGAAGTGGTGCAGGAGTGTATTCAGCGGTAAGGAGAGGCTGGGGAGGGGTCTGTGGCTCATTGCAGCCAGTTACGGCTTTTTCACTGGCTGCCATATAGGTCAGACTAATGTGGCACATCACTGGAACTCCCAAAGGGTTCTTAGGCACAAAGTTTCAAGGAGCTGGTCTCTGATAAAAAGTATTTCCTTGTTGATTTGTTGGAAGTTGTGCTAGAGCTGGTAGGAATTCCCACACAGGCTTCAGCAGTAGAATTTTTTTCAGCCTTCTTTCAATACAGTGATGGTAGCAAGAGGCTGCAGGAGCCTTCTGTGATCTACACCTCCAGGACAGTAGTCCAGTTGAACTCTTTTTCTCTGTTATTTAGTGGAGATCTGGATTTAAATAAAAGGAATTGTGGTGGCTGGACTCCACTGATGTATGCCTCCTACATTGGCCATGACACTGTTGTGCACCTGCTGCTGGAAGCGGGAGTGAATGTGAACATCCCAACACCAGAAGGACAGACACCACTCATGCTGGCCTCCAGCTGTGGAAATGAAAGTGTTGCTTACTTTCTGCTACAGGTGTGTATCCCATAATAAATAGGTAAAGCCACAGTACATGATTTAAATGTGCAGGGTAGAATTCTTCACCAGTTGCAACCAAAGTACAATCTGTATTCTGTTGCAAGTTCAGCTTCCTGACAGGGATTTAAACTCTTGATATGACAGCACAGAGGGGCAGTGGCTAAGAGACCCAGCAGAGGGGATGCAGTAAAGAATGTTCTCTGTTCTCTTGAAGCAAGGCGCAGAGCTGGAGATGAAGGATATTCATGGTTGGACTGCCTTGTTTCACTGCACCAGCGCTGGACATCAGCAGATGGTCAAGTTCTTACTGGACAATGGGGCCAATGCCAACTGCCGGTAAGGAGGAATCTGTTGTTTTATTTCTCAAAAGATACCTCATTTCAGATACGAAAGCAGCAGCTGGTGCGTGAACACACTCGGACATGGACAGGGAGAAGATGCCTGCTTTTGTCTGTCCTCCTGTACCTTAGCAAGTATGACACACTGTTAGCTAACGCAAGGATAGGTGACCTGCAAACTGAACAGTGAAGTCTGCCCATGTTGTTACTGTTTATTTAACTAAGATCAAGAAAAATTTCATTTACTACTTGTTTAATTATGGGCTAAACTCTGAAAGCAAACAGGTGCAATGTCTTCTGAACTCAAGTGCACTTTACAAGTCTTTCTGTTGCATTTTCTGTGTACTTGGTGTTAAATTTGGGGTTGGTTTTTTTGAAGTGTGCAGTGCATTTCTGTGCCTTGAACTGCCTGCACACTTATGCATATTAAATTGCCTGAGGTCAACAAGAGGTTCTTGCTATGTTAGCTCCTGCAAAACTGATTTTGCCACTGAAAGGCAGATCTGCAACTGGAAGAGTAACCTGTTGCTGGGCAGCCAATAGAGTAAGACTTACTGAATCTCCACTGGGAGTTTTACAGAGTGTGGTAGAATAGCTAATACATGGCAGAGCTTGTGATCAGCTGAGGGTAGAGGCTGGAGATGCCCTATTAGGATACGCCAAAGACTGCAGCATATTACAGCTTTGATCCTAGTCCATATGTGTATTTGTTCTCTCTCTAGGGAACCAGTGTATGGATATACACCTCTGATGGAAGCAGCTGCTTCTGGCCATGAGATAATTGTTCAGTACCTTCTCAATCACGTAAGTGTCTAGACAGTTCTCTGTAAAGCTGAAAAATCTGTGGTTCCAGCCCTCAGAGGAAGAGCCACATTTGATGCTAGAATTTTGTTGTTTGATCCTTGATGACAGTTGCCTCTGAAGTCCTAGACTTCCAGAACTGTTCTCAAAGTATCTTCTTTCTGAAGGCTAGTACTCTGATTTTTATACTGGTCTTGCACAAGCAGGAGTGAAATCTAATTGTCCAGATTTAACTGAATTAGAAAACAGCTAAAGTGATAGTCTCTATATTGTATTTACATGCTTGCATGCTTGGGCTAGCGGGCATCTCCTGCCTCCAAAAATCTTGCGAGCATGCATGTCTCAATGTTAAACAATCTATTTTAATATCCCATGTAACTGGTCCAGCTTACTTCCAGAAGGAGGCAGCAATGCAAAACATTTTTCAAATAAAACAAACTAGTTCCACATGGCAATGCACGAGAGCCATATATCTCGGCTATTTGGCATTCAGGGACTGGGGAGACTCTGAGTAACTAGAAATAAGGTATTGGTGGAGCTTGAACTGTCGTCTCTGAGGTGAGCCTGTATTTCTCATGGAGGAACTAAGACAATTCTTTGGCTGCTTTGCATTTTTGTATATAGTGCTCTCTGCTATGTACATTTTAAACGTGTATTTTTTCTATAGGGAGTGAAGGCAGATGTCAGAGATAACACTGGAGCCACAGCACGGACACTGGCCATGAAGTATGGACACACAAAGATTGTGGGGCTGATAGATTTGCATGCAGCCCCAGTGCCCAAGGTCTTCTGCAGGGGTCCAGGTAACAGATATTTTAGCTTGTTTAGGACCTGAAGAGAGGTGTTTGATATTTGCAAGTATGGTACTGTGTGTATGGGGTAGTGCTGCCTGCTCTGTCTGGGAAATTCCAGCATTTCTGTGGATGGAAGAGGCATGGATGCAACAATTATTTTTTTTTTTGTCTGTTGGTCTTTTTCTGACCTAGTTAAACTGTTTCACCCTCCCTCTTTTAACATTTTCTTTTTTATTCCCACTGCATTTATAGGACCAGTAGTAAATGAAGTAGGTAAATGAATTAATGTGCTGCTAACAATCTGTTTCTGAACTACAGGAAAATATGAAGAGCTGAGTTCCTCAGATGAATCATGTTCTGCTCCTCAGAGACAGAGGCCTCTTCGTAGGACCAAGGGTCCCAGCATCCATGATGGGCCCCAGGCTTTGGCTAAGATAACAGCAGTTGGAATTGGGGGAAAGAAGCAGTCTCGCTATGGTGAGAATAGTTAGAAGCCTAATTGCGAGTCCTCTGAGGCCTCAAATGCACTGCAGCTATTTCTGTGCCAACTATTTTTTCTCTTCATTTGGTATTCATATGTGGTTTATACAGAAACAAAGACAGCAAACACCATCATACATGGCTATCCAGTCCCTGGTTTAAAAAGAAAACCCCTTGAACTCTTTTTGTCAGGGCTGGGTATTGATCAGTGGAACCCTTCTATGGAACAAACACTGCTCTTACCTCAGTTACTGTTCCCCTGACTCTTGAGGATGGTCAAGCTTTTCTTTTTGAGGTAGGCTCAAAGGTTTGATAACCTTTCTCAAGCTGATGACAGAGGAGGTGGTCACACAGACCAAGAAATCATTGATCATAGCATGGTTTGGGCTGGAAGGGACCTTAAAGATCATCCAGTCCCATCCCCTACCTATGGCAGGGACACCTTCCACTAGCCCAGGTTGCCCAGAGCCCTGTCCAACCTGGCCTTGAACCCTTCCAGGGAGGGGGCAGCCACAGCTTCTCTGGGCAACCTGTGCTAGTGTCTCACCACCCTCACAGTCAAGACTTTCTTCCTTAGATCTAATCTAAATCTGCCCTCTTTCAGTTTAAAACAGTTACTTCTCATCCTATCCCTATACCCCCTGATCAAGAGTCCCTCCCCCCTTTCCTTTAGTCTCTTTAAGTCCTGGGAGGCCAATCTGAGGTCTCCCTGGAGTCTTCTCCAGGGTCAAACCCTCAACTCTCTCAGCCTGTCCTCACAGAGGAGGTGCTCCAGCCCCTGATGATCTTCATGGCTTTCTCTGTACCTGCTCAAGCAGGTCCCTGTCCTTCTAATGTTGGTGGCCCCAGAGCTGGACACAGCACTGCAGGGGGGTCTCAAGAGTGGAGTGGGAGAATCCCCACCCTCATCCTGCTGCCCACACTGCTCTTGATGCAGCCCAGGACAGTTGGCTTTCAGGGTTGTGAATGCATATTGTTGGCTCATGAACTTGCTGCTCCTAGATCTGTCAGTTTTGTCACAGAATCACAAAATTGTTTAGGTTGGAAAAGCCCTTGAAGCTCCTCCAGTCCAACCATGAACCTCACACTGACTGTTCCCAACTCCACCAGATCCCTCAGCACTGGGTCAGCCCAACTCTTCAACCTCTCCAGGGATGGGGACTCCCCCCTGCCCTGGGCAGCCCATTCCAACGCCCAACAGCCCCTTCTGCAAAGAAATCCTTCCTCAGAGCCAGCCTGACCCTGCCCTGGGCAGCTTGAGGCCATTCCCTCTTGTCCTAGCACTTGTTCCTTGGTTCAAGAGACTCATCCCCCCTCTCTGCCCCCTCCTGTCAGGGAGTTGCAGAGGGCCAGGAGGTCTCCCCTCAGCCTCCTCTTCTCCAGACTAAACCCCCCCAGTTCCCTCAGCCACTCTCCAGCAGACCTGTGCTCCAGACCCTGCACCAGCTCCATTGCCCTTCTCTGGACACTCATGGCCTTTTTGCAGTGAGGGGCCCAAAACTCAACCCACTCATTGAGAGGCGGCCTCACCAGTGCCGAGTCCAGGGGTAACCTCTCTTCCCTATCCCTGCTGGCCACACTAATCCCAATACAAGCCAGGATGCCATTGGCCTTCTTGGCCACCTGGGCACATGGCTGGCTCCTGTTCAGCTGGCTGTCAGTCACCCCCCCAGGTCCCTCTCTGACTGGCAGCTCTCCAGCCACTCCTCCCCAGGCCTGCAGCACTGCTGGGGTTTGTTGTGGCCTAAGTGCAGCACCTGGTATTTGGCCTTAGTGAAACTCCTACAGTTGGCCTCAGCCCATCGCTCCAGCCTGTCAAGATCTCTCTGCAGATCCTCCCCTGTCTTCCCTGGTGCTTGAAATACTACTATAAATGAGATTACAAAACCTTTGCAGTAGGCCAAGAGAAGGATGGTCCCAGTTCAGACGTCAACCCCTGGATGCGGTGGTATGAGTGGTGGTTTGTTTTGCCTTTCATAGCCATGGGTATTTCTCAGGCTGATTACCCAGTGGTCTAGAATAATCAAAAATATAGAATTCAAAGTCCAGTTCGTTCTCTTAATACAGATAGCCACTGCCTATGAGATAATATGTATCAAAATGATACTGTCAGCTTCTTAAACAACTGTTTTAACACAGATGCAGAGGGGTTGGTTTTACAGGGTGTGCTTGGCAGGGGATGGGCCCTAGCTGGCACCTTGCTCTTCTAAAGTGGTGTTTTTCCCCGTTGATAATTTGGATATGAAGAGGAGAGGAAATGCTGAAAGCTGCTATTTAAGGTGCATCTCTACTATGAGGCTGTTTCCTCTGACTCTTTGATGCAACCTTCTAAATCAAGTACAGCTGCTGTGTGTTTGCGTGAGAGAGGCTGTGGGCATATGCATTTCTCACTCTCTGCTTTCTGGAATGCAGTCTGCTAGTTGAGAGAACAACTCTCTTCTTTTGATTATTTTCAAATCCCTGAGCAGTTGCTTTTCCTGCTGGGGCCTTCCTGATAACTTGCATCCTAATGTTTGATTGTTCTCCCTTCCTCTCGCACACAGAGCAGGTCCCTCCTCAGGGCTATGTTACTTTCAATGATGATGGCAACTGTGAAGCGGATGATATCCGGAACCGGGATGTTACTTCTCCAATTAATGAGCAGGATGTGGAGAGTAGCAGCAGCAGGGGTAAGTCACTGTTTCAGAAAATAGTCTAGCTTGCAGTGCACACCTGAATGTGAGACCAACCCCTTGGCTTGCATGTTCTTTTCCCCCTGAGATATTGAGGATTGAAGTATTTCTCATGAGGAAAGGCTGAGAGCTGTGGTGCTTTAGCCTACAAAAGAGAAAGCTCAGTGGGGATCTCATCAACCTGTACAGATAATCTGAAGGGAGGATGTAAAGAAAATGGAGCAAGGCCATCTTCATTGGTGTCTGGTGACAAGACAAGAGGCAGTGGGCACAAACTGAAGGACAGGAGTCTCTGAACATAAGGAAGTGTTTGGGGGTTGTGGGGCTGTTGTTGTTGTTAGCTTTGGGATTTCTTACTGTGAGGGGAACCATGCAGGAGTGGGGTGTCAGAGTGGTTGTGGAGTCTCCACTCTTGGAGATGCTCCTGGACATGGTCCTGGGCAATATGCTGTAGGTGACCCTGCTTGAGCAGGCATTTGGACAAGATGACCTCTAGAGGTGCCTCCCAACCTCACCATTCTGAGATTGTGTGATGCAGCACAAAGGGAGGATCTATGGGCAGTTCCTAAATTAATCAAGGACAATGTGGCTCTGCATTGGCTCTGGGCTCAAGGAAGGGCCTTTCCTGAACCTTACAAGTGGGATTGCAGGCTTGGTAGTAATAACCCACTTCTTGACCCCATAACCAAGAGCCTCAAAGAAACACACTGAGCATTCCTGCCCTCTGTGGTACTAAACAGGCTTGGAGAAAGATTAGTGCCTGGCATCAGACACGTGATATTTCTGTCTCAGAATTGTCTTGTCAAAAGTGCTGCATGTGAAGGCTTGCTCTGGGTTTCTCCTTCCTTTATGCCTCCAGCAGGTTTTGCTGGTAACTGAGTATCAAAAACAGTACAAAAACCTCAAACTTCTTTTTATATATCTTTCCAGAGGATAACATTTTCTTTACCAAGAACTTAGCAATCATCAGGAGTAGCAGCAGCAGCAGTGAATGCCTAACCAAAGCCCTGGGAGTCAGCAGTGAAGGCTCCTTGGAAAGCAATGAGGTGGGGTTTTCAAGTTTCCTTTGCATGCCTTCAGCTTGGCCAGTGCTGTCCCCCTTCTGCAGTCTGCTGTGACTCTGCCTCCACAGCAGGCTGTAGTACCAGGCTGGCTGAGGAGAGGTAGCGTTACAGGGACAAGAAAACCAGTTTTCACAGTTGAAGATTATGGATTGGTTTTTTTGATCTCCAGCTATTAGCCAACTCTCAGACCATGTTCATGTTAGAGTAGGTTGTTGAGGGCTAGTCAGCAATTTTTAAATTCTCTCCAGCTTTTGAACTGTTTGCAGACTTCTAGCTTGGTGGTGGTCAAGGAAGGATATGACTTACTAGAGCTGGGTCAGTCCTTGAGCTTGGCAAGAGAACAGGCAGTATAGTGACATTTAGAGAAGCAGAACAGTGCTGTACTGGCATTTCTGAAATACAGGAAGGAGAAGAGGTTGGAGGTTACTCCATGACTGAAGGCAGCTCTGGGACTGATGTGCCAAAGGGTGATATAGCTGGACATGAGCAAAAGTCCTCTGCATCTTGAGGAGCTTCTCACAGGTAGAATCTCAGTGCATTGTATTGTTTCAGGGAGAATTCAACATTGCCCTCTGCTCTGCTTCCTAAGCTAGGATTGCAAGAGCTTGATATCATTCCATGGTGTCATCTTGGGAGTGACTTGATTCAGCCTTTCCTCGTAAGGGCTCTGTTAGTCTTTGTTGCCTGTGTTTTGTGAACCTGTTTTGTGAACTGCCTGGATTTAGAGCTTGGGACTTGAAGGAGTCTGCACTTGTTAGTTGTAGTGATCCTGATCTTTGTGTGATCATCCTTGACCTTTACATTTTGTAGGTTTTTTGTTTTTCAGGATTCTGACCATGCAAACAGTCCCCCTAGTCGGAAACAAGCCAAGAGCTTTAAGATCAAGAACCGCTACAGCAACAGTGATAGCCAGTGGGCCCACTGCCCAGGGAAAGCTGGGGGCTCTGGTCAGCACCTGATCCTTCCTGAGCCCCCTGCCTATACAGGGCCCCAGGTAACTTTACACAGAAAGTTTTCTCTGAAGTAATGCAGACTGTGTTACTCTGTCAAGCTTGGGAGGCTTTTCCAGGATTGCCTAAGCTGCTTTCTTGGCCTTCTCAGATAAAAGGGAACTTGTCACCAAAACACTTTTGGTTCCAAAAGTGCGCCCAAACTTAAATGCTTGTGAAGCAGCAATTTTTTATACAAAGAACTGTCTGCTTAGGTGTTGCTGTTGCTTGGAGAGGGGTATTGTAGACCCTCAGGCCTGTGGGTGTGTTGCCACATGTGTCTGTGGTGGGGCTAGTGTGTCTGTCTTCTCTGCGTTCGTGACAAGAGGCAGTGGCTGCAGCAGACGTGTGCCTATGGAGAAGGGTAGTTAACCAGGGGAGGTCGTGGTTGCTGCTAGAACCCGGAAAGGCATAACAGCAACATGAGGAAGCAGGTGTTTATGATTAAGAGGAATAGTAATGCTTTTGTTTGTGAGGGTATAAATAAGTTTGTTTTGGATGGGCTGCAGGATCTGGCAACATTCCTTGATCAGATTGGGTGCCTGAAGTATCTGCAAGTGTTTGAGGAGCAAGATGTTGACCTCCGGATCTTCCTGACTCTCACGGAGAGTGATCTGAAGGAAATAGGCATCACGTGAGTCTCTGTAATGTACTTCTCATCTTTCCCCTTATAAACCATGCACACAACCTGGTCAGGAAAGTCTAGCTAGAGTGTTATTTTCTGTTCTGACAGTGTCCCACACGATTTTGATATCACCTAGTTATTGGTTGTAACAGGCCCCTGTCTTTGGAGGTGCCTTGGAGGAACCAGGAGACTGGAGTGGTCCTCATGGCATGCCCTTGGGCCTGGGGGCAGATGGTGCAGTGTTTGCGCCCTGACAGTTTGCCATTCTCCCACCAGCCTGTTTGGACCCAAGCGGAAGATGACTTCTGCCATCGCTCGATGGCACAGCAACGCTCGACCGCCCAGCGACGCCCTGGAGCTGGCCTACGCAGATCGGCTGGAGGCGGAGATGCAGGAATTGGCCATTCAGCTGCACAAGGTAAGTCTGCTGTGAGCTGCTCAGTACCTTATTACACTGCAGTAACTAATCGGTAGCATATTTTGTGGCACCTCTAATGGCCTGGGGTAAAGGAAAGGACATAACTGTCAGTGGACACACTTGATGTCAAGTAGATCAGGTAATGCTGTAAGTGCAGCTCATCCACTCCTTATCCTCTGTGCTCTGCACTTGTGAAGACTTTGTCTCTGTTTCCCATCCACCTGAGAGCTAAAAGGGCAAATGGGACGAATTGAATATCTACTCTGTTTTTCAGTAGTGTCACTTCTATGGTGAAGTTGTGCAGCCATTGGTGAACAGAATTCTGCTGATTTGGGAAATTGGGCCTACTGAGCATCTTTGCAAATTAAGAGGAAAGCAGAATTGTAACTGTGGGGCTAGTCTTGGTGTGGAGAAAAGCTGTATTTGGTGTACAAGCCTTATCCTGTTTCCATTCCCACTGGGTTGGGTGTGGTTTTGCAGGAACCCTCTGGCTGCCTAAGCCGTTAAAATAGCAGGGACTCTGGGGACGTGTCAGAGCAGGTAGATAGTGACGTGCAGCACTGCCAGCCTGATCCTCTGCTCTGCTCTGATATAGAGGTGTGAAGAGGTAGAGGTGATGAAGGGCCAGGTGTGCCAGGAGCAGAAGCTGCGTGCAGTGGCTGAGAGCTGTTTGATGGAGCGGGATGAGACCTGGAATGCCATCCAGTGCCAGCTCAGAGAGGCTCAGGCCATCACCAAGGATGCTGGAGTTCTCCTGGATCAAATCAAGTAAGTCATTCCCAGGAAATGGCACTGAGGCTACTGGGAAACAGGATTTGAGCTGTACAGAGATCAGAGGTCGTATTGGAAACCTTGCAGGTGATATGTAGGGTAAGGCAGGAGAGCTCACCAGGCTAAAACCTATTTTAGATTCTGCCTGACTTTCTTTAGTGGAAAGCCACAGCCACATGAGCAGATGTGAAGCCTTAATCAGATGCATGAGCTATAAATGGCCTGACTTTTCAGAGATGCTGGGTGTTCCTGTTTCAAGTAGAAGGAACCAAAAGGCTAAGTCCTTTGTGCTTATATGAGACCCAGTGACTTGGCGACTGGGTGAATGCAGGAGTTTTGAACTTCCAAACTGCATGAAAGGACTTGCAATGTCTTGCCCTGACTAGTGAAGATTACTTTTCTTGCAACTCTGACACCTTGCAGAAAAACCTGTCCTGCTCATTCACATCACTGCCTTTGAATTCTCTCTTCCCCCATGTCCTAGTCTACCTTTTGTGGCCTTTGGCACTTTTCTCTGTGACCCAGGTGGATTCATGTCATGAGCCCTGTTCTGTCCACTGATAAAACAGACCCATCCTTGAAGGTGACATTAATCCTACTACTTATAGAACCGAGCCCAACAGGGAATGGGGGCTGCTTACTATCAGGCCAGGATGAACTGGGATTGGCTTCCAGAAGGAGAGCAGAGCAATATTCCCAGCTGCAAGGGCCAGAGCACTTGTCTTTTCCCCCTGACTGAGGAGCTGAGGCTGTCTGGTAGAAGGGCCCTGCCATGCTCTGAGGATACACTCTTTGAAAATGGTATGATGATGACACCCAGAGAACTTTGTGTGCCTTTCTTGCTTTAACCTGATGCCTGTCCTGAGGTAGCTTCATTTCCCCATTAAAACCTTGGATCAGGCTCGATTCTCATATAAACCAGGCGCAGCCCCTGGCTTGGGCTTTCTCCTGCTCACCCCGCCCCCTCCTTCTCTTCTCCCCCCGCAGCTCCTCTGTGGACAGGGGCAGAAATTGCTGTGGAGATGGGGCACAGTGGAGAGCGCCCTGAGCTTTGTCTGGGGCACGTCTTCCTCTTCCTGGGAAGGAACAAGGAGCAGTTTGTAACCCAGGGCGTTAGATGCGGTCCCTCGGCACCCCAAGCAGGTACTTGCAGGATGTAGGAGTGCACAGACTAGCATGTTGTTCCAAGAAGTGTCCCTGTGCACTTCTGATGGCCTTTGTCTTGTTTGGCAGATCCTGTCAAGCAGAGCTGTCCTCCCGGCTAACCCAGGAGCAGGCAGGTGGCAGAGTGATGGACACAAAGGTGCAGCTGGGAACTGGCGAGGGCAGGCGGCCTGGTGAGCGTCCGGGTGAGGAAGACCTTATCTCTATTACAGAAATGCATGCAGGGGGTAGGCAAACAGCAGGCAACCCCAGAGCAAGCCACCTGCTTGTCTTGTGTTGCTGAAAGTATGTTAGAAGTGATTTGGAAACAGATGAGCAGCCAAACCCTTAAGTTTAATGTAAAAATTCTTGCTCTGGGAAAGCATTTAAAGTACTCAGGGTGGCTGGACTTTAACAGTTTCTCAGCAGCTTTTGATTCTTAGCAGGTGGGAAGATTTGGGGCCTGGCAGGTGTTTGTAGCTAAAAACACAGAGCTGTAGCACAGGCTTCTTGTGGCAGCCCTGCAGTGCAGGGCCTGTGGTTTCCCCCTCCTACGTGGCAGCACGCAGGTGCCTGGGGTGTGTTACTGCACCGTGTGCTAGAGCAGGGTCTGAATCGGAAGCTGAGGTTTTTTCCCTGACCTGGCCTGGGGGATGGTGCTCTTTGGGCCCTGGGATAAGCTGCTGTGCACAGCTGGGCAGGCTTGGCCCACCAGCCCCTTATTGTGAGGAGTTAGCCCGTGATCCTGCTGCCCATGGCATGATTCCAGAGATGGGCTCTTTGCTGCTTTTGTTTTAAAAGTGAGACAAGTAGAGATCCCCTTGATTTCTGTCTGCTACACTTAATCTCTTTTCTTAATATGACCCAGCCAGTATTAAAAAATAATACTCTTAAGTGGTAGAATTGCTAGAAAAAACCCTCAGTTTGTCACAGACAGTTCCAGCTCTCTTCCCCTGTGACTCAGACCCCTTAACTAGAGCTGCTTTGGGTGTGGATGCTTCACAGCATCACTAAAGCCTTGTGTCTCCTCTGTGGAGCTTGATTAAAAGTGTGGTTCCTCTTCCTTGCAGTGCTGGAAGGATGGCCACCTTCCTTGAAGTCTCTGAGCTTGCCTGAGCTGTCTGCTGTCCTAGAAGAGTGTGTGGGAGAAATGGGTAAGGTGGGGAGGACTCTGGGCACATGAAGTGGCTGTTGTGCTGGAGGTGAGGCCTGGCTGAGTGGTGGTAGTTTGGAGGGGCCTAACAATCCCCTCTCAGGGAAATCTCCAGGCTCTGAAGCTGGTGCTGGTGTTTTCTTGAACTTACTCTCACTGCAGATCTTGGACTTTCTCAGCCTCTGCTGACAGGTCCAGGCTGAGAGAGTGCATATGTGGCCCTCTGCATCTCTCCTGCTCAGTGGTCAGAGCTGCTTCTGAAGTGGTTCCCAAAGCCTGTGTCCTGTTCTCCTGATGACAGGACCTTCTCCCAGCAACAGCCAGAGTAGAGACACTCCTGGTTTTGGGGCACTGGAAGCTTCAGGGGAGAAGTCAGCATGAAGGCAGGATAACAGTGGCTGAGTGCGGACTGCAGCCTGTTCTTTACTGCTTGCTGGCCTTTTGCTAACACTGATCTTTTCCTTTTGGTTTGTCCTTAGGAAAAGCTCTGCAGACTGTGACTCAAAACCTCCAAAGGCTCCAAGCCCCGGGGCAGAGTGGGCAGAGCTGGCTAGAGCCGTAACAGAGCAGGAGGGTGAGTGGGAGCTGATGACAGCCACGGAGGGCTGTGGCATCAAGGGGGGCATTGTTCCTTGCAGCAGGTAACGCCTGTCTGCTCCATGTGCCCGGTGCTCACTCGTAGCCTTCATGCTGAGCCTCTGGTTGGTTTCCCATATGGAAAATCCATGTGTCTCTGTCCCACTGAAGGCGTGACTGTCCTCTCTTTCCTGGTGGCTGCAGGAATACTGACGTCGGGTGACTGTTCCACCCGGAAGCTGAGTGTGCCTGGGAGAATGTGCGCAAGGGCCGTGCTGGCAGCACTGCAGCTCTGCTGAGAGTGCCACAGTGGCTGGGGGATGTGTGGAGGAAGGTCTCAGCCATCAGATAACATGCCTGGGAGAACGAGGGACAGCAGAAGACAACAACCCAGCAGCTCTTTGGGCCTAACTGGGTTCCCAGGATCATTGCTGTTCATATCAAAAGGTTGGGTTAAGAGGAGAAGCAACAAGCCCAGAATTTTTATCTGCATTAAGCTTCCTGCAGCCCTTGTTGTTCAGGGCTGTGTCTTATTAGAAAGCTGACAGTTACCCACAACAATCAATTATCCTTTTCCACATCCTGTCCTCCCCAAAGCCTCTGACACTTGCCCTGGCACCTTCTATGCCATGTGGACTGCTCAGGAACTGACCCAAAAAATGTATCGGAGGCAATAAGGAAGGGGGGGTTGCTGTGGATGGGTAAAGTGAGTGGAGTTTATAATGTTTGGCTCGTTGAGTTGCAGTGAAATTCATGCAGTCCTAATTTCTAGCAAGAATTTCTGCCCTACTATTATCCCAAATCTGTGCTTCAAAACTTCTTCCTCCAGCCAGGTCACCCTAGTTCGGTTCAGCTTCTTGTCCCCTTTGGGGGTTGTTTGTGATCGTGTTACTCAGTCCCAAGGAACTCGTTTTTGTGGTAAATGGTTTATGGCAAGGACTCCTGGTCTGGTTTGTTAGTGCCAAGATCCCAACACTGACAGCAGTTGCAAGGCAGATGTTCCCCTGGAAGGACATGAGAGACAACAAGGAGATTGAAACTGTTCAGTCTCCTGTGCCTCGGGCAAGCAGCAGAGTGCCAAGGCAGGCAGAACAAGAATGGAGGGGTAGATCTATCCCACATGGGAGATGGGCAAAAGAAATCACATCCCAGATGCAGCTGTGGTGCAAAGCTTTGGTCCTCAACTGCTGGCTGCCTTTGATTTCCAGGCCTTAGTGTTTGGAAATAGTTCTGCCAAGGCATTCTCGTGTTGGCAGTGGGCACTTCCAAGGGGCAGACAAATAGTGCAGGAAGAGGCTGCCTCCCCAGAGAGACTGCTCAGCAGCCACGAGGGCTCTGGTGGCAGTTCTGTGGGTGTAAAATGGTTTCCAGTGACTCTGTTCCTGTGTATTGCCAAGTCCTGTGAGGGAGGGGGAAGAACCCAACAAACAATAAAACCTGATGTCTGAGTGATGGCCTTCATGAGCCTGGAAATGTATCTTTGGGAAGAGGAAGAAACTGTTCCTTCTGATTTTTTGGACCTTAATCAGAGATGCAAAAATCCATTGTGGCTCCCTCCTTTGAGCTAGTTACTCCTCCTGATCAGCTGCCCAAGGCCATTTAGGCAGGTTTGAAAGCCAGTCTGTGTTGGGTAAAGGTGCTGCCTGGTGTGAGGGTCCCACTGAACAGGTGTGTCAGTGCTTCCTGGGGACAGCCCTGGGCCATGTGGGCAGCTGTGCCCTGCTGCTTTCTGCTTGTGTTTAACTCTTAATGTGGCACACAGGTTTTTCATCTTTAACGGATGACATGGGTGTGTGCATGTGAGCATCTGGTGCTGGCTGTGTGGCAGGAAGTTTCACCTCAAAGAATTAGTTTTGATGATGTGGAGCCAATTCTCCTAAGGCAGCATCCCTGAAAGCTGCTCAGAGTGTCGACGCTGTGCTGGGAAGAGTATCTGGGGCTTTGTCCTTCGTTCCCTGTTGCTGGAGGAATGGTGGGGAGTGCCAAGGCAGTTTGCACTGCGCTTTTCCTAGTCTTGGCGGCGTCTGTGGCTGCACTAGTTCAGGGTTGTCAGTGCTGTGTCCCTGGGAAGCCCAGACTTGAATTTAAGGCAAAATATCTGTGGGAAAAGGGGGAAGAGTTTTCATAGAAGAAAACAAAAAAACCCAAAACACTCCAAAAAACCCAAACTAAAACCCAAGTGAAAGGGCCTGGGAGCATCAGGAGAGCAAGAGAAGCCCTGGCTCAGCGCTACCTTTAGAGCTGGGCAGGCTGCACAGGGAAGTGGATGGCTGGAAGGAAAGATACACAGACTTGGGGCTGGCTTTGCAAGGTCATAGGGTGGAAGAAAGGAATGATGGTGCTTCCAACAGATTGTAATGCTTGGGAGCCTGAGACAAGGGGTAGGTGAGAGATGAGCAGTGTACATCTGAAGGAAAAGGAGAGCTCCACAGAAAAGGTGCCACAAGAGCACATGTAAAGGTTTAAAGGGGTGCTAGAGTAGCGGAGGGGGTTTTATAGAATAGTGTTTCTCTGAGGAGACAGTGCCTTAAATGGGGGAGTTGAAACAGCACTTGTTGCTGAAAGGGTGGCTGTGCAGGCTGCAGGGAGTCTGGTGCTACCCTATGGCAAGCTGTCCAAATAAAATCATATTTGCTGACTTGGATAAAATAATAAAAACTGAAAACTTGTTTCTGGTGTGTGGGTTTCTTTTGAAGGGAGCTGGGGTTGTAGAATCATGAGTAACCTCAGTGATTTTTTTTTCAGGACAATTGGGAAGACGTACAGTGCTTTCCAGCTTCCCCTCCCAAGTGGCCGCATGCTGAGGGGTCTGGGGCTGCCTCACTCAGGCTTTCCAGCCCTGCCTGGCCCCCATCGGAGGTGGCACCCTGGCAGCACTGGCTCAGTAGCTGCTGTGGGAATTTGTGTGGTCAGGCAGAGCCGGAGCTGCAGAGGAAGAACAGGCATAGGTAGTGTGTGCTCCTCTGCAGGCTTGGCTCTTCCCACCTGGGCATTGCCACTCTTGCACCAGAGGTCCCAGTTCCATGACAACGGTTGACTCTACTAGTTTAGAAATCAGTTTAGGCCTTGTTGAGTTTTAGGTGCTGGGATTTTGCTCTTAGGATAAAGTACTTGGGCCCATCTCTGAGGGGAGACACTAGTGAGCTGTTGGTGTGACTGTTCCTCCAAGCCTTCAGCCTGTCACTAAACAGGTGCTCAAGGGGATACTGTTCAGTGGCTGTTACAGAAAGCTTTAAATAGGACTACATAATCTTTCTGGTCAAAACTAAAGCTCTTGGTGTATTTCAACACAACTGAAGCTGACTTGGGCTTCTTAGTGGTGGGAGTGGAACAGAGTTACTCTCAGCTCCTTCCCATCTCTCAGTCCTGGTGTGTCCTACAGCAGCCTGACAGGGGACTGGTGTGCAGCCAGGGCTTCACCATCTCCATACCAGTTCTGAAACTGCTGGGAGAGGACTGGAAAGGGGTCCACTTTCATTCTGTGACTCAAGGTCCTTGATGTTGAGAACTGTTACTTATCTCTCAGCTCCATCTTGCACACAGCAGTACATCAGAGATTGCCTGCAAGCACAGGGGCCGGGGCTCGTCAGGGAGACCAGCCTGATCTCAGAAGAGGGCCAGCTTTCTCCTCCAGAGGCAGCGCAGCCTCTTGCGGCTTTGGCAACAGCTCCTGCAGCAGTGCCCCAAGCACACCCAGCAGGGCTAGACAGGTTGCTGTTTCTGTTAATATCGTGGTGATAAGTATTTTATTTTGCTACTTTCCCCTCTGTAACCCTGTAGAGGGGAGCATAGGGCAGTGTTGAGTCAGGGGCTCTGGGTACCTGTTTAATCCCCCTGTACCTGGGAGGGTGTGTGCTCAGATGCAAATCGGTAGGTGTAGCCTGGGAGCTGTTTCCCTCCCTCAGAGCAGACAGGAGCAGCATGCTCTGCTTGCTGAAAAATAAACGTTTATTTACATCTGAGAAGAGTTAATGCGCAAAATGGTCTTACAGGGGTTAAACCGATCCAGGAAAGCTCCTGCATCACTCTCCAGCCTTGAACCCAGCTGCAGCTGAGCCTGGTGCAGCCTCTTTCCTTCCTGCGTCTGCAGGAGGCTCCCCCCAGCCTCTAAGCGAAGGGGCTGGAGGTGAAGAACCACCCGTGTCCACCTGCGCTTAGTGGAGAGCAAGAGCTGCTTCCTCCCTCCTGGGGGGGCCCGTTCCCAAGGCCGAGCACAGCAGCGGGAAGGGCAGCGCCACGTCTGTCCTGCCACTGGGGGTCAGAGCCGGGGAGGAGCTCTGCAGCCGCGGGGTCAGCTCTGCTCGAGCTCTGCGGCCTCGGGTGCTTCGCTGCCCAAGGTAGGGCTGTAGCTGCTCCTGGGCTGCCCAGGCTTCCCCAGCCTGCCTGGCGGGGGGAGGCAGCTGAGCCTTGGCGCCCTCTGGAAAGCAAACTTCTTGAATGGCAGCTGTTGCACAGCTGGGCCCAGAAATGTCCAGCCTTTTGTCAGCAAAGCTGTTCCTGAGCTGAGCATGGTTCCTGCCTGGGATTTCACAGCTCTCCCTGCTGTGAGGGGGAAGGTGGCTGGGCTGGGTGCTGGGGTTGGGCTCAGCTCCCAGCGACCTGATGGGCTGAAGTCCTTCGCTCTCCCCAGTGCTCTTCCCCTGTCACCATAGGAGAACCAGGGCTGCCCTTACTGTGGAGGGTAAATACAGCAAAGCGCTCCAGTACTGCCTGCTGCCCCCGCTCTGCTCACTCGGAGGGGGGATCTGGAGGGCTCTGCTGCAGGAGGAGCTCAGAGGAGGAAACCTGGTGGTTGGTGCAGCTGCAGAGCAGCGAGGAGGAGGCAGGTGGTGATGCCATGTTCTGTATCAGCGATGAGGGTGGTGAGAAGGTGTAGAGGCAGCACCTTGCTACAACGAGGAGCTTTGCAGGATGACTGTAGGATGGACATCAGGGAGCTCTCGGGGTGTTGGTGAGATAGTTGTTGCTTGGGGCAAGGAGAGCAGGAAGGTGACACCCTGGGCAGAGCAATGCTGGCAGGGCCCAGGGTGCAGCAGGAGCTCTTTGTTCATGGGGCAGCAGTGCTGGGCTGAGCAGCGTCTCCCTTTCCCCACTGCTGGCCAGGTGCCCTCTCCAGCCCTCGTGGTCCCTTTCTACGGGTGCCCAGGTTCTGGGTGGGCAGGGGGGTTCCCCTCAGCACAGCTGGTGGATGCCAACAGAGGTAGCTGATGGTGTTCAGGCAGCGGTATAAAGCAGCAGGCGTGTCTCCCTCTGCCGAGAGCTGAGGCTCCTCAGAGGGAGAAGCGATGGCTGGTAAGAGCCAAGGGCACTTGCCTCCCCCTTGGGCTGTAGAGGGGCCATGGCCCCTCCAGCAGCTCCAGGGCTCTTGGCTGCAGCACCACTGAGCCGCTGGTCCCAGCCTGGCTGTTGTGGGTGAGTGCTGCTGCAGCACCCTTTCCCCACTGCCCCCCCACCCTCCAGCCAGGCCCCTCTGCCCATTGTGGCCAGCAGCCCCTGGCTCCTGGCCCTGCGGGGTTGGTTGCTGCATCACTGGGCGCAGCAGAGCGCCGGGTGGTCGAGCTTCCAGAGCTGCCACTTCTTCTTCATCTCGGACTTCACCTGCCAGAGAGGAGAGAGCGGGGGCTTTTCCCTGGCCGTGCCCTCCCAGAAGATCAAGCAGGCACAGGGTGGGATGGCAGAGCCCCGGACCCAGGCAGCAACAGGCACGTACCTCCTTGTTGGCAAAGCAGTAGAGCACGGCCACCAGGAAGCCCTGGAGGGAAAGCAAGGGATTGAGACCCCAACACCACACCCTCTCCTGGGGCTGGGATGGGCTTAGTCTCCCCAGGGCCTTTCTGGGTGCTTTTGGGGCTGAGGTCCCCCTGCCACCACTGCCTCAGAGAGAACAGGAGGCACTGCCTTGCACTCAACAAGAGGGCTGGGGGTGGGAAAGCCAGTGTCACCCTCCCTGACCTCTGCTACAGGCTGGGGCACCATGGGGAGAGTGAGCTGCAAGAGGGACCCTCCAATTCTTCCTCCATGGTGTGCCCAGGGCAGAGCAAGGTTGTGTCACGCTCCCACCTCACCTGGAAGGAGTTAAGGAAGAGGGTGAAGAACACCTTGATGTAGCGCAGGATGCCCGTGGTTTGCTCATCGGTGGCAAAGATGAAGACGACCTCGTGGATCCCAAAGAGGGGGATGAGGGTGAGCGTAGCTTTGGCCAGCCTGAAAGAGCAAAAAGGGACTCCTCCAGCAGCGAGTAAAGGGCTGGGGCACAGGTGCAGGCAGGGACAAGCTCTTAGTTAGTCTCAGGGTGGTTGTTTCACGATGTGCGGGGAGGAGGTGGAGGGGGAGGTGGTGTAGCCCCAGGACCAGGGAGGACCCAGGACCAGCCACCCCTCCCTCCCAGCTCACCGCAGCTTGTAGTCTGCATAGCCCTTCTGGTTAGCACGGAGCTTGGCCAGGATCACCTTGAGGATCCGCATGAAGATCAGCAGGTTGATCTGGGGTGGGAAATCAGGGCAGGGGTACACACAGCCCAGCACCCCCACCCCTCGCAGCCCCCCCAGCCATGACAAGCACCCTTGAGGGCTGCAGGAGAAGACACCCCCATGTACTGCCAAGGCTGCTGCAGCCTGACGGTGCTGGGTCCCCAGGCTGCCCTTCCCTCCCTCCTGCCATCCCAAAATCCCAGCTAGGAAGCAGCAGGGGACTCCACCAGCCACCTTCTCTGGGGCTCCGCACAGCCCCCCACCCCTGCCCCAGGACCCCCAGAGCTTGAGCATTAGCAAGCTGGTGCAAAAAAGCCCCATGTGCATTTAGCATGATGCCTTGGAGGCCAACCCCTCCCTCCTGAGCTCTGCTGGGAGCTGCTCTGGGGGTCACTGCCCCCCACCATCACCCCCAGGGGCCAGGAGCCAGGGGCTGAGCTGCTGTTTTCCAAAAAAGTGTGGGGCTGGCGGGAGCTCTCCTACCAGGGAGGCGAGCAGGATGGGGATGCGAATGATCCACCAGTAAGCCATGTTCTCATTCAGCGCCCAGCACCTGCCCAGGGAGACAGGGAGAGCAGCAGCATCAGGGGGTGCAGGATGAGGCCAAGAGCGTGCCAGCTCCAGCGAGGTGCGTCAGGGACCCGCAGCAGTCTCTGTCCCACCCTCTAGCTGAGCCCAAACCCCAGCCTGGGACCAGACATCCCAGCGGGACCCCCCATCCCTCCCCACTCACTCCGCATTCTCCTTCAGGTACTTGGCAGCCATCCAGGGCACCACGAACACCACAGGGGTCCCTGCAAGTCACACAGCAAACCCTGTAAAACCAAGCACCCGCCTGAGCTGAGAAACCGGCCCCGGGGCAGGGAACACCATGGGGACACCCAGGGTCAGCACAGCCCCCACCCCACACCCTCCTGGGGCCGGTTTGGGCCACGGCGCTCCCTGACACCGGGTGCTGTCCCTGGCCCCGCCGCACGCCCGGGTGGCCCCTACCCCAGCCCAGGTAGAGGTAGAGCCTGTAGTAATTCTTCTCAGAGAAGACGGCCCCAATCAGCAGCTTGTAGAGGTAGACGGCTTCCACCAGGAACCAGTAGTGGTTGGCCAGAATGCAGTACTGCATCAGCACCTGCGCCGCCCGGCAGCCCAGCGCCGCCTGCGAGAGGAGACCCGCCATAGGGAGGGAATGGGCACCCCGAGAGCTCACCCACTGGGCACACAGGCACCCCAAGAGCTCACCCACTGGGTGCACAGGCACCCCAAGAGCTCACCCACTGGGCACACAGGCACCCCAAGAGCTCACCCACTGGGTGCACAGGCAGCATAGGCACCCTGAGACCTCATCCACCAGATTAAGAGCAGCATGGGCACCCCAAGAGCTTGCCTAGCAGGTGTCAGGACACCACAAGAACTTGCCCACTAGGTGCCTGGGGCTATGTGGGCACCAGCACCCCCTGGGGTGAAGGTCCCCACCCTGGTCCCAGCCCAGTATCAAGCAGGGCCCCCCCATGGCACTTGCCTCATGGCTCAGCAGAGCCTCCCAGTCAGCCACCTGCACCAGCTCCATGCCCCAGCGCTTCTCCAGCAGCGCGTCCTTCACCATCACCGAGGTTGCCCGCAGCCCAAAGGAGGCGAAGAGGTTGGCGTGGATGTAATTCCTGGTGCAGCGGAGCTTCCTGCCGAGAGTGAGGGTGTCGGGGGGGCCAGGTGTGCAGCGGGGTCACCCCTCGGCTCGGCGATCACTGGCTGGGAAGGACAAGGGGCAGGACCGCGTGCCCCCGACTCTCCTACCTGAAGACGGTGAGGACGAGCAGGGCAGAGATGAGGGTCAGGAGCGACAGCGCGTACCCCACGGTGTAGAGCACCTTGAAGCTCACCATCAGCCGGCGGGCACCCTCCTGCAGGTGAGCACCATGCTGGTGAGCCTGGGCGAGCAGCACCCACCTGCACAGCCGGGGTGCCCCTGCCCGTCCCTGCCCAGCGGCCAGGCCGGGGCACCTCACCTCCTCAGCGGTGGACTCCATCTCCTCCTCGCACTGCGAGTAGTCCCGCCAGGGCTGGCTGCCGTTCACCATCACCCACTGCCCGTCGGTGCCACACCTGCGGCTCACCAGCCCGTGTTTCACTGCAGACATGAAGAACTGGCACGTTCCCCTTGGGTTCCCCCAAACCCCTCTCCTGGGACGATGTGCTGGACTTTTCCCAGCCCCAAAGACCCTCTTCTAGGGTGAGCGTGAGCAGGGCCTGAGCCATTTCTGCTCTGTCCCCCACATGTCCGCTGTCCCCCACATGTCCCCTGACCCCCAGGTCTGCTCATGGGTCCCTCTCCCCCCAGCAGCGGGCAGGAGAGGAAATCCGGACAGCCTTTTACCCCCAGCATGGCCCAGCCCTGGCTTCCAGCTCTGGGGTGGCAGAGGGTCATCATCACCTTTCTCAAACCAGGGCAGGTAGAAGGGACAGGAGACATTGACGGCGGTGCCAGGGCTCCCATCGGGCCAGCAGGCATACATGTCGAATGTCCGGTTGCAGAAGAGCCCTTCCAGCAGCGGCGAGGAGGGGAAAACCAATGGTCAGACACTGGTGGCACGGCCTCATGCATTCCCACCCTCCCAGCCTGCTGCCAGCACCTCTGAGGGGGCTGGCATCACCCTGAACCTGTGGGGCCCTGGTACCCCACACCAGCCCCCACCCCCAGGGGCCTCCCAGCCCTGGGCACCCCATCTGAGATGTGGAGACACTCGTCAGTCCCCAGCTCATCCCTCCATGGGGGGCCAGCACAGAGGATGCTGGAGGAGGGATCAAAGCCGGCCCCAGCCCCAGTTGTCGCCTGGCTCCATGTGCCCCCTCATCTGACCCCAAGCCGAGGCACTGCTGGGTACCTGCCGGGTAGGGCTCGCTCGCCATCCTCCTCAAGCACTCGTCCCGGTATCGCATCCATTCCTCGAAGGTCTTCTCCAGCACCTTGGCCCCACCATTCTGCAAGCCCAGAGCCAGGTCAGAGCCCCCGGCCGGTTGCCATACCGGTCTGCCCACCCCACCACGGCGCCCGGCGGCTCCCCAGGCTCGCTGCTGGCGTCCCCCTGATGATCCACTGCGCGCTGGCATCCTCGAGATGGGCAGGAACGTGGGATGAAGCCTGTTCACAATGGGTCAACGCCCAGTAGTGCCAACCCCACTGCCCCATGGGCCATTCCCTTACCGGCATGGAGGAGAACAGGCACATCCAGGCAAGATGGACGAGGCTCTGCCGGTACCTGGAGCTGAGCACATCCCTCATGGCTGTCCCCGCCAGCCTGTGGCCCGTGCTCCCAGTGTTGGGGGTGTCTCGGGCTGAGCTGGGGACCCAGATCCTGAGGGAGAGGTGGACTGAGGATGTATCGGCTCTGCCGGCCACCCACACTAGTGTGGACAAGGAGATGTGCTCCCTGGGGCAGCAGAGGAGAACAGGGGTGCAAGTGCCAGCCACACACACATCCTAGGCTGCCGCAGCCCCGAGTCACTTCACTGCCAGAATCAAAACCTCGGGGAGCATCAGGCAGAGCAGCCAGGGTGTAATTGAATTACACCTCTTGGCTGAGCCTCCTCAGCTTCCAGGCCACCGCTGCCAGCTCCCAGGGCAGCCGGCAAGGGAAGGGGCCCCAATGCTGAAGTCGGAGGGGAGTAAAAGCCGTCCCAGTAACAGATGTGACAGCCACCGTGCCACCGCTGCTCGCCCCCGGCAGGTGGCCAGCACCCCATGGGTGGCCTGTTGCCACCAAGCCCGGGGAAGGGGCCAGGGCTGCAGGGACAACCCCAGGGGATGGCAAAGCGACCTCCCCGGGGCTGCCCTGGGACTCCCTGCCCTGCTGCCTGCCAGCCAGGCTGGGACCCCCCCAATCAGCAGCACCCCATCACCTCCCGGCCCCATCCCTGCTCGCAGAGAGCACGCCTGCAGCCCCCCACCCCGCACAGCCCAGCCGGGGGGCTCCGGAGGGAGAAGCAGCCCCGACACCCCCACGGGGCTCCCCATCGCTCCAGGCTGGACAGCCCCAGCCTGGGACCGACCGTCCCAGCCCGTACACCCCCGGTCGGTGCCCACCCCATGCTCCCCGGCCAGCACGGATGCTCCCCTGTCC
>NW_020799118.1:15267961-15286950 GCF_003259725.1 Athene cunicularia | reverse complement strand
GTGGAGCTCCGGCACGGCCCCCACGGAGACCCCCGCGCTGCATCACGCAAGGAGGGGGATGAGGGTGCAGGTCCGGCCCCACTGGGGTCCCCGGTTACATCGCATGGGGACGGGGATGGGCGTCCAGCCCTCAAACTGGGGGTCATAGGGATGGGAACATGGGTCCAGAGCCCTCGGGCTCCCCCAGAGCCCCCCCCTCCATGCAGGGTGCCCTTCACCTGCCCGGTTTGGCGCCCCGACAGCGGTCCCCGGTGGTGTGGAGCCCTGAGCAGGCAGAGTGGGCTGCGGGGGCCACCCTCCCCTGGGGACAAGGAGACAAGGAGCGGGTGACCCTGGGGACGATGCTGGATCCGGCACAGGGACACAGCCTGTGACACGGGCCCCATCGTCCGGCCCCAACAGAGGCGAAACCACAAGGACAGAGCCAAGCCGTGGGACAAGGCTGGTGGCCCTGGTCACGCTGTCCCCTCATCTGCCCCCCGTCCTCACCATGGGGAGGGAGTGGGTCTGTGCTGACCCACGGCCGCTGGGCAGGGCAGGGCTCATATCCAGCCCGGTGAAGGTGGTTTTCCCATCACTGGAGCAGGCGGAGATTTAAAGGATGGCTGAACCCTCCCGGAAAGCCCTGGGGATCCTCCAAAGACCAGCAGCAGAGCCCCTCCAGACCCCCACCTCCCTCCGCCGCGGCTGGCCCAAGTGCCTGCAGCCAGTGCTGGCCCTGCCCGCAGTGGGAGGCCTGGTTCAGGCCCTAAAACTGCTGCTGGCTCAATGCATCAGAGGATGCGCTTTTTTTGCAAAAATATGGTGTTTATCCTGAAAACTGTTCCAGTGGGTTCGGAGCAGATACAGCATTTCAGATGGATGAGGAGTTGCAGGTGTCGCTCTAGCGAAGCGAGGGGTGTCCAGTTATTCCAGGTGAAAAATAACCTGTTAGTGGAGCAGCCCGTGGTAACATTTTGCTGTTTTGGGAGAAGCTGAGCCCTCGGGTGCCTTTCCCAGCATGAGCTGACATCGGCTCTTTCTGGGCCCCCTCCACGCCATGCAATGGCTCATAAGCAGATTATAGAGCTTTTGTGAGTCTGCTCAACAGGTAGAGGTGAAAAGCTAAATTTAGATTTAAAGAGTGGGGCCTGGGTGGGTTTTGGCCCGATGTGTTCTGCTCTGAGACTCCCTGATGCTGGAGGGTCCCTAGGTGAGGTGTGGGTCCATTTGCAGGGCCCCAGTACCCTGTTAGGGAAAGAGAGGAGCAAGGGGATGGTGTTTGAAGGCAAGTTGGCCCCTTGCACCCCCCTGAGCATGACAGAGTGTGAGGGCTGTGCACAGGGAGCGGGTCCTTCCACCCCTGCAGCTCTTCCTGCTTGGGAAGCTGAGCTGGAGAGTGGCCCCGAGCCTCTGAGGGCTCTCCCGGGTGCACCAGAGAGGTGTGGGTGTCTGCACCCCAGCTGGGCACTGGTGTGGTCACTGCTATGCTGGTTCATACTGGGAGGCAGGTGCTGGGGCGATGCCGCGCTGCGATGGGCCACGTCTCCCCTGCTAACGCGCTGCCGGGCTCGGCACCGGGAGGCTGCCCGATAGGTGCAGGCAGGGAACGTGCCTCTCGGGCGTTTCTAAGGGGACTGGGAGAACAAATCGGTTTTCTGGCAGGATTCGAGCAGCCTCTGCATGAGGACAGCACGTAACACACGAGTGCCAGGCACCAGTTCTCCTGCGGGAGCAAGGAGCTCCCTGTGTCCCCGAGGTGTGGTGGCCGTGTCCTCAGCCTGGCTGTGACACCGCCCAGAGCTGTCCTGCTGCTCCCGGGGTGACACCCCTGGCCCAGCCCTCGCCTCCCCTGTGCCTGGGCCCGCGGAGCCGTTCAGGGGAGATGTTGCTGCGCTTGCTGGGGAGCCCCTGGGGTGCTGGGGACCCCTCCAGTGTCATCCCAGTATGGGCAGGGCTCACACTGGGAGGGCCATGAGCCATGAACAAGGGACTCAGGCTGTGCAGGTGCAGACCCTCGTGTCCCCCCTCTTTTAGGACCAGCCTCCCACAGCTACCATGTTTCCCAGGGCTGTGTCCATCCACAACCAGGCAGAGGGCAACCTCCTCCCACCAAAACTCACCCCGAGCCTGGGACAGCAGGGACAAGGGTGAGACATCGGGCTGGGAGGGAGGGATTTGGATTCGAGGGAGGGTGTTGGAGAGATGCCAAGGGTGGGAATGTTTCCATTAGCAACTATTGATTCCTATAGGATGAGGCCACAACCTGCGAGTCCCAGCAGGAGGCTGGTGTGACCCCAAGGCTGGTTATGGAAACACCTGAGCAGGAGGTAAGCACAGCCCTGGGCAACCCCTGCCAGCTCCTGGTGAGGGAGCTGGGCTGAGGAATGCTCCAGATCTGGTAACTCCTAACAAAAAGCACTAGGCACTGTGTATTAACCCTTTGCAGGATGTTTCTAGGTGGACCTGTGCATTGGGGTCCCTGCTCAGGGGCTTGAGGAAAGTCAGGCTGGTGGGCAGGGGGTTGGGAGCCCCATCCAGGTAACGGGCGCAAGGAAGTGTTGGCAGAGGTTGCAGGTGTTGGCAGAGGTTGCAGGAGGACATTTGTGCGTGGCACTGAAGATGGACAGTTGGTGAGGTCTGGCTGAAGGACAGGGGCTGTGAGAGGGTCTGGTTGGCCCAAGCCTTGGTGTAAGTTGGGGAAACAGTGGCAGGAGGCAGCTGGACCCACACAGGAGTGATGCCACTGAGATTAGGACAGAGCAACAGTGCTGGAGGTAGGGATAATGGGATCGTAGGGTAATCCTGGCTAGGAGGGACCTTGGGAGGTCACAGCAGGGTCAGCTTCGAGGTCAGACCTGGCTGAGGGCTTTACCCAGCCCAGTCTTGACAACCCCCAAGTGTGGAGATGGAAGATGGACCTTGATCAAAATCTCTAAAGCCTCCAGACAGCAGATAATCTGTAAGAAGAGGGTTTTCCCATGCGGTTTCTCTGCACAAACATCACCAAACACATGGCTGGGGCACAGCCCAGTGTCATGGCAGGCCACCAAGGAAACCTGTGACCCACAAAGGGTGATGAGAAATAAGCGTGTGTGCCTGCGGGCAGCTTTAGCTCATGCAGAGAGAGATGCTCTCGCTCTGTAACAGCCTTGCTGGAAGAAGAGGTAACAACTACTAACACAGAGAACACAGTTGGCATCACTCAGTGCCCCTAACCATGGCCGAGTAGCAGGGAAGGCGAGGGACAAGGTGATGTCACCCCAGCCATACCGCTGAAGCTGTCTTTCTGGAGATTTTGTGGTTTCCCTCCTTGGACAGTTAACACACTTTCTGCGTAAGGGTATAATTCCCATGTGGCTGCTGAAAAGCAACTTTGCCAGAAGACTCTGAATCTCCTGCAGCACATGTGGAAATAGAGGGATGAGAACCTGAGCCCTGCCTGATCCCACCGGGGATGGCCGGGGCTGCCCCTTGCAGATGGTGGCACTTAAACTTTGCTTTTTTGCTGTGATTTTTTCCCCCCATTACCGTCTGCAGCAGAGTGTGACTCACTGGAGCTTGGTGGCTCATTTTGTTGACTGAGGTCCAGATGGTCTCCCCGGCTCGCCCTGCCCCGGGTAGCTGCCGTCTCACTGCCGCTTGCAGCCTGGCTCCTCTCCCCCAGCTGCTTGTTGCTCCAGGTAAAGAACAGATTCTCCTCTTCCTTCTCCACCTCTCGTCCTACCCATTTGCCCTCGGGCAGGCAGCAGGCATCGCTCGCCAGGCTGCAGTTGGCCGTGTCCTGGCTTTGCCCCTCTCTCTATGGGCTGACATTGCTACGTGGTGGCTTTCGTGTGGATGGGGAAAGCGGGGATGCAGCGTCTCGGCTGCTGTGTGCTGGCCTCTGCAAATGGACGTGGAGCAAGGAGGATGCTCAGAGGGTCAGGAAGGTACAAGGTCTCCTGGAGGGATAAGGAGTCCTGTCTCGAGGGGGAATTGTGTGAGGAGTTCCTCCGCTGCTCGCATCTCACTTTATGATGGGGCTGGAGCCAGTGCCAGCTGTCCCCGGGTCACATCCTGCCCCACGCAGCCATAATGTGGTCCTGGGGCACTATGGAAGATATTTCCAGCCATGTCCCCATCCCCAGACCTGGGCACCCTATGGCTTTGCCCTGCAGACCTCCCTGCACAAACCCATCTAAAGACAGCAGGGGCATGGGCTGGGCTCATCCCACAGCGATGCTAAATTTGGAGGACAGCCCAGGGCTCCTGCATGAAGATGCATGAGCCAGAGCTGCATTTCCCCAGGGAATGACCACAACCCTCCCAGCATCATTGCCCAGCGTGGTCCCTGCTGACCCCTTTGGGCTCTGCAGGGCTGGCGGGGATCAGGCCAGGGAGGAGGGCCCATCTGGAGGGGATTTGCTCTCTGGTCCTTTGAATGGGGACGTGAGGAACAAGCTGTTCCTCTCCATATTGATGCATCTCAGGCAGGGTCTCCATAGCGACTGCAGCGCTTGTGGCTCGGCCGGGGCCAGATCCTGACCCATGGGGTGCTGCAGAGCTGGCTGTAGGCACGGGGAGGGTGGCTGGGACAGCACCCAGGTCCAAGAATCGCCGGGATGGATGTGGTGCTGGAACCTGGTGCTCCATCCCTCAGGGCTGAGCCCACCCTCAAGACAGCTGTATCCCCCATGTCTCTCCCCAGGGACAACCTCTCACTGCTGCCCTGCATCTGGGTGAGACGCACAGGCATTTGCCATCAGCTGTTTTGCAGTCAGACCATGTGCATCTGCATCCTCCTCTTGGCTGTGATCCTGGCAGCCCATCAGCACGGGATGGCAATTTCAGCACCTCGATCTGCGCTTGGCCAGGCCCCAGCAGCTTTGCAAGAGACACAGCTGCTTGAAACACCTTCCCAATTCCTCGTGCAATGGGTAAGAAGACCCTGTGAGAGCCCCACCACCCCGCTCTCCAACAGCTGGTGTCCTGCTGGGGTGGGTTTTGGGATGCTGGCTGTGCTGCGTGGCTGTCACCAAGGAGACACCATTGATAAGTTTATATGTTAAAGGCAGGGTTTCTGTTAGAGATGGGAAAATAGTCCCTGAATGGTCTCATGCATTGAAGGTGTTGGTGCCTCTTGGGCAACCTGAGAGCCACGGGGGAACTCAGGAAGAGGAGACCATCTTCCAGTGTCCTCCATCAGCATCCCTAAGGGCTAGATGATGAACCAGACAACTGCAGAGGGCTAAGTCCCATATGCCAAGGACTCTTACCAGGCTTTCCAGCTGAAACATGTCCTGAATGCATGTTTCATTTTACCATCCATGCCATTACTGATGGGGAAATTCATACGTGTGTATTATTGTAGACTTTGCTAATCATGCTGCTTTGCTTCCCATACAGAAGTAATTCACAGAACAGAAAGACAATCAACACCTCCTGACTTGCAATTATTCAATGAACTTCTCAGAAAAGCCTGCCAGACTGTTACCAGGTAGAGACATTCATCAGCATGTGGATGCCCACGAGCCCACGTGAGGAGGGACATTACTCACTGCAGCTGATCAATTCTGCACCGCTTGCTCTGGACTTGGGAGGCTGCTGTAAGCTCAGGTGCAACAAAGACTTTTGTATATACTAAAAAGCAAGGTATTTTTAATATCAGCAGATGGTGCTATTAAAGATAGCTGCAAAAGTGCAGCCTGACAAGACGT
This sequence comes from Athene cunicularia, assembly GCF_003259725.1. Lineage (NCBI taxonomy): Eukaryota > Metazoa > Chordata > Aves > Strigiformes > Strigidae > Athene > Athene cunicularia. Next base: position 15,281,272 of record NW_020799118.1, on the reverse strand, counting down.
GGAGGCAGACCCAGGTGAGTGCGGAGCCACTTGCCCTGGGGTTTGCTCTTTGTGGAAGTTGCTGCTTGCATGCGAGCAAAAGCTGTTTCTTGCTTGAACCTCTCTGAAGCAAGAGAGAAATGACCCTCTGAACTTTGCCCAGCTGCAAAGTGCTTCCTCTTTCTGCAGGGCAGTGCTTTGGAGTAAGTCTGACCTCTGATCCAGTGCAACAGCTTCATTGCCTTCTGGGAGACCTCAAGCCACTCCAGCCAGCGAGGGCATCACCATGGGGCTGGACCATCACTCCTCACCTCTGGGAGATTTCCTGCTCTGGGGCTTATTTCTGCAAAATGAGAAATGTAACATTAATACTATATTATATGCTTGAGCATTTGTCTGATGGCTACAGTCTTTATTACAATGTGATTATAAAGAGATTGATAATTATGTCAACCTGTCCATATCCAGAAATCAGCCAAACACTGCAGCCATCCTACCCATTTATGACCAGTTACGGAATTTTGTAGAGAATCAGCTGCTTGGACATTTATTCCTGATAAATGCTGGTTTAAGGATACACTTGGGGACAAATAACTTTGGAGAGATAGGGAGAGATGCTCTTTTGAGTAGAGAGGGAAGAAACTTGCAAGTCTTATCCTAAGAGATGCCTTGGAGGGTGCCCCAATCCAGCACCTTTCAGGGGTCACATAGGTCCTGGAGCTCTGAGCTCAGGGTTTTGCACAGCATTTCCATCCCAATTCCACCCCCTTAGGAAGCGAGAGCCAGGAGATCCCACTCCATCCACACTGTTTCACAGAAAAGGTCACTTCCAAGCCAGTGTTTCAGCACTGCGTTGCCACATGCTAGTGATAAATGACTGTTCCCAGCTCATAAAGGCACTATTGAATTTGGCACTTACTCAGAGAAACCCTCAGCAGATGCCGTCCTTCTAGAGAGCCCCTGGGCACGCAGGTTGCTGCCTCTGTATTCAAAGCTGACCAAGTCTCTTCAGTTTCTGTTGTGTTTCTCGCCTTATTCAAGCAGGAGGCATAAACGATAAGATCAAGAACTTCTCTGAAAATCATCTATATTCACATCCTGCCCTGGAGCTAGACTCTTTGTACCCATCCTCTGCTGAAGGGCATGGTTTGCCCTGTTCCATATGTAAATCCTTGGCAGCAGCATCCATATTCCATGTCAGGGTTGCTCTACCCTCAGCATCAGGAATTCAAGGAGCAGATAAGAGGCTGCATCTTTTTATTTCATTCCTGCCCATTGGAGCCTGGTTGCAACTTCTTCTACTACCACCTATTTAAGCAGAATTGTGCCTGATCTATCACTTACCTGTCTTCTCCTTCTGGCTGGACTGGTGGCATAAACACATCCTTTTCACCCACCAGCATGGAAATAAGAGTGGTCGACACCTTCCTGTGTGGGTGTGATGTACAAGGGGCTGGAGCTGTGCTTTACTCTGTACACAGCAGCATTTACAGTGCTGGGGGCAGAAATGCAGATGGCTTTCTAAAGTTGAAACACAGCCCTTTAGGTGACTTTGGAAAAATCCTTTGGGGAAGAAAAATCCATTTGGCCCCCCACTTTGAGCAAGGGGCAGCATTTTTGTCATCCTCGAAGTACGGCCATGGCCTCCCACTGTGTGCCCTGTGGACTGGGTACAGCTGCTTGCCAGAAACAGAGGAGACACGAGCAGGTTTCCAGGCTGGCAGGGCCAGGAATAAAAGATTAAACAGTGGCCATTGCAGGTGGGGCTGCTGTGGCCATGTTCCACCAGCTAAACCCCACTCTGCCCCTGGCAGGGCAGCTCCAGGTGAGTTTGGAGCAGGACTGTCCCCACTGCCAGCTCGTCCTGCCTGGCTCTTTCACTCGCCTTTTATCACCAGGCGTGAGCCGAGACACCCCTGCACCCCACCACTTGTTCTCCCCAGCAGCCACAGGCGATGGCTGGCAGGGCTCAGCTTGGCTGCAGGAGAGCAGCCAGGGCAGTGATGCTCCCGTACGGATGTGCTGCACCAAAGCCACTTCTTTCACCGACAGCTGGACCTGGCCTCTGAAAACCTCTCCCTCTGTCATGCCTCGATTTGCTGGGTCTCCACATTGCACAATGGCAGGCTGCCCATCGCCACCCTCTTCTTAGGAGGCTTCATGTGCCTTCATGGTCGAATTGCAAATAGTTCCAGCACAAGCAGAGGCTGAGGCTGTGGTCTGAAACATAAGAAACAACTTGGCTCTGGCTCAACTCTCCCTGCATTTCATTTTTGTTTCACTGAAATGTAGGGGAGGTGAACCCAGAAGTTTTCTCCTGATAAACCAGTTCAAAATCAAATGCAAATTCTTCAACCATCAGAGTAGCTGAGACAATGTGGATGAAGCAGAAGTGGCGGTGGTTAGCCTCCCTCTGATCGCCTCTCTCCCAGGTCATCTCCTCTGACCATCACCTGATCTCTCCATAGACTTGTGTTCACATCATCACTTGGCTTTTTCCAATTTTTTTTTCCAGTTCCTGTTTATAAAGGCCAGGTCCAGTCCTTATAAAGGCAGCTGCTAACACAGGTACCTGCCTCCACAAGGACATCAGTAATAAACAGATGATACCAGCAACGTACTGGCAGTTTTCTTTGAGAAATACATGGTTCTAAGTACTCTGCATATACTGTGTCTGGGTTTCTCCCAAATATCTTAGTGCTCACATTTTTTTATATTCCCAAATGATTTTATTTCACCTTTTCACCCAAACTGGGATGAAAGTGGACAATTTTTGGCATTTCCCAACAGGGATTCAGGCAGCTGCTAGCCCCGGTGAGACCCCTTTCCCCCTCAGTCATCAGATCTGGGCACACCTGGGGACAAGTGGGCATGGCCTCATCTCACCCCACCTCTCACGTGTCCCCCAGGAGCCCCTCAGCTACAGAGGAGCCAGCGCCTGCGACGTGGTTTGCAGACCAGTGGCCAACCACAGTGGCCACCACAGTGAGAGATGGGGACTTGTGGGTGTGGAGGAGGAGGAGGAGGAGGAGGCTGCGCTCCTCACAGTGGTGGCTCTGGCAGGGATGTCCTCTGCAGCCACCAAGTGTCCTGGGTGTAGCAATGACCTGTGTCTTCAACCTCCATCCCTACTGACCCCACTCCAGGTGAAACCACTGCTAAATGTCACTAAGCCTTACTGGGCTAACCCCAGGTGTAATGTCTGGAGGGCATCTTCAGCAGAGCCTCCCACTGACTACTTATGTGCTTCGCAGGGGTAAGGCAGTGCTTTTCCAGATCAGGGCAGGAGACTGATCTCCAAAATGTTCAAGGGGGAGCTGGACAACCTGGAAGATCTCCTTTGCTACTTGTCAAAGCACGTTTGCTGTTGCTCGGAGGAAGTGGCTCAGTCCTACCCATGAAGGCACGTGGGCTGCTGCTGCCCAGCTCCCCCCAGCCCGGGGTCATCTCTGAAGCCCCCCATGCAAGCAGAGGAGCAAAGCCTCCCCATGCTGCGCCAGCTGCTGCAGCAGGGTAACCTGTGCATGCCCCAAAAAGGGTGCTGGCCCTCATCTGTTTGGAGGACAGAGGTACTTTGAATAGCTTTGACATCTTACTTCGCAAAACAGAGACAAATAACTAGAGACTTAAGAAGCTGCCTCGTCTTGCAGTGTGTTCTGGGTCCTTCCCAGCCTTCCAGCTGTCCCAAATGTTGGATGTTTGCCACCTTATGGTATTGTGTGATGGAAGAAAATGTATTTTTACCCAGGACTGTAATCTGCATGACTCTGTTGTTCTCAGCAAAGTGTTCAAGTCACTCAGACCTGCAGGGTGAGAGGCGTGCTCTGCATTTCCTTCTTGCCAGCAGACCTGAAAGGGCTTCAAAAAACTACTGCAAGGCTGTCAACCCCACTTGTGATACATAACATAACTCATAGTTGGGGAAACAGAGGCACTGACCCTGTAGATGCTGCGCTGTGTCATGGGGCAGGTCACTCGAGGGGGGGCTGGTGGACCCTGGAAGCCCAGCTATCTGAGGAGATGTGAGGATGCATCTCCTCCAGCATCCTGATCAAAGCCACAGGTTTCTGAGGCTGCAGCCTGCCGGGCACAGTGCTGTATCCCAGCACACTCACTTGGCTGTTTTAAATTCAGCTTGCTGGGAAACCTCCCTCCTTCTCCTTGCTTTGGGGCAAATGAAGTAAGAAAGGCGACTTGCTGACTTCTTAGCAGTTCCTCGCATGTGTTACTGCATGAGCTTCCCAATTAGCCGGTGGAGTGGGCAGATCTGAGGCTGGGCTGCACCCTGGGGTTAGTGGAGCAGCTGCTGTTCACTGTGCTTTTCCTCTCTTGCTCTTTGCAGGGAGATGGCTCTCCTCAAATGTGCCTTTCCTTTGAGGCTCGAACACAAGCCTGGGCAGCTTGGCACATGCTGCATTTTTGGGCTCTTTCTGGCACTGAATTTCTGTGCATGTATAAAACTTCCATTAAAATGTGGTTTTGGGGATTGTGTGTAATGGTATTGATAGATGCCATCAGCTGGGCTGAAAACAGCCCCTTGTATTTTTATGTGTTAGTCAGGACTGCTTGTGTGTGAATTTTCCTCTGATGATAAAAGGGCAAATTAATCAGTATAGAAAGTCAAGGCTGCATAGTCCCTGGGCTACTGCTCCTTACCCACTTGTGCCCATTTCTGCTGTAGCAGGGAAGCTCTCCAGGAGCAGCAGTGTGGACTCCATGCCTTCTGCCTCTGCAGTTTCTGTCTTCAAGGAGCTTTGCTTCCTCATAGAAGAACAGAGAAGATTTTTAGCTCTTGGGTACTAGCTGGGCTCCTTTCTGCTGGGCATCACCAGCACCAGGATCTTGCATGACTCTCTTGGAGGGTGCTACATGCAGCAGAGCACCCATGTGTAGTGATGGGGTATTAGCAAACCCGTTTACTGATGAGGTGTAGGAAGGCATGGCCCCAGACTCCTGCTCTGCAGCTTTCCTATGCTGGAGGCCATCCTCTGTGGTTCAGTAGGCTTTGGACTAGGTTTCAAGGGATATTCACTTCTCTTTTGGTTAATGAAACCTGAAGATGGGTCCTAGGTTCACTGGCAATGCGATGTATTTTCTGGAGCTCCAGTAAAGACAGATTTCTGTATGTACATATCACCTCTGCTCATAAAGAGACACAAACATCCTCATCATGGGTATTTTTCTGATGTGACCAGAGATCTTCCAACAGCTTAATGGCTGAAAAAGGCACCCAGCCTGCAGAGAAAACAATCTATCATTTCCCCATGGAGCTAGAGATCATTATTACCTGAGGGGGGATAATAATTCCCCAAATCCCATAATATCTGCCATGCAATAACTTTTGCTTCAACAGCAGCGAGTTTATAAGGTCTCCCTACACCTGCCATACGCTCCAGACAGAGGCAGGTGACACAGACTGGGAGCAATGCTGCATTCATCTAGAAGGAATAGCTTCCTCTAGACTCAACTTCACAGTTGACTGTCTTTTGCATTAGCAGTAGTGACAAGAAAGGGGTTATTTCCAGATGAGGCGTGTCCCTGATATTGTTTGTCTTCTCCTTGCAGTGGTGCCCGGCTGGGCCTGGCTGGGGTTCCGGACAAGTGATGAGGTTGGGCACTGGGATCACTTCGGTGGGAAGCCGGGCTCCTGCTGGAGGGCTTGGCAGTGCCAGCCCCTCCCCGGGCTCTGACACCCTCCTGTCTGCAGGTAATGGGGTTACAGGATCGCAAAGTTCTCTACCATCCCAGCCATGCCCAGTGCCACCCCAGTGATCTCCCGCTTCCTCTTGCACCACTCCAGCTGTGGTCCACCCCCTGCTTGAAGACCCTCCATCACTTCCACTCCAAATATTGCCTTGTCACAAATCTATTTTTAGATGTATTGAACATAAACCAGGTGCCTTCACCTTTTAACAGAGCAATACTTAATTCTGCTGCTGAGATCACAGGGACATAAAATTGCCAGACTGGCTCAGCCCCAAGGTCTATTTATCCAAAACTCCGACTCCCCCCACGAGCTGGGACTCACGGAGAGGCTGTTTCAGCTGATGATGGTTTAACACCAAAGCAGAGCTGGGAATAGAAGACAAACCAAGCTCCCAGCACTTCAAGACTTTCACTGAAGTTTGATAAAGCCAAAGGTTTTTAAGCAAGCTCTTTTTTCTCCTGGCAGCATAAAAGGTTGTGCACCGAAGCAGCTGCTCGCTGTTTAAATGCCAATATTATTTCCATGTTTCCCTTTGAGCCCTTTCTCTCTCTTTTTCAGAGGACAGGGCTCCTTCCCCATCCCACTGCAGCCATCGACAGGGGTCCTGCTGCCTTGTTGCTGGCTGAGTAGCTAGTGGGGTCTCCATCGTGTGGCTTCCCCTGCTGCGGTGGTCCCCGAGCCCACCCGAGGCTGCGTGGTGGGGGCTGAGCACACAGGTCTCCATGATCCCACCAGCTGCTGCCAGAAAGCAGCACCCTCATAGCAACAGGGAAATATGGAAAACCATACTTGGGGAGAAAACTGGGCAAAGGTGGCACCTCCACAGGCAAGGATTATTTGGGATAATTGTGGAAGAGCTCTCATTTCTGCTCATTTGTGTCCCTAGTTTTAATGGTGGGGCCCAAACGATGGTTGTAATTAGTTAAATAACATAGCTGTGCCAAGGCCAGAGCCTAGAGAAGGTGACCTTGCCCAGGAGGGCTTACTTCACCCTTACGCTGTGCAGAGCTTGCTCTCCTTGTCCGTGAAAGCAGAGTTTTGCTTGGTGATGCTCATCAAAAAGGGCAGATTGTGTAACTGGTGATAAGTGTTCTTCCAAGCCTACTTTGACTCTTTCTCCTTGTCACCTTGGTTGGTTGTTCTCTGTACCCTTCTCTCCAGATAGGTCAAGAGCCAAAATGTTGGTGTTGCAGGAAAATGCACCAAAGATTTTCAAAAGACAACAATGATTTTTTGATCCCTTTGCCTTGTAGTGAAAATGATCTGGACTTTCAGCTCCCAGGGACACAGGGAATGCCACATTGCCTATAAATCAAGCTGTGCCATGTCATCTTAAATTGGACACCCAGATAAGGTGTCCAATTAGGGAGATTATGGGAAATCGGTACTTAATGCTGGATTCAGGCAGGTCAAAAGACACTCTGCTTTGGAGGGGGCTAACAGAGAGTGGAAATACAACCTTGTTTTTCACTGCATATAAATGAGAACCCAGTCTCTCCTCTCCTGACCTGTCAGACAAATCCTGAGATAGATCTGGAAATCTACTTGCCTGGGGGTGTTTTTTCACCCTAAGGAGCTTCTCTTGCTTATCTGCTCAGTGATCAAACGGAGGCTGTTGATTTATTACCCCTTCTGCTTGATACATGGGCTGCTGCTGATCCTGGGTACTGCACTCTGCTTTCAGAGCTCTTCTCTAATGCTAGCACATTAACAGGGAGGGAAGCTGCTCTGCAGTGTAATTACAGGGAACGTGACATTCCTGGATATTTTCCTTCCCCAAACACAAAGGCTCCAGATTTCCCTGGATTCTTCAGCACAAATACATTCCACTTTCCAGCAGCAATCCCCAGGCATTTCCTCTATTCCCAGTGTGGTTAACTTGCCTTCCTCACTTCTGGAGTGATGAGGTTAATGTTAAATGAAGTGGGAAGGAAGAAGGCTGCTCATGAAAGCAAAAGGATGGCTCTCTTCCATGCTAACACCAAGGAGTTTGCAAGCTGAGGCAGCTCTCAGCAGCAAACAGAATCCTCAGATTCTGTGGATGGGGGCAGCAAATATTGCAGCCCAAAGGGTTGAAAACAGCCTTTAGGTGAAAATCAATCTGTCGCAGCTGGGTAGTGGGGGAGGCTCTGATTAGAAGAGCAAAAATTGATGCCCACCTTACAAGTAAAAGCAGAAAGTGGATGCAAAAAACTGAACACGAAGTGCCTGTATGATGCTTTCATATACCAGCCAAATGAAAACCTCATCATTTCCTACCCTGCCTTTTTTTTTTTTTTTTTCACCAGCCCCTCTCTGAGTGAATTACTCTGGCAGATTTCCTTCCCAGTCTCTCAAGCTATAAAGGGTCTATTTGTAAAGCTAATACCCTTCTGCAGCATTTATCTAATGGGTAGCTAGGGAAAAAACTTAGCAGAAACAGGTTTTATTTTCTCCACCACCAAGAGGACCACACTGTCATCTTTTTTTCCACAGTGCATGAAAGGTGACTTGGACTATACTGAAGTGATAACGCTTCACATGAGGGTGTTCTAGGACACAAAAGAAGCTTGAGGCCTTTGTACCCATTTTCCCAACAGGGAGGGCACAGATGAGTGTTATGTTATTTTGTGCTTGAGGAATCCGAAGAATGCTTGATCATCTCTTTTTTTTTTTTTTTTAATTTCCTATTTAAAAAACATTAGATAAATCAGAGTAAAAATGACTTGCTTTCTCACTTGATCATATTTTCAATAGCACATTATGTCCTAGACCTGACAAGAGCTACAGTCCTGCCATCCATGGGATCGAAAACTGAATTTGCAGTGCAAGAATAACCAGGTAAGACAGCATCAGAAAAAAAAGCAGGAAAATCCTGAAGCTCTTCTCCTTTGCAAGTCGTTTTACAGAAGGGCACTGGGAAATGAGGGGACTTGGGTGCTGCTAGAGGGAGGTTTGACCATGCCAGGAGCTTTCGTTTGCTGGCCAGACCTCTCTCCAGCACTGCTTTCCCTGGCTCATGGTGCAGTGCTGCTGAGGGGACTGTGCTCAGGCTGCCAGAAGTTTCTTTTAGATAGAAAAAGCTCTTTTTTGGCTTTAGACATGTGGATTTCTAGACAGATATCAGGGTGCAAATGTGAATGAAACAGTACCCCAGCAGGAACTAGCACGCAGCCTGACCCAGGAGAGCTGGACAGCCTCATGCCTGTGGCACTGGCTTGGGGACAAAGTCCAGTCTCAGAAAAAGCCTGGTTATCTGCCCTGTTGTGTGGTCCGGTTAGAAACAGGGTGATTCTGCATCTTTGAGGGCAAAACCAAAAGTAGCTACTCCCCAACACACAGGAAACCAGGCAGTGGGACAGGGGGAAGACCAGCAGTTTATTGTGACACGGCTGTAGCACAGCCGTGGCTGTGGCTGAAGGCACACAGCAGAAAGGGTCACCGATGGGTGTCCGAGCATGTGACACGGATGCAGTTTTCCTCCTGCTCCTGTGGTTCAGCCTGTCCCTGGGAAGGCGTTTGTGGCTGCAATGGTGATGCCACTACCCGCCTTCACACTCCCTCTTCCCAAACTCCTCACCAACGCAGCTCACCTGGCCGCTGCGCAGTTTCGTCCTGCAATTGAAGGCATAAAAAGATCTCCTTTCCAATTAAGTGGCAGAGACACCACAGGTGCTTCTTGGGGCTGTCTGTGAGCTGGAACAAGTCCTGTCTTCACAGCTGGCCATGGCACTTGTCTGCCTGCCACGTCCCTGAGCACAGACCCTTGGCGCGCGTGGTCCAGCTCAGCCTGACCCCACATAACTGCTTGCCCCATGGGAATAGCATGAAACAACAACTCCTCATGATGTATAACTTTGTTACTGGAGAAAAAAAACAGTTTTAGGCCAATCTGCCAGATAACATAGTGTAAGGATGTGAGAATTTGACTTAAAAACATGTGATAGTAACTTTAATGACAAGTTCTGCCAAAAAAACAACCTGGGGAAAAAAAAATATATGGCCAAAAAAAAAACCCCTTCAGTAGGAAGATGGCAACAAGAGTTTCAGACGGATGAAAGGACCAACAGAGAAAGATTAAGAGAGGGGATTATTTATATACTGAGAACCTGACAGATAGTGTGGGGATGTGCTGAAGGGATGGGGTCGCACACAGCCCGAGACAGGGAGCAGCTGCTGAAGGGTGTAACCAGCACTGCTGAGATGAGATGGGGAGAAAGGAAAAAACACTGGCTGAGGGCCAGGAGACTGACTGTGAGATCAATAACACTGTTTTAGATGTAAAGAGTGTTTGGTGACCATGGCAAGGAAAGGGGTATCAACCTGTAAATTGTGAAGATTTATTTTGCTGGTGCTAAAATGGCAACAGTGGGGTGAAGCAGCAAAAGCCACACACAGAGATTCTATGGTTTAGCTCCATACATGGAGGGAGGGTCCTGTATGGACAGGTGTGATGAAATTGTTCTTTCTCCCCAAGGGCTGTGAAAACAGCTCTAATAAACAAGGAGAGGAGACTGGTGGGGTGCCACAAGTTCTGGGCATCCTTGCAGTGAGATGGTTTCTCCTTCCCATATCTCTTCGATAGCGAAGCTTGTCTCCTGCCTTAGTCCAGACACCGAGGCTCTCCCAGTGCACGGAGAGGCTGTGCACAGCAAACTCGGGCACTGATCTTGCTAAACTGGGAGCTGACACAGAGACATCAGGCTGTCTGATGGGATATTTGAATGATTTAAAAGCACATTGTGCTAACCACACTTGCAGCAGCAAAAATGGTACGTAGCCTGGATCAATGATGTTCAGCTGTCCAGGTCAATGGTTTCTTGGTGAAGTCTTCGATTAATGGATGCTCATGAGCAAAAGGATGACTCGACTTCAGTGGTACGTTTGGGGAAGGGTGGGAGCCAGAGACAGGGGCTAAAAGGGGTTGGCAGAATCCTGAAACAAAGAATGGAGGCAGTAAGTAGGATGAGATGATGTGAACAGCCTGGGGTGTGGAAGGGTTTGCCAGGCCCCACTTGCAGCATGTATAGCACTTGTCAGCTCTAAAGTGACTTGGGGAGCCCCAGAATTCACACACACAGCATATGAAACAGGCAGAGGAGGATATTTTTTCCATAAGGTGTTAAATAATAGCTGTTGTTAATGACCTCTTCTGCCATCCCCAACAGCGTTTCAGAGCACAGCCATTCACTCCAGGGGCTGCTAACTCCTTATTACCAGTGGTTCAGGCTGCAAGGGGGGGTCACCACCTTCTGAGTGGTAGGCAGTGCTGCTGGATGCTTACACACTGCTCGGAGGTGTTTGCCACCCCCAGCTGGGTTCCTCCTACACCTCTACCAGGCCTCCAGCTGCACCTGTGGCTTCCTACAGCCCTAAAGAAATTAAATTTCATCTAAATGGAATTAGAGGTTTGGACGGAGACCAGGCACTGCAGACGTGCAGCGAAGATATTACCACCTATACTCAGAAGTCTGCAATGTCATCTGATAGCTCACCCATTGCCACAGAAACCTGTGCCAAAATTTTAGGTTTTCTTTCTTTTCCAACAAAATTTCCAGCTTTTGTAGTGATGAAGGAGGAAAAAGACCCATCCCTCAAAAGTGTGAATTTGGCTGTAGAATGGGGAGCTGTTTCCATGGAGGTAGTTCATGTGTCTAGGGAATAAGTAGAGATGTGTAGCATTTTCTCTTTTGGATGTGGGTTTCTGGAGTGGTGGCAGGGAGAAAGGCTTAGCCCTTACAGATGCCATGTGAGCTCCTGCCATGGTTATATGGCAGTTTGCTCCTCTGTCGACCCATTTTTAGTTCAATGCTACATCCAAATTTGTGCTGCCTAATATTAATATATAAATATTAATGATATTTATATAAAGCAAAGAGCTGAGGTAAACAGTACTCTGACAATTTATTTCATTTATTTTGGCTTTCCCACACATTTCATCCCACCTGCCTTTTGCCTACTAGTCAATGTAACACAGCAATAGAGCAGGGGAATGTTTCCTTCCTTCTCTGGTCCCCCTACCCAAGTTATTGGACAGCTGATACACCCTTGAACTAGTGAATAATTTAAGATTTGCTATCTCATGGCTTTCTGGCATAAGAAACCCAGCCTCTAATCATGTCTCCTATTTTCTAATGTAACTACTTCATTTCAATACTTATTCTTTGTAGGATTCATTGCTATTTTCTTGCTTTTGATTATTTTTTCAATCATGTGGAGAGGGTACTGCTCAACACAGAGCCCATGTGTGCATGTCATATACGCTTGGGCAGTTGGAACTGGAAAATTGCGGACTACTCTGCAAAATGTCCTGAGACATCCATAGATCAGCCTGACATCTAGATTATTTTCGGCTCGTTCCACCTCATGATATTGATGACCCTGTCAGTAAGAGCTGCGGCCGCTCTGTCCAGCGTTTCTGCAGAAAACGTGGCCAGAGCTCCCATTCCTTTAGGACATCTGAAACCCCCAAGTGTTAGCAGAGAAGCTGTCATACTGTTCCAACTTAATGCATCAACATGAAAACTGCTGTTGGTTATGTCTGTAGGGGAAAACTCAGGACACCAAGAGCCTTTAAGAAGTTATGGAACTGGTGAGAGGATCAGTCAGTGTCAGTTGTGGGTGGCAGCTGAGAGAGGTCACAAGAAGCCATGTTGGCTGGCCTGGGGACACTGGTTTTTCCATGGGTGTCTCTGGGGATGGACGATGACTGCACAGGGGTCTGGCTCTGCCGCAGGGCAGCCGTGTGTGGTCTGAGCTATGCCACAGATCTCGTGCATTTCAGCAAGTGCTCCATGTACCGCAGTCACTGTCTGCGTGGCTGTGGCACCCTGGATGCCCATCAGAAGTGTGTGACTGTAGAGAAGAGGGTGCTCCCGCCTGCCTTCCTGCTGGACCTGGTCCTCCACTCATCCTTGAGCTCAGCTCTGCGATGCTCAAGCACCCAGAGCTGTGCGCTGGGCTCCTGTCCTCCGAGACATTCGAGTCCTCCTCCACAGAGCGGGTGGAAGGTAGATCTGCTGACTCCAACAGGACTGAGAGCTGGAGACTCAGCCCCCAGAGATGTGGCAACGGTGGGCTTGTGTCCACTCAGGGGAGGTGAGGACATGGGCTTTCACATCCCTGATGAGGTTGTGCTGTCCTGCGGGGGAGCACGGCCTTCTCCTCAAACCACAGCACCCACCATTTAATGTGACACAGGCGCTATGGGGCCTTCTCTGAAAGTAACTGATGATGGCTCTCAGCCCTCCCTCCCCACTCCCTGCACAACGCATTTAAGACAGGTTCAGCAAAGCTCCTGTCCCGGCTGGATGTTGCCTAAGGCAGGGCGCTGGTGGGCGGCAGGAGCTGTGGGGTGCGGGAGCCGTCTCCCAGCACACGGGGAACCGCCACGACACGCTGGTGGTCCCGGAGCTGGCCCGGGCCGAGGGGCCAGCCGGCACCCCGGGGGCAGCCATGTCGCCAGCGGTGCCCACCTCCCTGCCTCCGCCGCCGCACTAGGCCGCGCCGCTCGTCTCCACGGCAACCCCGCTACGGCGCAGCGGCCGGGCCAAACTCCTGCGGAAAGCGAAGCGCCATGGTGGCGGGTCAGGCCCTGCGCCCCCGGCCCCTACGGCACCTCCCGGCCGGGCGGCGCTGGCCCTGCC